>NC_065585.1:41757500-42076666 GCF_024542745.1 Macaca thibetana thibetana
CATGTGCAGAGACAATTTGACTTCCTCTCTTCCTATTTGAATACCCTTTATTTCTTTCTGTTGCCTGATTGCCCTGACCAGAACTTCCAATGCCATGTTGAATAGGAGTGGTGAGAGAGGGCATCCTTGTCTTGTGCCAGTTTTCAAAGGGAATGCTTCCCGTTTTTGCCCATTCAATATGATATTAGCTGTGGGTTTGTCAAAAATAGCTCTTATTTTGAGATACATTCCATCATTACCCAAATTACTGAGAGTTTTTAGCATGAAGGGGTGTTGAATTTTGTTGAAGGCCTTTTCGGCATCTATTGAGATAATCGTGGTTTTTATCATTGGTTTTGTTTATGTGATGGATTACATTTATTGATTTGCATATAGGGATGAAGCCAACCTGATCGTAGTGGATAAGCTTTTTAATGTGCTGCTGGATTTGGTTTGCCAGTATTTTATTGAGGATTTTTGCATTGATGTTCATCAGAGATATTGGCCTGAAATTTTCTTTTTTTGTTATGTTTCTGCCAGGTTTTGGTATCAGGATGATGCTGGCCTCATGCAATGAGTTAGGGAAGTTTCCCTCTTTGTCTATTGTTTGGAATAGTTTCAGAAGGAATGGTACCAGCAAAAATATGGAACGCTTCATGAATTAGCATGTCATCCTTGCACAGGGGCCATGCTAATCTTCTATGTATCATTCCAATTTTAGTATATGTGCTGCCGAAATGAGCACACCACCTTTGTCTCTTACTGTTTCTACACACATTACTTAAGCTCAACCCACCTAAACACATAATTTCTGTTTTATTAATACCCCAGTGTTTTCACTAATGTTCTTGCCTCTACCAAAACTATTCTTAACAACTTTCCCCACTTGTCAAAATTTTTACCCATCTTGGTTAACATTTCCCTATCTGCAATATTATTTCATCTAGAAATAATATCTCCTTCTACTTCCCATTTCTAGATTATTCTGAAGCAAACTCAAGATGTCACATCACTTTACCTTAAATATTTCAGTATCTCTAAAAGATAAAAGTACTATTTAAAAAGAACCACAATACTATTACCAGGCATAAATAATAATTATTTAATATCATCAACTATGTCATTCAAGTTTCCCACAGTCTGGATTTTGCTGATTATATCCCTGTGGTGTCAATGAACATGCTCTTCTATCCCCTGTATTTCCCACAAATTAATGGTTAGAACTAGAGGCTAAATCAGATCCTGGCTTGCTTGTGTCTTGGATAACTACTTCCTAAGTGCTGTTATATACTTTCATTAGAGGGACATAGCTGGTCTATCTCTTTTGAGAATGTTATCAGTCACTGATGTTCATTACTAGGTCCCTTCATGAGGGGTTGAAAAAAAGGTAGTATTGGAATTTTATCATTCTTTCTTCATTTACAAACTATACCACCAACATGTGATGTTACTATAAGACATATAATATTGTGTGTATGTATGTATACTTTTAGAAAGAGAAATTTCCCTTCATCAACAATTTGGTTACTCAGAGATACAGTACATACAGAGAAAGCAGAAGAAATGTTTGGTTCTATTTACCAATTTTCAAAGTAACAAGTTGGTTTGCTGGCATACTGTAAGTTGACCAATAATTTTTATTTTAATATATTATGAACTCATGTATTTAAACATATTTGATGTTTTAAACCATTGCAGTTATTCTCTTTATTGATGCTTAAATTGTATCATCTTTAACAGTGAGAACCAATTGGAGTTGGCTCTTGGATCTTTTTGAGTTGTTTTTCATAGCTGCCTTGTTTTCCAGTATGACAAAATGTTCCACAGTCATATTGTACATTTCCTGCCCCATAGGTGAAATCTCCCATTTCTTCAATGATTTTTAGTTCCTTTTAATAGGAAATGGGAGTGTAGAGATCACATTCTGGGCATTACTGATAGGTAATTGTTTCTGGGCCTTTTCAGTAAACAAAGCTAGATTTTGTTATTGTTTTGTAGCTTTTTAAAGATAAAGTACTTTATGAGTTCATACAGCAACTTCCAATTCAAGCCCAGAATTTACTTAACTTCACCAATCTTATATGTATACTGCCTTCATGGATTTTTTTCTGATCACCTCAGCCAGAAATGATCACTCTTCCTTTGAACCACATCACCCACTTCAACACTTTTATAGTAATCAACATATTAACCTTTAATTTATTGTCATTTCTATATATGTCTGATTTTCTCTACCAAATGGTAAGGAATTTGAGGATAGAATCCATCCTTTGTTACTCTTTGTTAAATAAAGATAAAATTCCTAAAGTGCTGATATATTTCCTGACACATAAATACCACTTTCTCTTTGTATTCCTTTAAAAATGGAACCGTATTATACATGTACTAAAAATTATATAAATGAGAGTTAAATGAATAAATACAAATTGGATTTATGTTAAACTTTTCAGATATAGTGTACTAGAAACTCCAATTTTAGTGGCAATTAATTTAAAGATATTAAGGTTGTTGGAAATAATTTTTATTTAACAGATATAAAAACTTCTTAACATTTACAAATTGTACAAAGATTGGTAGCTTAGATATTTTTTTAAAAATGCTATACTAAGAGAAAAAACTAAAGACCATGACAATATTCCACATTATAGGTTGAGAGAATGTGACTATGAAGAAAGTATTCTAATCAACTAAAAAAAATATTGAAACCACTTTTGATTGAAGTAAAATGAATAATGCTAGATTTAAAGACAGTGTGAAGTCACACTTTGGTCTGTAACCATGTTTATTACATAAACTTATTTAAAATGTCATTTAAATGAACCATTCCAAGGTATAATAAAAAAAAGAGGTAGCAAATGAAAATTAAAGCATTTATTTTGGTAGTTCTTCAATAATGATGCGAGAAACTGAATTCCATCCAGTAGAAGCATCTCCTTTTGGGTAATCTGAACAAGTGCCAACCCAGATAGCAACATCTACTAATCCAGCACCAATTCCTTCACAAAGTCCTTCCACTGCAAGACAAAGATGAAAGTTACATCTTTCTTTTGAACAAACAGCAAAATCCTTTAGTTACATTTTATAACTTTAGAAAGCTAGTTTGTAATTCTGTTTAATGTAATGCTACTTAAACATTCTAATACTTGATAAGGTTTTCATAATAAAGTCCTCTTTTTCTAAATTGATACATAAATATTTTTAAAAGATGTATACATATCCATTCTATGATACAAGTTTAACAGTCAGTGTTCTTATAGGTTTCAATCTTAAAACCAGAAATTGCATGGTTACAGAGATAACTTAAAACAGCAATTTATTTGAGTAAACAAAGAAGGGCTATATATACTTTTAAAAGCCAAGACTTTCATTTGATATGCAAGTCTTTTTTAAAAAAGAAAACGCTTTCCAACACTTATCTGCTGATAAGTGATGCTAGACAAGTAGACGAAATAACTTTTTTTTTTTTGAGATGGAGTCTCACTCTGTCGCCCAGGCTGGAGTGCACTGGCGCGATCTCAGCGAACTGCAACCTCTGCCTCCCAGGTTCGAGCAATTCTCCTATCTCGGCCTCCTGAGTAGCTGGGACTACAGGCACGTGCCTCCACACCTGGCTAATTTTTTGTATTTTTAGTAGAGATGAGGTTTCACCGTGTTAGCTAGGATGGTCTTGATCTCCTGATCTCATGATCTGCCCACTTCGGCCTCCCAAAGTGCTGGGATTACAGGCGTGAGCCACTGTGCCCACCAGAAGAAATAACTTTTATAACATTAAAAGAAATTCTACATAATCATTACACCAGTCCTTCAATCTAGGAATCCCATTTTACACAGAATTTCCTCATAGTGAAAAAACATAAACCCAAAAAAAACCCTGCTTTTCCTCTGTGTTTTTATGCATTATAATTATGCACCTTTTCACATGTCCTCTGGACTTTCAACTACTAACAATACAAGTTGCATTCCATCTTACCAAAGTCTTCTCTTAAATTAAAAAAAAAATCCCTCAGTGACCATTTTAGCAGGCAAAAAGACATGGTACCTTTGATGTATGTGTAAAGCTGGAGAAGAAACTGTAGGTTGGCAGATTCTTTAAGAAAATGAATCCTGGTTTTCTGTCCTTGTGATAGTTTGCTCACTCGTAGGTGGGAATTGAACAATGAGAACACTTGGACACAGGGCAGGGAACATCACACCCCGGGCCTGTCGTGGGGTTGGGGGCAGGGGGAGGGATAGCATTAGGAGAAATACCTAATGTAAATGATGAGTTAATGGGTGCAGCAAACCAACATGGCACATGTAGACCTATGTAACAAACCTGCATGTTGTGTACATGTACCCTAGAACTTAAAGTATAATAATAATTTTTAAAAAGAAAGAAAATGAATCCTGATATATAAGCACTGTAGTGGATGACTTCATGTGACTGGTTAGGCTTCCTATTTGATTGAGGTTAGTGCATTCCTGCTGAGACCCAGGGATGTAGGTCTGAAGCAATCTACTTACCTAAACTATCACAGGAGTAAATCCAAGGCAAGTCTCTCAGAATCCAGGGACCTGTCTCTGGTTCAGGCCTCTTCCCAAGTTGGGGGAACTAAATAGTAGGCCCACAATCCCATTTAATCTGGTACTCTTAGTACCATGACAAGTGGAAATGCCTAGAAATGCTCATGTTTTCCCAAGGTCTTAACAGCCATGGCCTAGAAACTTGTTCACTTTCCCCTATGGCCTAAGGACATCAGACAAGCTTGGGTCTTGCATCAGCCTCATCTAAGGAGAGTCAAATGGTCACTTCATGGTCTTTAGCAGATGAAATAATGTTGAATGAATATTTTTGCTGTGATAATGTAGTATGATAGCTTGTTAAGTGAAAACGATATGTTGGATTGGGAGTTCTCAACCTGTTTTCCTCTTAGACCCATGTAACAGATGACAACCATTTGTCAAACTCCCATGGGCATATCAAGGCTTTAAGCCATACTCTGATATGCTAACTGTAAGTGCACCCCTTTCCTTTCTCTTAAGAGAGACTATCAGTATGTCAGAGAAAGTGATTCTATTACAGAGATAACTTTTAACCCACAATAATACAAAACTGTTCATAACAAATTACTTGTGACACTCCACCCAACTGATCACACCAAATGAGTTTGCACACAATGGTTGGGAAATGCTATGTTAAATTATTTATAAAGTATATGCATGTATAGGTCACAGTTCCTGGGCCTAAGGGCTTACATTAGCAAAATATTAACACATACCTTAAAGATAACAGAATAGAATGTAAGTTGCTTATATCAACTACTGTCTAAACATATCACTTCCTAATCAAATTTTATTTTTAATATCTAGATTCTTATTTTAAAGACTGTTTCTTAGATGGGAAGCATGTATCTAAGGACTTAGTGAAGAAGGTTTTTAATCTGATTACAAAGAGAACTGGAAGCCAAGAGAACAGGGAGTCAGTTTCTGCTCTCCTGAACACTGATTCTACTTTCCTGTGTAAGATGCTGTATTTCCCTGGGTTTCTCAATATGCAAAGAGAGGGGGTTAAAATCTCTTCTTTATGTTTTAAGGATATTGTGAGGATCTGAGGGAAAATGTGGAGGGCATGCCCTTGATTGCTTAGGAATAAATTGGTTTTGGGGTTCAGTATCTGACTTGGAGCCCCAAATAATGCTGAAATGTTATTTCTGAGGGAAGGGAAGAGTGAGATTATCTCCTCCCTCCCCTCAACCATTTTTAAGTATAAGATTAGTGAAAAATCTCTCCAAGAAATTAAGGGAATGATGCTAACCATATGTACAGTTTCTTATTTTTCTTCTATGAAAAGGCATATGAATATAACAGTATGTACACTTTCTGATGCTACCAGGCTGTGCCGTCATGGTGTGCCATCCACCACAACTCAAGAAACCAAAATGGCCGACAACCAAATATTGATAGTGGTGTCTCTAGAGGATGAGATTAATAGTTTTTGTTTTGTTTTGTTTTTTGTTTTTTTAACTCTTCTACTTCTGGTATTTTGTAAACTTTCTTTAATGAATCTTAAAATAGAACAAACAGGCTGTGCATGGTGGCTCATGCCTGTAATCACAGCACTTCGGGAAGCTGAGTAGCAGGATCACTTGAGGTCAAGTGTTCAAAGTTGCAGTGAGCTATGATCCTGCCACTGTACTCCAGGCTGAGCAACAGAGTAAGACCCTGTCTCTAAAATAAATAAATAAATAAACAAACAAATACATAAGTACATAAAACAACCCAATGGTATTTTTCTGACAGTTTAAGTGACCACTGAATGTCTTTTTTCTCATACTAGGTGGAAACCGAGAATACAGAAACAGTATAAAAATTTTCTCTTTTACAAATTCAGCAGACAGTATCCACCCTTTTAAAGGATAAGGCAGAAAAATCAGTTAGTCTGAGCCAGTGGTTCTCAATTTTGGCTGAACATTAGAATAACCAGGAGATTTTTTTTTTTTTTTTTTTTTTTTTGAGACTGGGACTCACTGTCATCACTCAGGATGGAGTGCAGTGGGGCAGCCTCAGCTCACTGCAACCTCCACCTCCTGGGCTGAAGCCATCCTCCCACCTCAGCCTCCCTAGCAGTTGGGACTAATTGTGTTTTTTTTTTTTTTTTTTGTAGAGATGGGGTTTCACTATGTTGCCCAGGTTTGTCTCAAACTGCTAGGCTCAAGTGATTGCCCGCATCAGCCTCCGAAAGTGCTGGGATTACAGGTGTGAGCCACCATGCCCGGCCAACCAAGAAATATTTAGAAAGTCCCATTGCCAAGTCTGCACCCAGACCTATTAAATCTAACTCTCTGGAAGGGTGGGATGGGCATTTCTTTTTAAAGTTTCCACAGTTTCTAAAGTGAGCCCAACATGCAGCCAAAGTTGAAAGATCACTGCTCTATAGCATTACTGGCTATTTTTCCATGTCATTTAACTCATTGATTTTCAAGCCTGGGGCACATCAGAATCACCAGGGGATCTCAAAAGAAAATATTCATACAGCCAACAGACACATGAAAAAATGCTCGTCATCACTGGCCATCAGAGAAACGCAAATCAAAACCACAATGAGATACCATCTCACACCAGTCAGAATGGCAATCATTAAAAAGTCAGGAAACAACAGGTGCTGGAGAGGATGTGGAGAAATAGGAACACTTTTACACTGTTGGTGGGATTGTAAACTAGTTCAACCATTGTGGAAAACAGTATGGCGATTCCTCAAGGATCTAGAACTAGAAATGCCATATGACCCAGCCATCGCATTACTGGATATATACCCAAAGGATTATAAATCATGCTGCTATAAAGACACATGCACACGTATGTTTATTGTGGCACTATTCACAATAGCAAAGACTTGGAATCAAGCCAAATGTCCATCAGTGACGGACTGGATTAAGAAAATGTGGCACATATACACGATGGAATACTATGCAGCCATAAAAAGGATGAGTTTGTGTCCTTTGTAGGGACATGGATGCAGCTGGAAACCATCATTCTCAGCAAACTATCACAAGAACAGAAAACCAAACACCGCATGTTCTCACTTGTAGGTGGGAATTGAACAATGAGATCACTTGGACACAGGAAGGGGAACATCACACACCAGGGCCTATTGTGGGGAGTGGGGAGGGGGAGGGATAACATTAGGAGATACTAATGTAAATGACGAGTTAATGGGTGCAGCACACCAACATGGCACATGTATACATATGTAACAAACCTGCGCATTGTGCACATGTACCCTAGAACTTAAAGTATAATATTAAAAAACAAACAAAACACAGAAGCTATGGTCTTACGGCTAGAGATTCTGAGTCAGTTCATCAGAGATAAGGCCCAGGCATCTATATATTTTTAAAAGATCGAGAGGTAATGCAGAAGTACAACCCAGGGTGAAGAACCATGCATTGAAAACTTGTAGAGGTACCTTTACAGTAGGCTAGTGAACCAACATGATAGTGGGACTCAAAACTAATCTTACTTAGATCTGAGGCACATCTTACAATGTCACAATTTTACATACCAGAAGAAGTGCGATGAATATTAATTGTTGAATTCATTTCAGGGCTTCCTTGGTCCAAATAAATGATAGCTTCAATGGGAAGAGGTCCTGAACATTCAGCTCCATTGAATGTGAAATACCAACGCTGACAGCATGCATTTCTGCATTTTAGCCGAAGTGAGCCACTGAACAAAACTCTTAGAGCACTGTTTGAACGCATCTTTGTAAATGTACACTCCTGTCACAAACATAGAAATACGATTTAATTAACATTTTCTATTCTAATTAAAAATAGCTTTTGAGATTGGTGAATTTTACTTAACTATCCTTTTCCCCAAAATGTATTTAAAAAGTTTAACTCGGCCGGGCACGGTGGCTCATGCCTGTAAACCCAGCACTTTGGGAGGCCGAGGGGGACAGATTACTTGAGGCCAGGGGTCCGAGACAAGCCTGGCCAACATGGTGAAACCCATCTCTACTAAAAATACAAAAAATTAGCTGGGTGTGGTGCGGCGCATGCCTGTAATCCCAGTTACTCGGGAGGCTGAGATGTGAGAATCACTTGAACCTGGGAAGTGGAGGTTGCAGTAAGTCAAAATTGTGCCACTGCACTTTAGCCTGGGCAAGAGAGTAAGACTGTCTCAAAAAAATTTAAAAAAAAAAAAAGAAAGCTTAACTTTTATAAAGGGAGAGAGATTTTCTGCAAGCTAGATAAGAGATTTTGATATAGAAACTCTAAGAAAATCAAATTGCAGCTTTCTTAGAACTTTTCACCCCATTGAGGGTATCTTTCAGATTTACCAAAAAAGGCTAGCCTTTAGTACTTTTGATAAACTCAATGTATATATTTCCTCTTTTTTTGCATTCAAAAAATACTTACTGAGCCCCAGCTATGTGCTAGTGCTAGATGGTACAGATAGAGCAGTTAACAAACCAGAATCCCTACCCTCATGGAACTTACATTCTAGACTAGTGCTGTCCATTCGTATTCACTCTTGATCTGTTTCTTTTCGAGCAACAGCAAACAGTATGAGGGAGTAAAGGATAGGCAGAGTTTTTAGTCTTTATCTATATGGCACAATGATAAGGCCCAGGTTTCTTGTTTGCTTATTTTCTCATTGGTCGTTGCAAATTTGACTGTCTATTGGCTCATGGACCTATTATCATTTACTTGTAGAAGGTTCCCATACCCATCCTGACCATTGCTAAAAGGAACTTGAAAATATATTAATAATTCAGAACCCACAAGGATAGCTTTTAGAAAGAACTCGGTAACTTTTGATGAACAACTATAAACAACCAGTCTATCAATGTCAGATGTTTAAATAACTAGGGAATATTTTAACAAAATGCTTTCTAGAAACACACATGAACACAGAAAAGGTCAGAGTCATCATAACTGTGGAAGCTACATAGAAATTCTATCGCAAAACAATTAAATCAAGACAGTCTCAAACTCTTATGGATAATACAGCAGAAAAAGCTGAGATAAGGAACAGGGATTATACAGAGTGCATTTTAAAATCTTAGAGTTTTATGAAATGAAAATGTCTTGTAATTGCTTGATGGTAGCAGCAAAATCATGAAGTAATATGCTGTGAATATGGAACCATGTACAGAGTTGATCAACAAGAGAAAAGAGGCTTATAAATAGCATCAACTTCTTCAACTCTCTTCCATGCCAGTGGACTTGCCAATTACTTTTGAAGCAAACACTAATCAAAGTGACTGAAACATTAGTCAAAATACATTACCAGACAGGCTATTTTGAGTAATTCCCCACCTCTCAGCCTTAATGTTGCAGAATAACCTAAAATAATCGCTGTAGTACCTCACATCTAACCCATTTCACTTCTCTTAGGCTTAGCAGTTTTAAGCTGGGCATGCTACCTGAATAAAGACAAACACCAATGGACTTCTGCTTCCAGATCAATGTGGTAATTTCTTGGAAATTGTTTCCCACCTTTATGTCTGAAGCCAGGGCAAAATTTCTTAGACTAAATTTAAATTTACTTTAGGATAAGACTGGAAAGTTGCTTACTGTCCAACATAGACACATATGCTCTCTTTTGTTTGCATTTTTAAAAAGTATTTTAGATACTATGGTTAAAATCATATGCATTTGTCTTAGAAATATCTGTATGAAATTAATTCTGAAATGTTATAAAGTTTTTCATTAGTTTTAGATTAAAAGTCACATGCTACATACTTCTCTTCTTTAAGTCTTTTTAGTTAAAAAAAAAAATAAAATGTCACCTAAAAATTAACACTAAACTATGAAAACCCTTAAATTTTGCTTCAATTTTAAAATAATTCAAACTTTACTTACCGCAATTTTCCCAAGATCTATGCCATAATTCAGTGAACTCCATGAACACTGCTTGTAGTTGGGTGTCCAGGACTCCTCAAAGCTTTCCCTCAGACATTCCCCCTTTTCTCCTTTGAATCCATCCCGACCTGGAATCCCAGGGGTACCCGGAATGCCATTGGCCCCAGGGCTCCCATCTCGACCAGGCACTCCTGCTGGCCCTTGTAAGCACATTCCATTATACTATAATGAGAAAGAAAAGGCAAAGAAAACTCTCACTACTTAAGAGTCAAAGACTCAGTATGATTAGAACTGCATTTATTTTGAGCACTTGGAGTCAAGAATCCCTTCATATCACATGTCCATGTTCTAGATGAGTTATTATAGAGAATTCATTTTCAAATTATTTCTAAAATATTGTGATTTCTTTCACATTTTTTAGTGCACAAACTTTACACACACACAGGTACACACACACACATCAGAGGAGGACAAAATTATTTCATTTACCTGCTCCCTTCTACTGCTTATTATAAGCATATACAATTTTAAATAGCTGTATTCCAAGGTGGAAATAATTTGATATTCTGCTTTTTTCTTCTAACTCTGTATCTTGCAAAGAGACCTGGACTTTTACAGTTTTATGCAAACATTGCACTATTTTTGGATACATAGTTTATTTCTACTTTTTTCTTATGAATATTATTTTTATCCATATAGCCTTTTTCTTCTTTTGAATTATTTCCCTAAGATAAATTCCTAGGGAACATAATTAGAAAATAAAATCTTAAGAGTCAATAATTATCTTGTACTGGCAGTATCTCCAACTTGGATATGGAAATCCCTGCTTCTCCCTGGTTTTTTTTTTGTTTGTTTTTTTTTTTTGAGACGGAGTCTCGCTCTGTCACTCAGGCTGGAGTGCAGTGGTGCGATCTCGGCTCACTGCAAGCTCCGCCTCCTGGGTTCACGCCATTCTCCTGCCTCAGCCTCCCCAGTAGCTGGGACTGCAGGCGGCCGCCACCACGCCTGGCTAATTCTTTTTTGTTTTTTGTTTTTTTTTAGTAGAGACGGGGTTTCACCGTGTTAGCCAGGATGGTCTCAATCTCCTGACCTCGTGATCCGCCCGCCTCGGCCTCCCGAAGTGCTGGGATTACAGGGGTGAGCCACCGCTCCCGGCCGCTTCTCCCTGTTTTTAAGTGGGGGAAGCAGTGCTTAACATTTCTGGCCTCTCATCCCACCCCTCCTCCCCAAGGAGAAGCAGTAAGTGCCCTAGTTTCAGGTGACCATTAGTTCCCAACAGGGGACTATTCACAATCTGTCAGTCTGTCTGTAAGGACTAGGATTCTGTATGTTAGTTTTGGGGAAGGATATCTTGTAGCATCTAATGCATGAATTCCAGAGCCAGTTTCTTTGGATTTTATCCCGGCGCCACCTTACATTAGCTCTGTGAGACAGGGCAAGTTACTCAACATTTTGGTGCCTGTTTCCTTATCTGTAAAATGTGGATGATAATAAAGAGTCTTACTTTATAGGGTTTGTATGAGATTTAAGTGAATAATATATAAAATGTGCTTAGAACAATGCCTGGAACACAGTAAACACTGCGTGTGTCAGCCATTATTATTTCTATGATTCCCCCAAGACCAGTGCAAGGCAGCGACTCTGGGTAAGTGTGTCCACTGCCCTGGGTGGACCTTTCAGGGTCTAGACCTGGGGAAGAGAGCATTAGCAAACCCACCAGCCTAGCACACATAAGCCATACATGCCAATGCTGTATGATCAGTGGTAAAGGTGATATCTTGTGCTCCACCTGTCTAATTCCTGTGTCTACACCTGAATTGGTTCAGCTAGGAACAAAGGTGCCATTATTAGACACTCCAAAACCCAAGGCAATCCATTTAAATTTTTACTCTAACATTTCCTCTAATTGTGTAAGTTGCCTAGTATTATCATTCGGCATAACTATACTTTCCAATGAAAACAAAAACCAAAGTTTCTTAGATATTAAAGTAACTTCAAAGCTTATCTTTTGACAACAGTATCTGGGATTGGATGATAAAATCCAATAGTTATCTGGGAAAAATCCGATATAATTAGACTGATGTTTGCTAATCAATTTGCTTCTCCATCGCCAGTTTGAGTTTTGGTTTGATAAATGATTTTTTTAGTCTTTGACATTGCCATTTTCCTGACTGTAAGAAGAAAAAGACACTACTACTCATTCTACTCATTTACTGTCAGAGAAATAGTAAAAAAAAAAAAAAAAAAAAAGAAAAAAGAAAAAGCATTTAACAATTACAAAAGTATTCAAAGACACACAAAATAAAGTATTTTAAAAGTGCAAAATATTTCAAAAGTTTGGTGTGTTTTAGATTTTATTTTTATTTTAGTAATTTAATTCACTTTCACAAGCAGATATATACAATGTTTAGACATACATTTCAAATGGGAATAAGACTGCTTCTGATATTCTTTGATTTTTTTCACCATTATTCCCCTCAGGGCAAGATGCTACACGACTAAATTTTATTTTCTTATATATCAGTGGATCTCAACTGGCGACAATTTTGTCCTCCAGGGGTCACTTGGCTATGTCTAGAGACATTTTTGGTTGTCACAACTTGGCAGGGGGGATTGCTACTGGCATCTAGTTTGTACAAACGAGGGATGCTGCCAAATATGCTACAATGCACAGGACACTCCCCACAAGAATTATCTGGCCCAACATGTCCATCGTGCCATATTGAGAATTTTTATTCACCTTTTCATCTAAAAGATACATTTCAGAGACTATATAACTTTACTTGACTCGATTCCACAGGTGTTACATCAGTCTTCTACTTTAAAATGCTAACCCAACACATGCTCAGTACTCTCAGTAAATGTCTGGAATGAAAAAAAAAAGGTTGAAGGGAAGCGCACTTATATACGCCCCTGTTTCTTTCGTTGGCCACCAGGGGGCAGACCTTGGTGGAAGCTTGAAAGGAAAGCTTTGAAAGATCCTATACAAAGAAGTTGCTTTATAGAATCTGTTGAAACCTTAATGACTGTGGACTTTTTCTGTCAGCAAAACCAAATTCAACCTACAGGATACACCTGAGCCTGACTGCAAAATGTTTTCCAAGTCTGGCTAGAGTTGTGGGAAACCACAGGTACTGTAAATCCTTGAAGGGGGAAAAATAGCAAGCTTCACAGGAAAAATGGGCATTTTGTGTATCATAACTATAAATTCATAAAATGCAAACTACACATGAACCACACTCATTTGGTACAGTTTTAATAATTTGGACACTTAAAATAGAACTGTTGCCTGAACACATAGTTCCCTTTTGTGGAGCAAAATTACACAGCCTGTCACCAAAAAGTGCTGTAGTGAAATGGGGGGAATTTTTTTTTCCAGCACTTTTGAATCCAATATAGAACTAGCTGCCAGGGAACTTGGTATATTAGCTCAGTTTAAAATGGCAGCTTAACAAATTCAAAACTTTCTTTTAATTAAAAAAAAAAATGCTCCAACTTACGTCTTGCAATGCCTGTAAGTCATGTTTGTCTTTAAGTGAGACTGAAGTTTATGATATGCCAAGGACTATGGTAGCTGTGAAAGGCTCCCTCAAATCACAGGGCAGAGAACCTCTCCGCCCTCCACTGGGTTTGTTGATTTTCAGAGGGAAGGATTTTAAGCAAACATACCTTCCCACAGATGAGCCCCTGGAAAGCACCACGGCCGTTCATTTCCAGTTTCCTGGAAACTGTTTTCTCCCCTAGCTTGACTGTAATGCTCCTACCGGGCGGCCACATCCGAAGACCCAGGGTGTGTGTAAGGACTGACTGCCCATTTGGTTTAAACAGAAGACGCAAAACAGGTCCTTAGGGGGTTAGCGCCGGGCCCCTTCATTTCCCCTTCCGGCCTTAAACCCTCTGAACCATTCCTAGTCCCAGCTGTGGTTGTCCAACAAAGTAAATTGCAGCCCATACTCCCTAGGAAGATGACCCAACGTGACTCATAGTCTTCAAGTTACAAAGAGTTGGACGGATGCTTTGTGGGGGTTGTTATTCTCTCTCGCAGGCAGACGTGGCCACCAGCCCCAACAAAGGACACGTTGCACCGCCCTGGCCCAGGTCCAAGTCCATGGGATCAGCGAGGCCAGGGTTTTTCCCAGGTCCACTTCGGACCTACCCAAGCTCCTCATCCTACTCTCACTGCCGCCCTATCCCTCCCACCCTTCCCAAGGGGTCCCCCTGAGGCCAGAAATTATTGGGAGACTCCCTGTACTTCAGGGAGTCCCACTGGGCCCATATCGCATGCCCGCTCCACGATGGCCTCCCATTTTGGTCTCGCCTCTGAGTTCCAAGACTCACTGCACGCATAACCAAGGTCCTGCTTTACCTGTAAATAAAAAGCAGGACACCCAGGCGCAGCAAGACACACGACACACAGCTGTACAGACAGACACCCCCAACACCCGGACTGACGCCCTGCCCGTGCGGCACGCGGCCAGGTCCCCTCCACCAGAGCGGCGGTCCGGCTCGGCTCCCCCGGACTCACCAGGTCCACCACCTCCCTCTGCCGGAGCTGCGCCTTTTGCTTCCCCTTGGGGATCTCAGAGGCGCTCGACGGCGCGGGCAGCTGCAGCAGCAGGAGCAGCAGGAGGCCTCGGAGCCGCTGCGGGGAGGCGGCAGGGCCCTGGGGTCTCATGGCTCCCGGCTGCCCGGCTGCCCGGCAGCGCGGAGCTGGAGGCGGAGGAGGAGACCGAGGAGCTGAACGTGGTCAGTTTCTGGCCCCGCCGCGCTCGGAGGCCGCCGCAGGCTGCATCAATGCGCCTTTCACCCGCGCGCCTCTCTCCCTCCCTCAATACCTCCCGCCCCCGCGACACCCGGAGCTTCCATCCCGTAATAGGCCCCGAGCCCCCACCCCGAGCCGGGCGTGGGGCGGACCAAGAGCCGGGCCCGCCCCCTCCCACTGCAGTCTCACTGCCTGCAAGGACCCCCGCGGGGCTGCGCAGACCCCAGAGGAGAGCCCGCCTGCAGGGTCGGGGCGGGATGGACGTGGTCAGGAGCCGCAGGTCGGGGATTCCAGTAGGGAAGACAGCGCCGCCTAAATGAACATTGTAGAGACACGTGGCTTAACCTGGGTCCAGGAGCCACCTTCAAGGGTCGTCAATCTATGGCATGGGTCGGCAAGCCTTTTTTTTTTTTTTTTTTTTTTTTTTTTTTTTTTTTTTTTTGAGACGGAGTCTGGGGCTGGAGCGCAGTGGCCGGATCTCAGCTCACTGCAAGCTCCGCCTCCCGGGTTTACGCCATTCTCCTGCCTCAGCCTCCTGTGTAGCTGGGACTACAGGCGCCCGCCACCTCACCCGGCTAGTTTTTTGTATTTTTTTTAGTAGAGACGGGGTTTCACCGTGTTCGCCAGGATGGTCTCGATCTCCTGACCTCGTGATCCGCCCGTCTCGGCCTCCCAAAGTGCTGGGATTACAGGCTTGAGCCACCGCGCCCGGCCTGGCAAGCCTTTTTATTTGTTTTTTGGCGATGACATTTTTGGAGGCTGGAAGGTGGAGGCGGGGCGGGGGCTGGAAGGAACCATAGGTTTCATCAGGTTTTCCAAGAGTCCCACGATCCAAATGATGTGTAAACGCTGTTTTCAAAAGTGCTAACACACTAAGCTCTTGGCACAGTGCAAAACCTTGCACGCGTACTCTGTCCTCTCAGCAATCCTAGCGGGTTGGGAGGGTTAATGCCTCCTGGGCTACTCTCATAAACGAATGAGGAAACTGAGGCTCGGGGAAGTTAATCAACATCCAGTGGAAATGGTAGAAGTTCACTTTTGAGTACTCTTTGCCTCTGATGGATATTATCTTTTTGTAACCCCCCCTGTCCTCCTTTGGTCTGTCCATTCTAGAAGAAAGCATTCTCAGGGCCCAGGCTACCCACCAGGTAGGGCCCGGTTGGAGCAGGAGATCCTTTATATATAACTGGCTGGAATCAGGCATAACAGAAGTCTTGCCACACCCGTAATGACACAAGGCTGTGACGGATGGCAATACTGTGAAGTCAAATTCAGCTCAGCAGGGGTCTCCTTATAGACCCGTACAGGTTTTCAGGCGTTGGGGAGTCCAGCTGATGGATATTAAAGAGAGGAGGCAGTCTAGCAGGGAAGCAGGTCAGGGCAGTTCTGAGAATGCCCACTCCTGGGTTGGTAGCTAATTACAGGTAAATCTCACTTGTTTTTCTAGAAGCAGCACAAATCCAAATGAACTGTAAAGCCAGGGCTGGTTATATAATTTGCCCCGCCCAGTGCAAAATGAAAATGCAGGGGCTTTTGTTAAAAAATTATTCAGAATTGCAAAATGGTGTCAACAGAGCAATAAATCGTGTGTGGAGTCCTTCTAAGTGCCTGGCCCTGTGTGACAGCACAGGTCAAATGCCCATGAAACTGGCCCTGTATGGGGTTGCAATCATAGTCTCTGATAAAACAGACTTTAAACCAACAAAGATCAAAAAAGACAAAGAAGGACGTTATATAATAGTAAAGGGATCAATGCAACAAGAAGAGCTAACTATGCTAAATATATACGCACCCAATACAGGAGCACCCAGGTTCATAAAGCAAGTTCTCAGAGACCTATGAAGAGACTTAGACTCCCACACAATAATATTGGGAGACATTAACACCGCACTGTCAATATTAGACAGATCAACAAGACAGAAAGTTAACAAGGATATTCGGACTTGAACTCAGCTCTGGACTAAGCAGACCTAATAGACGTTGACAGAACTCTCCACCCCAAATCAACAGAATATACATTCTTCTCAGCACCACATCGCACTTATTCTAAAATTGACCACATAATTGGAAGTAAAACACTCCTCAGCAAATGCAAAAGAATGAAAATCATAACAAACAGTCTCTCAGACTACAGTGCAATCAAATTAGAACTCAGGATTAAGAAGCTCACTCAAAACCACACAACTACATGGAAACTGAACAACCTGCTCCTGAATGACTACTGGGTAAATAACGAAATTAAGGCAGAAATAAATAAATTCTTTGAAACCAATGAGAACAAATACGCAACATACCAGAATCTCTGGGACACAGCTAAAGCAGTGTTTAGAGGGAAATTTATAGCCCACAGGAGAAAGTGGGAAAGATCTAAAATTGACACCCTAACATCACAATTAAAAGAACTAGAGAAGCAAGAGCAAACACATTCAAAAGCTAGCAGAAGACAAGATATAACTAAGATTAGAGCAGAACTGAAGGAGATAGAGACATGAAAAACCCTTCAAAAAATCAATGAACCCAGGAGCTGGTTTTTTGAAAAGATTAATAAAAAGACCACTAGTCAGACTAATAAAGTAGAAAAAAGAAAAGAATCAAATAGATACAATAAAAAAATGATAAAGGGGATATCACCGCTGATCCCACAGAAATATAAACTACCATCAGAGAATACTATAAACACCTCTACACAAATAAACTAGAAAATCTAGAAAAATAGATAAATTCTTGGACACATACACATTCCCAAGACTAAACTAGGAAGAAGTCGAATCCCTGACTAGACCAATAAAAAGTTCTGAAATTGAAGCAGTAATTAATAGCCTATCAACCAAAAAAAGCCCAGGACCAGAGGGATTCACATCCAAATTCTACCAGAAGTACAAAGAGGAGCTGCTACCATTCCTTCTGAAACTATTCCAAACAATAGAAAAAGAGGGATTCCTCCCCAACTCATTTTATGAGGCCAGCATCATCCTGATACCAAAACCAAAACAAAAAAACAAAAAAGAAAATTTCAAGCCGATATCCCTAATGAACACCAGAGAGAAAATCCTCAATAAAATACTGGCAAACTGAATCCAGCAGCACATCAAAAAACTTATTCACCACGATCAAGTCGGCTTCATCCCTATGATGTAAGGCTGGTTCAACATATGCAAATCAATCAATGTAATCCATCACATAAACAGAACCAAAAACAAAAACCACATGATTATCTCAATAGATGCAGAAAAGGCCTTTGACAAAATTCAACAGCCCTTCATGCTAAAAAAATCTCAATAAACTAGGTATTGATGGAACTCATCTCAAAATAATAAGAGCTATTTATGACAAACCCATAGCCAATATCATATTGAATCGTCAAAAACAGGAAACATTCCCTTTGACAACCTGCACAAGACAAGGATGCCCCCTCTCACCACTCCTATTCAACATAGTATTGGAAGTTCTGGCCAGGGCAATCAGACAAGAAAAAGAAATAAGGGTATTCATATAGGAAGAGAGGAAGTCAAATTGTCTCTGTTTGCACATGACATGATTGTATATTTAGAAAACCCCATCTTCTCAGCCTAAAATCTCCTTAAGCTGATAAGCAATTTTAGCAAGTCTCAGGAAACAAAATCAATGTGCAAAAATCACAAGCATTCCTATACACCAAAAACAGACCAACAGAGAGCCAAATCATGAGTCAACTCCCATCCACAATTGCTACAAAGAGAATAAAATACCTAGGAATCCAACTTACACGGGATATGAAGGACCTTTTCAGGGAGAACTACAAACCACTGCTCAAGGAAATAAGAGAGGACACAAACAAATGGAAAAACATTCCATGCTCATGGATAGGAATAATCAATATTGTGAAAATGGCCATACTGCTCAAACTAATTTATAGATTCAATGCTATTCCCATCAAGCTACCATTGACTTTCTTCACAGAATTAGAAAAAAACTACTTTAAACTTCATATGGAACCAAAAAGAAGCCCGTATATAGCCAAGACAATCCTGGGCAAAAAGAACAAAGCTGGAGGCATCACACTACCTGACTTCAAACTATGCTACAAGGCTACAGTAACCAAAACAGCATGGTACTGGTACCAAAACAGAGATATAGACCAATGGAACAGAACAGAGGCCTCAGAAGTAATACCACACATCTCCAACCATCTTATCTTTGACAAACCTGACACAAACAAGCAATGGGGAAAGGATTACCTATTTAATAAATGGTATTGGGAAAACTGGCTAGCCAGAAGCAGAAAACTGAAACTGGACCCCTTCCTTACACCTTATACAAAAATTAACTCAAGTTGGATTAAAGAATTAAACATTAAACCTAAAACCATAAAAAAACCATAGAAGAAAACCTAGGCAATACCACAGGTCATAGGCATGGGCAAAAACTTCATGACTAAAACGCTAAAAGCAACGGGAACAAAAGTCAAAATTGACAAATGGGATCTAATTAAACTAAAGCGCTTCTGCACAGCAAAAGAAACTATCATCAGAGTGAACAGGCAACCTACAGAATGGGAGAAAATTTTTGCAATCTATCCATCTGACAAAGGGCTAATATCCAGAATCTACAAGGCACTCAAACAAATTTACAAGAAAAAAACAAATGACTCATCATAAAATGGGCAAAGGATATGAACAGACCTTATCAAAAGAAGACATTTATGTGGCCAACAATCATATGGAAAAAATCTCATCATCACTGGTCATTAGAGAAATGCAAATCAAAACCACAATGAGATACCATTTCGCACCACTTAGAATGACAGTCATTAAAAAGTCAGGAAACAACAGATGCTGGAGAGGATGTGGAGATTTAGGAATGCTTTTACACTGTTAGTGGGAGTGTAAATTACTTCAACCATTGTGGGAGACAGTGTGGTGATTCCTCAAGGATCTAGAACCAGAAATACCATTTGACCCAGCAATCCCATTACTGGGTATATACCCAAAGAATTATAAATCATTCTACTGTAAAGGCACATGAACATGTATGTTTATGTATGTTTATTGCAGCACTATTCACAGTACCAAAGACTTGGAACCAACCCAAATGCCCATCAATAATAGACTGGATAAAAAACTGTAGCATATATACATCATGGAATACTATGCAGCCATATAAAAGGATAAGTTTATGTCCTTTGCAGGGAGATGGATGAAGCTGGAAACCATCATTCTCAGTAAACTAACAGGAACAGAAAACCGTACACCACATATTCTCACTCATAAGTGGGAGTTGAACAATGAGAATACATGGACTCAGGGAGGGGAACATCACACACTGGGGCCTGTTGGGAGGGGGAGTTAGGGGAGGGATAACATTAGGAAAAATACCTAATGTAGGTGACAGGTTGATGGGTGCAGCAGACCACCATGGCACGTGTATACCTATGTAACAAACCTGCACGTTCTGCACATGTACACTTTAAGCACGTTCTGTACGTGATACTTTAAGTTCCTGGAACTTAAACTTCATATGGAACCAAAAAGAAGCCCGTATAAGTTCCGGGAACTTAAAGTATCCAAAAAAAAAAAAAAAAAAAAAAAAAAAGAAAAAAAAGAAAAGAAACTGGCCCTGTATAAAACTGAACAAAGTCCCAGCTGTTGCCTTTTAGCAGCCAAACCACTGTGATGGCAGCAGTCTCCGGGCTGGAAAGGAGAGCAGGGAACCACCAAAGAGTCTGTCTTTTAGCCAATTCCAGTTCCAGTGCCTGCTGTTGCTGTTGCTGCAACTATCACCCACTGACATCAGATGGTCGCTCTGTGTAAATGTAGGGTCCAGATTGGGTTTCAGCAAAACGCTAGCCCTGCATTAACATCCAGGCATTTTTAAACTATACATTCTCAGAATTGACCAAATTACAATGTAAAGTAAGCCAGATATCTTGAATTTAAAGATAATATATAATAACGTATAAATGCTTTACAGCATAAAGAGGATTTTCACATATCCTGTCTCCGAGGTCCTAAAATTAGCACAAAAGCATACCACTATGGTTTTATTAACTACACTGTCTCTATGCTTACTTTTATACTTCTACGGGTTTACAAAGGCATTTATCTTTCCATCCCTGGAATATACTCTCTCAGTCCAGCTGAGTTTTCTTGGTCTAAAACTTGAGCTCATTCTACCTTTATAGATTTTAGTTCTGTTTAGAGATTATGGGTTATTTTTGTGTCATGAAGGCTATTTCCAGAGTGACCCTTTCTGAACCACAAATTAACAAACAGCCTTTTGTAGATTCTAATTTTGAAGCCTAATTTTAGGAATAAGTCTTTTAACAATTATGATGACATGTTTTAGTTAAACATTAACATTCTAATGTTATTGAAACATTTGAGACATTTAAGAATATGTAACACATTAGATTTCTGATATTAATTTGAAATGAATAACAAAATTTAATCAAGCTTGTAAAGGTTTTAAATGTTTGATAAAACTTTACTACTACATTTATAAGCTTGATTATTAGATTTAAAAGAAGAGCTTGGGTGTTTTAAATTATTCTTCGTACTAGATTTTTAAAAAATTATTTTTTAGTTTTTGAAGCAGGGTCTCACCATGTTGTCCAGGCTGGTCTAGAACTCCTGGTCAACAATCCTCCCACCTTACCCTCCAGAGTAGCTGGACTAACTACAGCACCATCGTGCCAGGCTTTCTCATTAGATTTTAAAGTTTGCCCTGATAGGCATTTGGCATTTGAGAAAATTAGATATATTAAATTTGTAAGTGCCGTTTAAAATGTGTAAAATAATTTAACTCAGTTTTTAAATATAGCTACATTTTAGGTAAATTGAATCTTTTAAATAAGTGAGTCAGTTGAACCTGAATCTTCCATGTTGAGCTTAAAAACTTAAGAAAAACTTGATTTTTAAATTTAAATACTTAAGTAGTTAATAATTAGAAGTAGCTTCAAGTAGTATTTTTCATGCACATATAATGCCCATTTCCAACCGAAAAACAAACAAACAACAACAAAAAAACTCTCCATTGAAAGGAATTGAAAAGAGAAATGAATGGGTTAATTAATACTGTTGGGTGTAGTTTATCACGACTTAGTTCATGTGATGCAAGTTCTAATTCTTTGGTAGAGTAGAATCATAGGCTTTGAGAGTTCGCAAGAGTTTTAGAGATAATCTAATTCAATCCATTTATTTTACGATTGATGCACATAATTAAAGGCAACTCAGAGAGCTCAAAGAACTTTCTAAAGGTCAAAGCGTCAAAGCAGGGTTGTATTAAGGTTGGAGAATTCTTAGTTCATGTACAGTATTTAATAATATTCCTTTTGAATATTGTAGGCTTCCACAGTGTGACTACTGGAGATTGAGGAAAGAATTGTGTACACTTGAGCCAAAGGTTGAAAGCCTTAAAGGCAAAGCAAACCAGACATGGTGGCTTATGCCTGTAATCCCAGCACTTTGGGAGGCTGAGGTAGGAGGATCATTTGAGGTCAGGAGTTCAAGATCAACCTGGGCAGCATAGTGAACTCCTCAACTCTACAAAAAATAAAAAGATTAGCTGGACATGGTGTTGTGTGCTGATACTCCCAGCTACTTGGGAGGCTGAGGAAGGAGCATTGCTTGAACCTAGGAGTTGGAGGCTGCAGTGAGCTATGATCACACCACTGCGCTCCAGCCTGGGTGACAGAATGAGACCCTGTCTCTAAAAAACAAAAACAAGAAACAAAGGCAAAAAAGTGGCTTTGGACTCAGCTGTCATATGAACAAAAAGGGATTAAAGTGAAAGGACCCCAAGGGAATGGTAAAACTAGAGTTAGCAGCGAGCTGTACTCTGGAGAATGTGGGTTGGGATTAGCCGAAGAAAGTGTTCCCTTAAGAAGCTGCATGTAGTTTTGATCCATATGCCCTGGTTTTGCTTTCTAAAACTATGCATAGCAAGTCCATTCACTTGTGCCCTTAATAACCTTTCTTCTGTTTGAAAGCAGCACACCATCAAGGGGGGCAGTTGTGAAATTTGAAGTCAGTAGATCCAAGTTTTGAATCTTGAATCCATCACTACTGCTGGATTCATTCATTCATTCATTGAACAAATGTTTATCAAAGTCCTACTATGTTCTCAGCCCTGTTCAAGGGTACAGGAATTTATCAATAAATAATAACAACAAACGTCCCAGCCTTCAAAGGGCTTACAAGTTAGTTTGTCATGACAGGCAGTAAACAATAGATATAATAAATGCATTATATAAGTATGTTCGGTGATAAATTCTATGGAATATAATAGAAGATGGAAGAGGAACTAAAAGTGTTAGTGGCAGTATAGAGGAAGCCAATTGTAATTTTGCATAGAGTGGTCAGGCTTGGTCTCATAAGTAGGTGGCATTTGAGCGAAGGCTTGAAGGTAGGGAAGTAAGTAAGCTTTGCAGGTATCTTTGAGAAGACCATTCCAGGCAGTGGGTATCCCAACGCAAAGCCCCTGAGGCAAGAGAATGCCCACGTCTTTCCATCATTCTGTTCTGTCATCTTCAGTGGGTCAGTTTTACCCTCTGGCTTTCTCCACTCCTGATAATCAGATGGTCTTAGACACCACATTCAGGCACAGAATATCCAGAAAAGATGAGCTATAGTTTCCTCTCTCTGTCATTGTTAGGGACAAGGAATCTCCTCCAAAGTCATGTTACAGAACTTGGTCATGTCTTCAGCCAGGATCAGACCACACGTCAGTTTCCTAACCAATTATTATCCAGGGGAATGAGTGTAGTTTGACTTAGTTCAATCATTTGAAGTGGAATAGATGCTGGCGATTTTGCTATCATAGGCTATTTTCAACTTATAAAAAACACTGCATTGAATATCATTCTACAAAATCATTTAGCACGCATGTCATTATATCCTATGGATAGAATACTAGAAGTGAAATTACTAAATCAAAGAGGATGAACTTTTTAAAGACTCTTGATATGCAATATAAAATTATATTTTATAAAAATTATACCACTTGATACACCCATTGCAGTGATGAGGGCACACATCTCTTACACCCTCAACTTTAAATATTATTGTATTTGAAATTTTTGCCACTTTAAAATTGACCATATTTATTGATAATTTCCAAGTTTATTGGCTATTTCCAAGTCTTCCAACATTTCTGTTCAAGTTCTTCACTTTTTTTTCTATTGGGCTATTAATGCATTTTTATTGGACATAAAAATTCTTTAAATACTGATGTATTTAAAACACTTAATCTTTCCTCATAGGGACATAATATGTCTCCCCATTTTTCTAAATTCCCTTTTATTGATCTGTGAAGTTTTATAATTTTTAAAATTTAGCTTATGCATTTCTTTTTTCTTTTTTTTTTTTTTTTTTTTTGGCAGACTCTTACTCTGTTGCCCAGGCTGGAATGCAGTGGCATGATCATGGCTCACTGCAAACTTAGCCTCCCAAGCTCAAGCAGTCCTTTCACCTCAGCCTCCTGAATATCTGGTACTACAGGCAGACACTACCACACTTGGCTTGTATTTTTTTGTAGAGATGTGGTCTCATCGTGTTGCACAGGCTGGTCTTGAACCTGCCCACCTTGGCCTCCCAAAGTGCTGAGATTGCAGGTATGAGCCACTGTGCCCTTTTCTTATTGTGACTATTATAAATTTTGCTGCTATTGCAAAAGGAATTCCCACCCACCTATATATTATATTACATTTCTATTACTTGTAACAAGTTGCCTCAAATGTAGTGGCTTAACATAACATAAATTTACTATCTCACCATTTTTGTGAGTCAGGAGTTCAGCATGTCTACCTAGGTCCTCTGCTCAGTATTATCCTAGGCTGAAGTCAAGGTGTTCACCAGGTGCATCCTCATTTGGAAGCTCAACCAGGGTAAAGAAAAAAAAAGTCCCCTCCAAGCTTCTTCAGAATGTTGGAAGGATTTATTTCCTTATGGCTGTATGACTGATGTTCCCATTCTTTTGCTCTCTGTGGGTTAGGGATCATTCTCAGGTACCAGAAATTGGTTTCAGATTCCTGCCATGTGGCCCCCTTTAAAGGAGCTCTATCTCATGTCTTAAATGTCTGACTTCAGGAAGGATTTTGTCCCTTTTGAGGGCTCACACAATTAAGTCAGTCTCACCAAGGATAATCTCCCTTTTAAGTTAAAGACAACTGATTGGGGACCTTAATTATACCTGGAAAATCCTTCTGCTGTATAATATAATATAATATAATATAATATAATATAATATAATATAATCATGACAGTGACATAGATCATAGTCACAGGTTCACTCACACCCAAGGGAGGGGATTATACAGGACTTGTCTACAAGAAGACAGGAATTTTGGGGGTCATCTTAGAACTCTGCCTACTGTATGAGGTGATTAGCTATGGTTAGAAGTTTTTGATTTTCATCACTTGTCTCCTTAAGGCACAAAATTGTATCGGGCTTGCTCAAGAAGATGAAGATGGTTAATAAAAATGTTCTAATTATGCTACTGGCCGTAGGTGGCCACTAAAGTTTTTATATTTCCTTTGCAGGAAAGCAAATACAAGCAGTTCTCAACTTTTAAAATGTTAAGTGGTCACATGATTCTCAGTCATCCTTGTACCAAGTGTATCTTTCATGTATCAGCCAATGATCAACATTTCAAAGTATCATGTGATTACTGCCTGCCAGTCAAAAGTTAGGTTCCAACAGCACGTCTATCCTTATATAGTGGTATTCGTGCAATTGTTCGACTATTTTGTACATTCCTATTTTATAAAAAGAAAATAATTAAAAAGTAGTGATATTAATTATAAGAGCTCATAAACTTTGTATAGCTGAAATAGAGATATAAATGGGCTGCAAGTGCCAATTTTTTAGCATCAATGGGACAGTCACTGGAACGAAGATAAGAAGAACCTGTTTAGTCAGAGTAGCATAAATCATGCTAGATATTTCAACCAGAGTAGACACAATACAGGAAATTGATTACCTAGCTGTTGGAAAACCAGGATGCTGAGGTAAGCCAGATGGGTACTGATGGAAGTGGCTACCATCTGCAGGGCTGGAGAAACAAAAGGGAGGAAGTGTCTGCGAGGAGGTCCTAGAAGCTTGAACTTAGAAGAAGGTCCACCCCTACTCTGGCTCAGTTCTTAGACTTCTCCCTGGAGCAGCAAGTGCACAGGGATTGAACCATCAACGGGGGCAAAGCACAGCTGGCACTGGAAGCGGTGAGAGAAGCTGGACTAGGCTTTGCTGTCATTGTGGAGCTAGCAGAAATCTGTAACAGGAAGTGAGTTACTTTTTCTCTCCTTGTGCCTTGTTATGTCTTTCTAGTGCCTCCAATTGTCCAATCATTAGACTGTAACAGGAAGCCAGCTGGTAAGAACATCTGGGAGATGTAGTTTTTAGCCTCTAGACCTAGCATTTCAGAGCAGGGTATAGAGGGAGGGCTTTGAGTTGAAAACAATAGAAAATAACCCACCAAGAGTGGGAAATGTCTAGGGAATTCATCATATTTCTCAGGTTGGGAAGGAATGTGAACTCTCCTCTGTTGAACAGCCTTTGCCTTTGTGTTTTTAAAACCACTTCTTTGATTTCTTCTGGTGACAGAATTCTTCTTTAGAGTAAGGAACCCATTCTCATTCTCTGTAGGTCAAGTAGGGCTTTGCTTTGACCCACCACCACTGAGAGGGGGCGTGTTATCCAGGCCCCAACAACTTCAGGGCCCCATTCACTTAGCCACAGTAATTGGTTCAGAGATGAGCAGATGACCTTAACCAGACTAATCAGGGCTCTCCCTGGGATTTTTTATTTTTAAAGCCATTTGCAGCAAAAGCTGGCTTTTTCTGCTGGCCTTCCTAAGCTGGCAGAGTATGAGTTTGGGCTGCCAGTTGCTGTTTTGTCTGTTACTGGAGAGAGCTCTTCCAAGAGACAGAGAGAAAGAAAGACATAAAGACCCAAAACATCGTTTGGGCCCTGTCTTGAAGTGAGCTGGTACTTTTCAGTTATATGATTCCATAAGTTCTTTTATTTTCTGTAATGTGAGTTTGTTTTAATTGTAAGATACTTGACTTTTATCCACTTTTTAAATTTTTTTGAGACAAGGTCTTTCTCTGTTGCCCAAGCTAGAGTGCCGTGCGTGATCATAGCTTACTGCAGCCTCAAACTCCTGGGCTCTAGCAATCCTATCCCAGCCTCCCAAGTAGCTAGGATGACAGGTACGTACCACCATACCTGGCTAATTTTTTATTTTTTATTTTTGTAGAGACAAGGTCTGGCTATGTTGCCCAGGCTGGTCTCAAACTCCTGGCCTTAAGTGATTCTCCTGCCTTGACCTCCCAAAGTGCTGGGATTATAGGTGTCAGCCACCATACCCAGCCTAGCTACATTTTTTATAAGTACAATATGTTTAAAGACAACATAATACAGTGATTAAAAGTGAGAACACTGGACCTTGGTTATAAAAACGATGATTACATTCTGACTCAGCCACTTAATGAGCATGATCTTGGACAAGTTACCTAAAATCTAATTGAATTTCAAGTTCCTCAAATGAGGTTAGTGTTAGTACCTTCTTCATACAATTATTATGTGAAGACCAACTTGGAGGCCAGGCGTGGTGGCTCATGCCTATAATCCCAGCACTTTGGGAGGCCGAGATGGGTGGATCACGAGGTCAGGAGTTCGAAACTAGCCTGGCCAACATGGCAAAACCCTGTCTCTACTAAAAATACAAAAATTAGCCCGATGTAGTGGTGCGCACCTGTAATCCCAGTTACTCAGGAGGTTGAGGCAGGAGAATTGCTTGAACCCGGGAGGCGGAGGTTGCAGTGAGCCGAGATCACACTACCGCACTCCAGCCTGGACAACAGATTAAGACTCAGTTTCAAAAAAAAAAAAAGTGCTCGAGACATATTAGCTATTGTTACTTTAGTTAGTTAATTAGGGGATTCCATCTAGATTAAAGGAAGTCATGATTCAGTGGAAAACACCTAACCTATACATCAGTTTTATCATTCAGGGTCCATCTGGGAAACAGAAACAACTCTGATTATTTTTAAAGAGTAAATTTAATGTGAGAAATGGATCATCCACACAGACTACAAGCTAAACAGAGCATGGTTAGGCACCTCCACCCCAGATTGGCGGTAGCTTGTAAACTGCTACCACCCCTAAGATGGAGAGACTTAAGGTGTCCAATCAAAGTTGGAATTATGTTGGGCTTGTCCGTTGGAAGCTGGAGCCATGAAAAAGAAGCCACTGCCAGAAGAGCCACCTGTAGCAGAGAAGTCAGATGAGGAATATTTTGGCTTCTCTCTTATTTCTATCCTCCAATCTTTGATTGGCTATGCCCAACTGAAGGCCTATGAAGCAGGAGCCTGGGAAACAGCCTGCAGAGGTTGGAGCAGAGCCAGGGAAGCTCAAAGAATAGATCTGAAGGCAAACAGCACCAATCAGTCCCAGAAGGAGGTTACTGAATTTCTTCCTCCACTGGCTCATGTTCACATGCACACGAATAGCCATAAAATCCAACAGTGTGGCATCTTCACCCACATTCCTAAACACCTAGATTACCAGGCTGTTTGTATTGGTATTAAATGGTTAACCTACCCACACTCTGTACTGGTAGACATTAAATATACGCCATCCTTACCAGTTTATGAGTGATTGGAATTTTTGTAGTTCTAAGAGAATACAAGTTGATGGAAAATCATACACCCTAAATCATTGGTGAAAGATGACCGAAAGTCCCTGGCCTGCGTTTATGGATAAGTACATTTTACCTGCATCCTTTTTTATTTCTGCATATTTATACAACTGCAAGCTAACACCAGTGCTTGGGCGGAAGCTCTGGTTTCTTGGACCTGGAAGAATTATATTTCATTTATTCTGAATCATAGCATACTATATGCTTTCAACGTGGGTAGTCTTTCATTTCCGGTCAAATTTTATCCCTTTTTATTAAGTTACCTGAAGCCATGCACTTTCTTCCCCTCTTCATTATGCTGTGTGTACAGAGGTTTTTAAAATCAGCATCCTCCGAACAGACTCTGCTTTGTAAGAATTCCTCAGAAAACTGTGCACTGTGGAGATCGGTGTTTGAAAATGGTCAAGATTAAAGACATTTCTCGGCAGTTCAGATGACTCTTTGCAGCCTGTTTGTCTCTTTCAAAGTACAATGAACCACCTGTTTTTGATAAAAGGAAGCCAAAGTAAGCAGAAGTTTTAAAACTGCATCTCAAAACACTTATGTTTAAAAAATATGTCCACTTCTCCAGTCTCCTTCCACAAATCTCCAACTCCATCAGCTGCACTATGATTTCTTGTTATTCTTCTTCAGCTCCTCTGTTAGAGATGCAATTGCATTGTTGGTATAAAATCATGTTATTGTAGTGGAAATTGAAATAAGCCAATAATTTTAATCTTCTCCCTCACTTCACAGGGCTTTTAGTAAATGACAAAGCAAGCTGAATACAGTTTCACCTCTCCCTAAACTATCCAATAAAGAATGCTAAAAAGTGAAAAAATGCAACTGATGGGTGACAGGAGAGAGAAACATTAAGAGGTTTGGATACTGATATGGTTTGGCTTTGTGCCCCCTCCCAAACCTCATGTTGAACTGTTAACCGCCAATTCTGGAGGAGGATCCTGGTGGGAGGTGATTGGATCATGGGGGCGGATTGTCCTGTTGCTGTTCTGGTGATAGTGAGTGAGTTCTCAAGAGATCTGGTTGTTTAATACAAGTGTGTAGCTTTTCCTCCTTTACTCTTTTCCTCCTGCTCTGGCCATGTAGGACATGCCTGCTTCCCCTTCCACCATGATTGTAAGTTTCCTGAGGCCAACCCAGCCATGCTTCCTGTATAGCCTGTGGAACCATGAGCCAATTAAGCCTTTTTTCTTTATAAATTACCCAGTTTCAGGTATTTCCAGCAGTGTGAGAATGGACTAATTCACATACAAAACAAGAAATTGGTAACTATTCTAAGTACAAAACAAGAGATAATGGAATAATTCATTGTCAATATGGCAAAGAGATTACTGGTTCTTAAGACTTGCTAATCACTGTGTAGAAAATTAAAATTAAGTCTAGGCCGGGTGGATCACGAGGTCAGGAGATCAAGACCATCCTGGCTAACCCAGTGAAACCCCGTCTCTACTAAAAAATACAAAAAACTAGCCGGGCGAGGTGGTGGGCGCCTGTAGTCCCAGCTACTCGGGAGGCTGAGGCAGGAGAATGGCGTAAACCCAGGAGGCGGAGCTTGCAGTGAACTGAGATCCGGCCAAACTGCCTTCCCGTGTTCTTTACTGTGATTTGAAAATAATCAGTTGGCAATATTATCAGATGCTATGGTAGTATTATCAGAGTTATCAGAAACATCCTCCTATCACCTTTTCCTTCTAATTCTTGGCTAGTTAATGATTCCTACTTTTTTTTTTTTTTTTTTTTTGAGATAGGGTCTCACTCTGTTGCCCAGGCTGGACTGCAGAGGTGCAATCACGACTCACTGCAATCTTCTCCCCCTGGGCTCAAGCAATCCTCCCACCTCAGCCACCCAAGTACCTGGGACCACAGGCACATACCACCATGCTGGTTAAATTTTGTAATTATTTTTGGGTAGACATGGGGTTTCATAGTGTTACCCAGGCTGGTCTTGAACTCCTGAGTTCAAGTGATCTGCCTGCCTCAGTCTCCCAAAGTGCTGAGATTACAGATGAGAGCCATGGCACATGGCCAGTGATTCCTATTTTTGTGGACACTGTTGACCCCTTGATTTATGGACTGTATAGAAAAGCATGCTTCAAAATTTATAGATGACCCAAAGCTAGAAGAGATAGCTAATATAATGCTCTAGCTGCATGCTCCAAAGCAAGAAAAATATCAGCTGAATAGATGAGGGTATAATGGGGAGGGGGAAGCATGCAGATATTGAATTACTCACTAGCTAAGTGAAAACCAATGAATTCTCATACAGAAGAAAATCACCAGAAATTGAAAAATGAGAGATAACAAAAATTCTCGTGTATCTATTAAGCAGATATACACTTCTACTAATCCCAGCTATATACGAATTTTCTTTTGGGGTTTAAATGCACCAGGTTAGATGCTACTGTCAGTTGTGTGTGACTCTCATGCTAGGGATAAGAAGGGATGACCTGGGGCTCTACCCCTTCATGGTTTCACTGTAAAATTTTTTCATCAGATAACTGGAGTGCTTGGCATGGGCCTTAATTGTTAAGGTGATTGCTCCCTTGGGTATCACAGGAAATTTGCACCCTTACCTTACTCCTTTCTACCTTTTCTTTTAGGTAGAATTCTTCTAAGAGCCAGGCTATATCCTCAGCATCTGCTCAATATGTCTCCAGGAACCTCTGCATCTTGGTAACCCTGTATTAAGCATCTGACAAGATTTCAAGGTTATGGCTGGAATATAACATTCCTGGGCTACCTACAAGTCACCCTGCCTTCCCACCCCATATTCATGCACATAGACAAATACAAAATCGTGCATTTCCATTTCTATTCTAATTATCTTTTTTTTTTTTTGAGATGGAGTCTCAGTCTGTTGCCCAGGCTGGAGTATAGTAGCATAATCTCAGCTCACTACAACCTCTGCCTCCTGGTTCAAGCGATTCTCATGCCTCAGCCTCCTGAATAGCTGGGACTACAGGTGCACACCAACATGCCCAGCTAATTTTTGTATTTTTTAAGTAGAGACAGGGTTTCACCGTGTTAGCCAGGTTGGTCTCAAACTCCTGACCTCAGGTGATCTGCCGGCCTTGGCCTCCCAAAGTGCTGGGATTACAGGTGTGTGCCACCGCGCCTGGCTTAATTATCATTATATTGCTCTATATTTTACAATTATCAAGGATGGGCTGATATGGCTACTGAAAACCAAGGCCATTTTAGTGGCATTATAACCACTATAAGAAATAAGTGCACTGACAGATGTCAACTGTTGTGCATGCTTAAGAACACCTCTCCAGTACTGGGTTCTACTCCAGACAACACAGTTTAAGAGCAACATTTTGTGAATACAGCAGAGGAATGCTCCTAAGTAAAGTGAGCATGATTGTGAAGGGGTTTAGAAACCATCTCAAAAGAAGGAATTGTTGAAAAAATGGAGAAGCCTAGCTAAGGGAACAAAATGCAAAAACCTGAAGGCCTGTCACAGAAGGGAGAGGAAAGCCTTGGTCTATTGTGCTCAAGGGGATGGTGTAACCTTCCTGAGATGATCTGCTGCGTTCCAGGGAGTGCCAAGAGTGGAAACGAGCCTTTTGGGCTGATGTTTGCATTGTGATAATAGTCCAGTTGCCCTGGTGGTGAGCAGGCAGGAACACAGGTACTGTCTAAATGTGCAGTGGTACCCCTGTGAGGCCCCCTATTTGAGGGTAGTTTGCATATGGCAATTGTGGTTGATCTTGGTAGACAAAGATTATATTCTAGAAATAGGATATGAGAGGGCAATGTTTAACTCCCGGAAATTGAGCTTGGTAGGTAGTACATGTCTCAGAGACTGAGATTGGATGCCTAGTCTCAAAACAGTCTTGAATCACAGACAGTTTAAGAGTGGCAAGGCTGTGGGGGACAGACCCCATACTTTAAAAAGCAGAGATTAGACACTCCACTTTTTTCTCAACTTTATCGCAGGACTTTGCATTGTGAGGACATCCCACACCCCTCCCCCCACCCCCAGCCCTGCCTCACCTGACAACGGTGTAAATCACCTCTTGCACTTTGGACTGCCTCTAATATATGGTGCCCTGTTAACTCTGTCACATGAGGTTTCTCCGTTATTCCTGGAAGTCATTCATTCATTCACTCAGCTAACATTTATGGAGCACCTGCTATGAATTAGGTTCCTGCTAGACACTGAGGAAAGATGATAAGAAAAAGACATAATCTCTGTCCTCAAAGAACTCTATGCTTAGAAAGAAAGATTTCTAACGTGGTGAGCGCAGAACAGGGTGATTGGTGCCCTGGTAAAAGTGAGTACAGGTTGCCAGAGGTGGGGAGATTGAAGAGAGGAAGAGGCCATGGAAGGCTTCCTAGAGGAGGTAATACCTGGCCATTATAAAGAGCAGGTTGGAGTTAGCCAGGCAAAGGGCAGATACTGGGATTTGGGGAAATCAACATGAAGAGTAATGAAAGGAAGAGCATTTGGTTAAGGTGGCAGTATGAGGACTGGCAGGGAACAGCCCCACATTTAAGAAGCTGTACAGCTGGGGTTGTCAGAGCTTATGGTGCAAGGCAGAGCGTGTCCAGAAATGAGGCTGGAGGGGGCTAGCGGGGGTCAGTGCATGGTGAACTCTGTGTTGCCTGGGAAGGTGACTGGTTTTGTCCTGGAGTCTCTGGGAAACTTTGGGTGGTTGTTAACTAGGACTGGCCTGGTCAGGTTTGTTTAGGCAGAAACTTTTGGCTGCATGGAGAGGCAGGACTTGAGGGAGCCACAGTGCTGTGTCTGATCAGTCTGAGGATGGTCTCTGGTTCCTACAGGGCCTGGAAGCTGTCCAGGATCTGAAGCCTGTTTCATCAGTGCTGCATGTTGATGGCCATAGAGTGTCCTGCACACGTCTGTTGTGATGATACATGAATATTTGTTTCTTGGGAGAAAAGAGATTGGGGCCCACTGGTAGAGGTTAGAGATGGCAAGGAACTGAGCTGGGTGGTGAGAAAACTCTAGGGAATGCAACCAGAGTGAGAAGACCACAGTGATTCTTCTCCCCTCTCTGGATTTCTAGCTTAGGGGACAATCCATGGATTGTGATCATAAACTGGGATATAAAGTATAGCAAAAGAAACAATTTTCAGGGCATAAATAAACAAATGCAATCTTGGACCTTTGCGGTTGAATGTGCCTGAGTGACATCTGAGAGAGCTGTCCTACAGGCAGTTGGAAAGACAGTTCTGAAGCTTGGTGGAGGACTCATCAACATAGAGATGACCACCAAGCCAAGGTAGCTGAGGAAGACAGGGCCGGAAGGTACACTGAGGCTAAGTAGCCTGACTTATTTCTTATGTCTCATCCTAGAGGGCGGATACCCAAATATAGAAGTGTGGCATTTTAGTATGGATGCAAACCAATGTGCAAATTATGCTATAGTTCTGGGATGAGGGAAGTTTAGTAAATGTGTTTACAGATGCAATGGCAATGAGTAATGGATGTTGAAAACCTTTGGGCTTCGGCCAGGCACAGTGGCTCATGTCTGTAATCCCAGCACTTTGGGAGGCCCAGGCGGGCAGATCACGTGACGTCAGGAGTTCAAGACCAGCCTGACCAACATGGAGAAACCTCATCTCTCCTAAAAATACAAAATTAGCCAGGCATGGTGGTGCATGCCTGAAATCCCAGCTACTTTGGGGGCTGAGGCAGGAGAATCGCTTGAACCTGGGAACCTGAGTCGAGATCGTGCCATTGCACTCCAGTCTAAGCAACAAGAGCAAAACTCCGTCTCAAACAACAACAACAACAACAACAACAACAAAAACCTTTGGGCTTCAAGGTCTAGTCTTGTCTGGAAATTCACATGTTGTGTAATGTTCAACTCTATGCTAGAACTGTGGTGCTTGGAGACATGCAGGGCCTGGTTCAAGCATCTTTTGTGGAGAAAGGAGTTGGAGGTGCAAGAAAGGAAATCTAGTAGTCTGTCCACGGAGAAGGACTGCAATGAAGTGGCAGAGCAGATGGTGAAGATTTGGGCCTAATTATTGGGCTCCTGTCACCATCATTTCCAGCGGGTTTGGCCAGTTATCTGACATATTGAGGCTGGGTTTGCAGCAATGTTTGGGAGCAGCAGGTGCTTCAGGAGGCTGGCTTTTGTCCAAGCTGCATTCTATAAGCCTGCTTTACCATTAATAAACTGACATTTTCTTCCCATCAGTTTTAGAATCTGGGAACAGGGTGATTACTTGACCCTGCCAATGATAGTAGGGGCCATCACTGCACATAACACTCACTTTCCCCTCGATCTCTCCTTCTGAAGGCCTATTGTAGCCATTCATTATGTGCCTGCTCTCACTCTCCTTCCCCTTCTGCAGAAACAATAAAAAAATCCAAGCCAACTGCCCTTCACTGCTCCCCTTTCTCTTGCTGCACAATGATCTAAGCAATGAGCCCAAATAGACCCATGGAGGTTTTCCCACCTTCCCCCAGGGATCCCCTCCATAGCATCTGCGTCTCTCCACCCATCTCCAAATTGCTATCATGGATTACTGACTTCGTTGTACTTTACAGCTCATACCAGGCCTGAATTCCTTGTTCCTTAGACCTAATCTCAGTCAGAGAGAAGGCAACATGATTATATGGGGAAAGCAGTTGGTGTTTCAGTGAATGCTTCCTAGGAATATTTGAATTTTAACATGGCAAACAGTAAACCTAAGCACTCTGTGACTAGACAGGAGAGCAATTTCTGAGCAGGATGTTTCTGAAGACTCAGTTTCTAGAGCCTACCAGCTTTCTTGGATGCTCCCCCACCAATAGCGTAAATGAAGTTATTGACAGTTAGATGCTGTTATGGGCTTAATTGTGTCTCCTCAAAAGTGGATATGTTAAAGCTCTAACCCCCAGAACCTCAGAGCATGATTGTATTTGGAGACGGGGCCTTTAAAGCGATGATTCAGTTAGAATGAGGTCATTAGGGTGGGCCTAGTCCAATATGACTGGTGTTCTAGTAAGAAGAGGAAATTTGGACACACAGAGAAACACCAGAGATGCACCCGCACAGAGATAAAACCACGTGATGCTCCAGGGAGAAGGCAGTCGCCTGCAAGCCAACGAGAGAGGCTTCAGGGAACACCAAACCTGCTGACACCTTCATCTCAGAGTTTGAGCATCCAGAACTGTAAGGAAAGAAATTTCTGTTGTTTAAGCCACCCAGTCTGAGGTATTTTGTTATGACAGCCCTAGTATCCTAACACAGGTGCATAACCCATGTGGGAGCCACGGCCTCTTGGGCACTTGTGTTCGGAAGACTCAGGAATGTGTTTCTGCTCACCGTGGAGAAATGTTGGGGGACTGGTGTATGACAGCAGAGTTTCTTAAACTTCCATGTGCATGAGCATCCCCCAGAGGGCTTGTGAAACAGGAGTGCTGGGCCCCACCTCCAGGGCTTCTGAGTTAATAGTTCTGGGAAGGGGCCCAAGAATCTGCATTTCCTTATTTTTTTTTATTTTAAGAAACAAGGTCTATTTATGTTGCCCAGGCTGGAGTGCGATGGCTATTCACAGTTGCAATCATAGCAGACTACAGCCGCAAACTCCGGGGCTTCAGTGATGCTCTTGCCTCAGCTTCCCCAATTGCTGGGACTGCAGGTGCATGTCACTGCACCTGGCTCAAGATGCTGCATTTCTAATAAGCTCTGATGGTCCTAGTCAAGGAACCATACATTAGAATTTGAAACAGAGAAATTTAAAAATTCTTTTTTAGTTCATTTTAAGACAGCAGTAATTAACCCATTATATTTTAGAATAAATAACAAGTTTTAATTTAAAAAGCTATATTCTCAAAACAAAAAAAAGTCCCATCATATCTCTTGGAAATTCCACTATTGGATATGTAAGAGGAGGAGAGTGAAAATAGAAAATAACACCTTGGTATTATTATGAAAATAGTTTTAATTGTCACATTCTCCCTGAAAGTGCCCAAGGGACCCCCAAGGGTTCCTGGACCATATTTTGAGAACAGATGACTATGAGATGGGCAGAAGAAGGAAAGAGCTCCATTGAAGAGGCCAGAGAAGTAGGACAAAAACCGGGAGAGGGCCCTGTGATAGGAGCAGAACCTTAGTCTGTGCTGTGACCAAGATCCACCCACGTGGGAGTAACTCAGATTCTCTTTTACCTCACACACACGGCTGAGCCCACACACACCTGTGCAAAGGAGTTAAACTGCACAACAGAGAACAAATATCCTTAGTATGAGATCAGAAGTAAGTGTCACCCTGTGAAGCACCCGTTTGTCTTCCCAGATTCTAGGACTATTGATTCTGTTCCTCAGCCTGAGACTTTGGCACTGCATCGTCTCCTGAATCTTTGGTGATCTCTTGGGCTTTGGAGCTCGTTGATTTTCTTGGCACCCTGGTGCTGTTCTTCTCCCGCTCATCTCCTTGCCGTTAGCCTTTGTCCACAGCATGCATTTCCTCCTTCCTGACCTTCCCACACATGAAAAGATCCTTTGTGTGTTCCCTTTCAAAAGCGGGAAAATTCTTCCCAGAGTCCTTCCTGCAGGCTTCCCTCCTGTCTCATTGGCCAGGATTGTCTCACATGCCTGTTTCCTAAAACAAGTCACTTGGCAAGGGATATTAACCCCATGAGGCTAGAAAGAGACAGTGTCTCCCCTGAAGGACACGGCCACCTGGGAGATAATGAACAACATTTGGGTTCTATAGCAAAAAAGAAGAGTGAGTGGTGGTGTGGTGATTGACTGCTGAGCACACAACATAAGAATGTCTGCCACAGAACACAGTCTTACTTAGCAGTGACCCTCTTACCATTTTCCCCTTCCTGTCAACCACAGCAAAGTCTTTGGCTTGTTTACCCAACCTCCTACCAGTTATTTCAGTTCTAGTTATCTTTTGGAAATGAGAGATCTCCAGGAGTTGGGCTTAGGATAAAGTACCAGGGGAAATAAGTACCCAAGTTTGAAGGATGTATCATCAAGAGCCATTCATAGATGTTAACCCATGATACCCACCCACTTGTACCAGTAGTTTTTCTAGCACACAAAAGCTAATCACAGAACCCAGCTCTGTTTTTAGGTAAGTAGCCTCAGCTTATTTGTAGTTGCAATGGATGTTCCAGAGAAGATTTTTATAAATGTTTTATGCAAAATCCAAGAAACTTTGCAAACTTCCTCACTTACTCAGTGGATTGTCCATATTATGCTTGCTTCCTGTCTCCCAGGATTCCACAATAGTCTTGATGGAATGTGCTTTTTTTCCTCTTTGGAGGATCATGTGTGGGGCCCCTCTTACTAAAGAAGCCTTGTGTATGTCTGGAAAATGTCACTGACACACTGGATTTTCTGGTTAGTCATTTCCACAAGCAGTTTGTATCTCTTGCTAATTCCTCAGATGAAACTTAGTCTCAGATTCTCACAACGCTCAGATTCTTTTCCTAGACTCAGTATGTCTTTAAGTTCCTGGAGTATTGGTTCTTTAGCAGAAACTCAATTATTAGGCATTTATTTCAAATTGCTCTTCATGATTGCTACCATACCTCTATAATAATCATCATTATTGCACTTCGGTTCACTACTTGTTTCCACACTGGTCTTTATTTCCAGTGGTGTGTTTTTTGTTTCTGCACCAAAAAAGAAAGTCTCAATTCTTGTGATAAATCTTCACTTACAGAGTCCTCCACCAGTTTATCTGTTTGAAAGAGGTATAAGGTGATTGTTTCATTCCCTCTTCTATTCTGCCTGCTCTAGTGACATCAGTAAAAATGAAATGCATATGCAGTTTATAAGCTTATAAAGAAGACATAAAAACTACTTGGTACCGGCCGGGCGCGGTGGCTCAAGCCTGTAATCCCAGCACTTTGGGAGGCCGAGACGGGCGGATCACGAGGTCGGGAGATCGAGACCATCCTGGCTAACATGGTGAAACCCCATCTCTACTAAAAATACAAAAAACTAGCCGGGCGAGGTGGCGGGCGCCTGTAGTCCCAGCTACACGGGAGGCTGAGGCAGGAGAATGGCGTAAACCCGGGAGGCGGAGCTTGCAGTGAGCTGAGATCCGGCCACTGCACTCCAGCCCGGGCGACAGAGCGAGACTCCGTCTCACCAAAAAAAAAAAAAAAAAAAAAAAAAACCTACTTGGTACCATACAACAATGGTGGATATATGTCATTATACATTTGTCAAGTGCATGAAGAGTAAACCCTCATGTAAACTATGGGTTTTGGATGATAATGATGCATCAATATAGGCTCATCACTTGCTACACATGCCCCACTCTGGTGGCGGATGTTGACAGTAGGGGGAAGGGAGGATTTGGAAATTCTCTGCATCTTCTGCTCAATTTTGCTGTGAACCTAAAATTGCTCTAAAAAAATAAAGTCCATTTTAAATCAATAGGGATGATTGGATGGAATAGTACAGTGTTGATTAAGGTCCACACGAAACCATGGCTCTGGGTAATCTTTTGAACAAAGGCTTACTGGAATTGCCATCACCTTCATTGTAAAAATTGCTTTGGCTGTGGCAATATGCAAAGCAGATCTGTATGGATCTATCTAAGTACCGAAGATTTATCTAAGTATCGAAGAGTAGAGGAACTCAGGGTGTAACAGAAAGCTTCCAACCTTTTGTTCTAGAGGCTCAGTATCTGTTTGATTAATCTTAACCAGCCTTCAGATTTAGAAAAACTTGCAGCTTGTCACTTATTCTGCCTTGCCATCATTCCCTCATGTTTATAGCAGAATTTTCAAGGATTTCATACTGAAGGTTGAAGTTCCTGTAGTTGTAAATCACATTTCCCCAGCCAGATGGTTACTGTTGCTTTCCCCGCTACATTTATCTATCTATCTATCTATCTATCTATCTATCTATCTATCTATCTATCTATCTATCTATCTATCTATCTATCTATCTATCTAATCTATCTGTCTGTCTGTCTGTCTGTCTGTCTGTCTGTCTGTCTGTCTATCTATCTATCTATCTATCTATCTATCTATCTATCTATCTATCTATCTATCTATCTAGAGACAGAGTCTCTCTCTGTCGCCCAGGCTGGAGTGGAATGGCGTGATCATAGCTCAGTGCAGCCTCAAACTCCTGGGCTCACGCTATCTTCTCCTTTCACCTCCTGAGTAGCTGATACTACTGGCATGAGCCACTGTGCCCAGCTCTCTGATATGCTTGACCATCAGTGATTCCCAGATGGCCTCACTCCACATAAATCCTACATGTCCTCTTACTTTTCTACTCATTTTGCAGTATAAATAAGCTCAAATTCAGACTTACTTGGATGGAATGATGTGTCTGTAGTTATCAAAGTGTCTGATATATACTGTTTTTTTTGTTTTTTGTTTTTTTTTTGGTAGATTCTCACTCTGTCACCCAGGCTGGAGTGCAGTTGAGCTATTTCAGCTCACTGCAACCTCTGTCTCCCAGGTTCAAGCAATTCTTCTGCCTCAGCCTCCCAAGTAGCTGGGATTACAGGTTTGCACCGCCATGCCTGCCTAATTTTTACATTTTTAGTAGAGAAGGGGTTTCACCATGTTGACCAGGCTGGTCTGGAGCACCTGACCTCAAGTGATCTGCCTGCCTCGGCCTCCCAAAGTGCTGGGATTACAAGCGTGAGCCACCATGCCAAGCCGTATACATTTCTTATAATATTTCAGCAAACATTGACTGAGTGTCTTTTATGTGATAGACACTATATTGGGAAATATGCATCACCCCCCAAAAAGTTGATTGTTAAATCAGTTAAGGTGCTATCAGCAGCGTGTAATATCAACTCCAACTCAGTATGACTTAAACAAGAAGGAAATTTATTTTCTATTTTAATAAGAAGTTCAGAAGGAGGGCTGCTCTGGGTTGAATTAATTCAGAGTTCAACCACATCATCAAAGATTCAAGTTTTTTTCCATCTTTAGGTTCTGCATTTTAAGATTCTGGCTTTGTCCTCACAGTATCATCCTCCCTGGGAGACAGCTCACTCAGGTGTCCCTGATAGATGCAACAATGCCTAGAGGAAGAAGAGGACCATCTCTTGCATTATTTCTTTCTTGAGGAAGAGAATCTTTCTCAGGAGCCCCTGCTCTATACACATCTCATTGGCCAGAAGGAGGCCACATACTTAACCCTAAAATAATCCTTAATCCTGTGAATGAGATAACCACAATAGACTCAGGCAAATCAAGGAGAAACTCCTGGGACTAATTTCCCTATGTAGAATAGAATAGCCTCTTAAGTAAATTGGAGTTTTGCAATGAAAAAGAATGGGGGAAATGGATATTGAGTTGGCAATTGGCAGCTTTTGGTTGAGGACACAGATATGTTAAAGATGACTGTTCCTTTTTCCTCAGAACTTTGGATGAAGCCCAAATAGATGACATAGGCCCACACATTTTATGGAGAGATAATAGACATGCCTATACAACTGTATGACCCTTTCCAGGCTAACCTGTCTCTCGCCCACTTCTGGACGATGTGCTTTTTGTGTGCGCATTGTGTCTGGTTTCCTTTGCTCAGTGTAATGTTTTTGAGATTCATCCATTGTTGCGTGTATTAGTCGTTTCTTCTTTTTCTCACTCAGCAAAATTCTACAGTTTTTTTCTCATGTATCTGGGAAGATTTACACCCCAACAGCATTTACAGTTTGAGGTAAGCAAGTGCATCAGCTCCTTTTGAGAGCGTAGTTTGTCCCTGGGAGGCCCAGAGCTCTGGAGTGTTCCCTTTGCAGAGCTGTGACTCCCAAGGTCAGGAGCACGCAGAAAGAGAAGGTGACAGATTGCCAGCAGACACCCGTCTGCTGCTTTCCCTGCTGGAGGAGGCCCAGATACAAGTTGCATTGTCCTGAGTGCTCCTGGGGATCCCCTAAGATGGCAAGGAAATACAACTTTCTTTCTCCTTACAACTTGTCACCTACAGCTTTCTTTCTCATTACAACTTGTCACCAGAACTACTTTTGTTCTGAGATTTTTGGACTTTGCATCTGAAGCAATAATCCAAGTCACACCACGGCCTGCTGCAAAGATATTTTCCCCCTCTTGCCTGACAGAGTCCTGGAAAATAGAAGGCAGAAGGAGGCAGGGAGGTTCCCCTCCTGTCTGAGTCCTACAGGGTACATTATTAGCAAACTCTTGGCCTTGAAGTTGGGAGTCGAGTCCAGTATCTAATCCAATCACTATTTTCTGTTGGAGTTATAGTAATCCCAGACCTCAGGACACCCAGAACTATGAGCTAAACACTTAGTTCCTCAGTATATTTAACTCATGTGGTTATGAGTCATTGTTAATACGTTCAACAGATATGCTGGTTTCCAAGCTGCCTATCCAAAGTAAGGGTTTTAATTATTTTTCTTAGTGATTTGCTCATGTCTGCATACCAGCAGTCAGGCTTGGCTGACCAAAGTCATCTTGAAATATTTAACTTAGAATTCTGTATAGGACTAAAACACATCAAATATTTCTAAGATGTCTATCGAGAGACACAGGACACTCATCAAAGTTAAGTTCTAAACCAAGTTACAGTAGAAGGTAAAAACCAACTTTGCATTTTATACATTAATATCATCTATAGAATCAATGAAATTTTACAGGTTGTGTTCCAGAAACAAGCATATTTTATCTTTTACAAAATTGAAAAAAAAGTTTATTTGGTAATAAATAATTTGGAAACTTCTAGAATAGTGTTTAAGATAATTAAATTCATAAAGTTGCTTATTTTCATTTATATCTTGATATGTAGCTTGAACTGCAATATGCCTCAATTTACCTGAAGCGTCAAATTAGTTAAACAAGTAATAGAAGTTTGCAAAACAGGCTGTTCTTTCTTACCACTTTGAGCTACCACTCTCTTCCTCCACCCCTATTTTGGAGGTAGGTGGGGAATAGCATGTACTTATTTTGAAATCAAACAATGTAGAAGTACACAGTGCAGAAAGTAAAAGTTTTCCCTGCTATTGACCCCCACCATAATCTCACTCCTCTAAAATAACCATTGTCTGTAGTTTGGTACATATATTTCTAGTCATTATACATATACAACTGCATTAGAATATAAACCAAACAGGATTATCATATACATATTATGCTATAACCTGCTTTTTTCACTAACAGTGAATCCTGGGCATCTGTCCCTATGAACACTTACCGTTCTTCCTTGTCTTTTAATTAATTTAGTATTTTCACAGTATTCCATGGAATGGAATAAAGTATATAACCAGTTGCATATTTGTAGACACTTCAGCTTCTGTTATAAATGATGTTTTGGTTAACATCATTGAGTAATATTCCAGTATTTAATACCTTCCCTATATGAATTGACCTTGTTTGTTTATTCAATAACTTGCTTATTTTCTGATACCTCCTGGAATGTAAGTTTCATGAGAGCAAGGACCTTTAGCGTTTTCCATTAGATCCTTATCCGTGAGATGGTACCTGACAGATACCATAATTTGTGGTTATTTCTGGGAGCACTTGGCTATTGCTAGAGTCCATCAATGAAGCAGGGAGTCAAGGGGCACTCTAGAGAGGTGGCTGCCTCTGGCCCTCTCCCTGCCTCATCCCACATTCAGCCCTTAGAGCTCCTTCCTGCCCAAGCAGTTCTCTTTTTGGATGGTCTGATGCCTTGGGATCTTTCCAGTCTGAAAGCCAGGATCCAGTTTAGGTCTCAGGAATCCCACACCCACCCTGGCACCTTTCTTCTTTGCAACCGATCTGGCTGTATGGGGCCAGGACACATTTAGTCACTCACATCCCCTGACCCCTGTGCTCTTGGCTGTATCTGATGTTCTCCTGAGGGGGTGAATGCCCTTCATTGATCCAATGTGTTGGGAGCTGCACAGCAAGAATTATTTGATATAAAAATACTTTAAGCTGGGTGTGGTGGCTCATGCCTGTAATCCCAGCATTTGGGAGGCTGAGGCAGGGGGATCACTTGAGGCCAGAAGTTCGAGACCACCTGGTCAACATGGCAAAACCTCATCTCTACTAAAAATACAAAAATTAACCAGGCGTGGTGGCCTGTGCCTGTAATCTCAGCTTCTTGGGAGTCTGAGGCAGGATAGTCGCTTGAACCCCGGAGGTGAAAGCTGCAGTGAGCCAAGATCGTGCCACTGAACTGCAGCCTGGGCAACAGAGCGAGACTCAAAAACCAAAGCAAAACAAAAAAACTTTAAAATATTTATTTTTTCTTTTGGATAAAAGTAACAAAATCCTTTAAATATCACCATGACTACTGTAGGGTAATGCTTATGCTCCTGAAATAAAACTTAAATCAGCAACAAACCAATGCTTTCATCTAGGTAGTGTCAGAAAGGGGGGAAGTTCTGAGGCCTAAGCTCATATCCTATAGCTGCCTCTTCCCTTACCCACCCCACGTTTCCCTCTTTGTCCACCAGCCTTTCATTTGGTTGGAGACTTTTTTCCAAGTGAAGACCCAAACTGTCATTTCTAAACGATTAGGGCCTTGGTGGCCCTGTATTTGTTGAGTTGCCACAGTTTTCCAAGGAGTGCAGTGGTGCGATCTCAGCTCACTGCAACGTCCGCCTCCCAGGTTCAAGTGATTCTCCTGCCTCAGCCTCCCGAGTAGCTGGGACTACAGGCATGCACCACCATGCCTGGCTGATTTTTGTATTTTTAGTAGAGATGGAGTTTTGCCATGCTGGCCAGGTATCAAATTCCTGGCCTCAAGTGATCCACCTGCCTGGGCCTCCCAAAGTGCAGGATTACAGGCACGAGCCACCATGCCTGGCCTCTTATTAGATATTATATGTTCTGTTATTTTAGTTATCTTCTTTGGGGTCACTAGTTATAGAAATACTAATGTCCTTTGTCTTCTAGAACTACCATGTTCTCTTTCAATGTCTTTAACTCTTAGTCATTTTTATTTATTTTACTATTTTCGGTCCTCTTCTCTATGTCCATTACTGTTATAGGAAATGCTTGTTATCCTCTGTGCTGCTTCCAATTCTTTTCTATTTCTTTACTGAGTTTTGGTGGTAATTCATGTTTTGCCTCCTTGTATCTTTTCCCCATGTCATCTTCAAGCTCTTATGTTGTTTATTTCTTTTACAGTGTTGATTGTTTCACTGATTTCTAAAACTTGTAAAAATGATATGTTTTGTCAAACATTTTATCTGCCCTATAACAATATTTTCTGGGAGGTGTTCTGTGTCTGCCATTTGTTTGTCTTGTTTCTTTTCTTTTTCTTGTAGCTTTATTGCATAGGTCCTCAGTTCCACTTTAAAATTGCTATTCATTTTTCGATGAGTTGAATTGTTTCTGGACCAACTATTGTGTAAGAGTTCATATAAGTGAGAAACCAGAGTATTGTTCCATGGTAATAGGAATTCTTATTTTGACACAGGATTGTGCATATGACCTCTTTCAATTTTTTCCCTAACTAATTAGCAACACAGGGTTGAGAAGAAAGCAGAGCCTCTTCTTTTTCACTTTATTTACAAATAGATTTACCAAATACCTCTGTAGTTTGTCTGAGTGAGTGCTCATTTAGTTATACCTCCCCCTGATTTTTGAGAATGTATGTTGATGTTAAACCTGCCACTGGAGAATGTGGCTTATTGTGAGAATCAAATGGGTTTGCTTGTGTTCCTGGCCTCCTGATCCTCCCAAGATTAGATCTTAGAACACATCACTCAAGGCAAAATTTGGTCTTCAGAGCAGACCCATTTACCTGAGTGTGTGTGACGGAGGCTTGACGTGGGGTTTTCTTAGGAGTTCTTAAGTGGTGTTCCAAAAGCTTCACACACACACACACACACACACACACACACACACACACACACACACAGACATGCACTTGATATTTATAAATTTTAAAACCTAGGATGCCAATTACACCCTTTAGTTTACCTTAGTAAACAGGGCTTTATAACCAATAAATGGTCCTGTTTCCAGATCCAGAGAAATATGGAAGAAGGGTCTTAGTAAAATATTTAAAAAACCATAAGGTTCCATTATTCCCATGGGTCTCTGTTCTATGTATGAGATATAATCTTAACTCCTTGGTATATCTCGAGTTCTGTGCCATGAGGACCTGGTCTAGAGCTTGAAGTACAGATGACAGTAGACTTTATCACCTCCTCCCACTTCCAGACAATGAGGAGGAGGAACTGTAACATGCATCCCAGTCTGAATACCAGCCTCTAGTTCTGCAAAAAACCATAAAATCAACCCAAACCCTGATGTGATCACTATATATGTATTGAAATGTTGTTGCGTATTCCACAAATATGTACAATTATTATGTGTCAATTAAAAAATTTAAAAAAACTTTTGGTGGGCGCAGTGGCTCATGTCTGTAATCCCAGCACTTTGGGAGGCCGAGGCGGGCAGACCACAAGGTCAAGAGATCAAGACCATCCTGGCCAACCAACACGGTGAAACCCTGTCTCTACTAAAAATACAAAAATTAGCTGGGTGTAGTGGTGCATGCCTTTAGTCCCGGCTACTTGGGAGGCTGAGGCAGGAGAATTGCTTGAAACCAGGAGGCGGAGGTTGCAGTGAGATGAGATCACACCACTGCACTCCAGCCTGGGTGACAGAGCAAGACTCCATCTCAAAACAAAACAAAACAAAACAAAACAAAAATTTTAAAGACAGAAAAAAACTCTTGAGAGTCACTGAGTTCAGGGTCTATAGTGTGTATGTTATCTTGTCAAAATATAATATGCTCTTTCTTCTTGGCTATATTCTACAGGTTGATTGGCAGATCCAGCAGTGATAGAAGAATATCTTTGGGAGGCTCTAGTGGTCTCCCAGGCCACAACCGGGGTTTATCTTTCACTGATGTATTAAGTATTCTTATTGGAACATTTTGTCCTCTTGCTTAAAAATAATGACTCTTTGGTTTAAGTGTCAGATGGTTAGGAAAGTTATTTTTGCTATTGGCAAACATGTTAAGAGGAAAAGTTGACTCATCTGACCTAGAGGGAAGGGACTAGGTTAAATTCTAAAATCAAAACCTAATCTCTTAGCAGCTTAGGCAGTAGGCAAGTACAGACAAGAAACTTAGGCCCTTCGCAGTTCAGCCTATGTAGGAACTATCCAGCAAGCTGGGAACTGCTGATCAAAATTCGGTGGTCCCCATGAACACCTAGCCATGGCTACTAGGACAAAGCGAGCTGTAAACAGCCAACTTTTTCAGCTCCATGGGTTCCTGTTCCTCTGTCCAGAACTCAAGGGACTGGGTCAACTGCATGGCTCTAAGGGACATGGGTGAATATATTGCTGGAGTTTCCAGAGAAGAACAGGGGTTTATCTTCTGCAGAAAGCCACGAATGCCTTACATTCTCCCTAACCTCAGATCACACTTTTGAGCAGTTTCGCAACTTGAGGTTGAGGCACATAGAAGAAAAATTGTGGTGATGAGTTGCCTGCTGCTGGCAGCACTTGAGGTACTGGTGGTGTGTGCACTAGGGTGTGGACAGGAGGAATCGGTCCTAGTGGGTGTTCCACTGAACGCAGCCTACCTCAGCTTTGTCTCCTTTGCCTTGTCCCTGATGTCTCACCCTGGGAGGCTCCTCCATCTTCCCGGTGGGGGAACAAATTACCAGGTCTGTGCTTTATTTGTGGGGGTGGGAGTCAAATCTGGAGAAGGCACTGAAGAGAAAGAAGCAGGCACAGAGGTTCCCAATACGTGGTGATTGCCAACTAAAGAGAATGTGGTTCCAGAGAAAGGAGAAGCACAGGATTGAGGAGCCAAGGGGAGTTTGAACTGGATGCACCGGTGGCTTTTCCTGACCTCAGCGGTGTAGGCTGCCCCTCCCTGGCCTGCAGGTGTGTGGCCCACATCCACAGAAACAATGGCTGCATCAGGCCCAGACTCAGGCAGTTGTGACTGAACCCACGAATTAGCTAGATCTGTGCTTAGTGGATTTTCTTTTTAAAAATGCATATTCTTGGCTGTGTGCGGTGGCTCACGCCTGTAATCCCAGCACTTTGAGAGGCCAAGGCAGGCGGATCATTTGAGGTCAGGAATTCAAGACCAGCCTGGCCAACATGGTGAAACCTTGTCTCTATTAAAAATACAAAAATTAGCTGGACGTGGTGGCAGGCACCTGTAATCCCAGCTACTCGGTAGGCTGAGGCAGGAGAATCAGTTGAACCCAGGAGGCGGAGGTTGCAGTGAGCAAAGGTTGCACCACTGCACTCCAGCCTAGGTAACAAAGCAAGACTCTGTTTCAAAATAAATAAGTAAATAAATAAATAAGGAGATTCTTAATGATTACATATGATACGTTAATAGAGTCCCTTTACATTACAGATCAGGCTAAAGTCTGCTTTGATCATCACTTACAATACTGACCCTCTCCACAGAGATAACCCATGTTTCTATATTTTCCTCAACTTCCCATATGCATTTATTTACATGTAACCATAGAAAACATATAGTATTGTTCTATGGGGTGAAGGTTGTTAACACACATGGTATCATTATGCATGTAGATACCTGTGTAAGTAATAATAGAAAGTATTAGTGTGGTTTTGTGGGGTGGAGGTTGTTTACATACATGGTATTATTGTGTAAGTATAATTTTGCAAGTTTTTTTGTGCTTGAAAATATTTTGGGAATTGATATGGTTTGGCTCTATGTCCCCATCCAAATCTCACCTTGAATTGTAATAATCCCTTCATGTCATGGGAGGGACACAGTGGGAGGTAACTGAATCATGGGGGCAGGTTTTTCTTGTTATGGTGATAAGTCTCACGAGATCTGATGCTGAGAGTTACCCCGCACATGCCCCCTTGCCTGCTGCCGCGTAAGATATGTTTTGCTTCCCCTTCGCCTTCTGCCGTGATTGTGAGGCCTCCCCAGCCACGTGGAACTGTGAGTCAATTAAACTTCTTTTCTTTATAAGTTTCCCAATCTTGGGTATGTCTTTATGAGCAGTGTGAGAACAGACTAATACAAGAATCTTCCAAGTCCATGCAGGTAGATTTCATATGGATTACCTGCTAGTTCTTTAGATGTTCGTCCCCCTTGCAAGGGTGAATGCAGTCTCCCCTGTCACTCTGTACTCTTACTGAGTTGAGGCTGTGTTTTTATATTGTGTTTGGTCTCTTCAGAGTGTCCAGGTAGCCAGACTCTGCCTTGTCTACAGTGCCCCGAGGCACCCTCCCCCCACTTTGGGTTGTGTTGTATGCCACGTTCATGGTCTTTGCTTTCATAAAAGAACACCTCTGGACTGCTCAGTGTCCATGTGGTAAGCCTGCAAAGGCCTCCCCAGAGCCTGAGGATGCGTGACAAGGAGGCAGTGATGCCTGTCAGTCGAGGAAACACAGCCCTCCTGTTTTGTTTTACTGTACCTTTTATTTGCCCACAGCCTGCCAACAAGGTCAGCTCCAGAAACACAGCATGTCATTCTTTTTCACATGGAGCCTGCACTAATAGAGGTGGCAGTTAAGAGGCTGGAAATGCCAGTAAGGGTTTTGCCAGTGGTCAGCTTTGTTTACAAGTCTGAAGGTTTCTGTTTTATGAGAATTCTCATGAGGGGACACTGGGCTGACAGTTGGGAAGGACTAAAACCATGAGGGAAGCTCTTACCTTGCTGGTCAGTTTCTCTAGATAATGTGTAGTATGTATATTCAGACTTATGTATTTCCTGACAGTGAAACTAATTAGATCCTGGAATAGGTCCCTAAGGAAATAAACCCACAAACTAGACAGTTTTACTCTAGTTAGCACTTGGGAAAAAAGATATTCAGATATTTCATTTTCGTGCAACTTTAGAAAAATTTTTTTCTTAATCTCTATTGATTTTGTGCCTCTCTTTGCAACATATTCTAAATGTATTATGATCATTATAATTATTATAATGAATAGTATATAAACATAGGTATTAAATGTAAGCTTTAATAGATTCTACACTAGGTATGTTTGTTAAAACCTAATCTAAGTGAAATAGTAGAAAATACTTAAAGTGTGTTCAGTATTAATGGAGATGAACTATGGCATGTGTTTAGAAAATAATTTATTTGAAAACTTTCTCTAAGATGTTTCTATCAAGTCTTAAGTAGGTTCATCCTCCTTCATGTCTTTTTTTCTTTTTGTGGCGGAAAATTAGAAAACCTTTTTTCTTCAACGTTTTCTCTGGCTCTTTTTTTCTTCTAGGGATAGAAAATGCAAACCTCAGAACTGGCTGCTAAACTGACTCACCTTAGCAATAATTTTCCATCTGTTTTTATATTTACAAGTCTTTTCTCCTTTTCATTTCAATGTATTTCTTTCCATACTGCTTCCATTTGGCTACCATCCTGCAGTAATATTCATAATGAACTTTACTATGCTGCTCTCCACTACTGCCTGGCTCTGGATCCCAATGTCTTTGATCATTTTGGATTAAACTTTTAATTTTTTCTCGCTCTTTGTGGACACATTTTCACTGTGAGTTAATGAAAGTTTTGATTCTTCTGCACATGACAGATCACAGGGGCCATGGTTAAAACTTGGAATTTAAGTATCTGACTTGTGCAGTGGGCAGTGAGGTATTAAATATCATGCTTTCCATGCAGAAAAGCAACTGCAGGACTTCTTGTGGTTATTACAAATCATATCTTTCATTTCCTGAGAGTAACTGCCTGCTTGGCAAGGTTAAAACTTTCCAGCAGTAGGAACTGGAAACACCTACCTGTGGTACGTTTCTGAGAAGATGAAAGAGTAAGAAAGCACTAAAACTGTGATTTTGATGATGGCTGGCAATTATGATCTGTTTTCAGTCTAGTTTGATTAAGAGAGTGTAGGGAAGATTTCTTCAGAACCATGAACAGCATAGCAGTGGTGGATCCCAGTGTGTGTTCTGAGTCTTTTTGAAACATGGCATTTCATGAAATTTTGTTGAAGGTTTGTAGCAGACTTTCAATGTGAGGGTTTCTAGCAGACTTTGCTGCTGTTGGGTTTAGCTGCACAGTGCTCGTGCCAATTTTGTTACTGTAAATGTAAATGCATTATGTAATTTAAGTCAACTTTCTTGGCTGAAAACTGCTATGTAATTCTTATAAAAATTAACTTCACCTTTTTTTCTGAGACAGCAGACCTTTTTTTTTTTTTTTTTTTTTTTTTTTTTTTTTTTTTTTTTTTTTTGAGATGGAGTCTTGCTCTGTCACCCAGGCTGGAGTGCAATGGCGCAATCTTGGCTCACTGCAATCTCCGCCTTCTGGGTTCAGGCAATTCTCCTGCCTCAGCCTCTTGAGTAGCTGGGACTACAGGCGCCCGCCACCATGCCCAGCTAATTTTTGTATTTTTAGTAGAGACAAGGTTTCACCATGTTTGTCAGGCTGGTCGACAGCAGGCTTTATTTTTTTGGGGGGCCTCAAAGACTCTGGTGACATGAAAAAGAAAAACTGCTTTTTTAAAAAATTAAATAATGCTTTTGAATTTTGCTATTAAAAATAAATACTTTTAAAATTCAAGTTTACTTATTACAAATATTGTTGGCCGGGCGCGGTGGCTCACGCCTGTAATCCCAGCACTTTGGGAGGCCGAGGCGGGCGAATCACAGGTCAGGAGATCGAGACCACGGTGAAACCCCGTCTCTACTAAAAATACAAAAAATTAGCCGGGCGCGGTTGTGGGCGCCTGTAGTCCCAGCTACTCGGGAGGCTGAGGCAGGAGAATGGCGTGAACCCGGGAGGCGGAGCTTGCAGTGAGCCGAGATCGCGCCACTGCACTCCAGCCTGGGCGACAGAGCGAGACTCCATCTCAAAAAAAAAAAAAAAATATTGTAATATTGCCTGGGGCTGGTAAATCATTTACAATATAGGTAGATATAGATGCACATTTAAAAACTCCTAAATAAATCACTAACAAATCAAATCCAGAAGTATTAAATGATACATCATGATCAAGCAGGGTTATTCAAGGAATGAAAGGATGGCATTATGTTAGGAAATTTATTTAACACATCACATTAGTAGACTGACATGCTGGCCAATGGCTCAGTAAGTCTGTTTCTCCTCCCTGTCAGGAAGACATCTAGATTTATGCCTGAGTTCTGGTAAATGAAATGCAGCTGGAAATGTTGCATGTCACTTTCAACTCTAGCTCATGAAACATTTTTCTGTGCAATCATTTACTTTCTCTCTTTCTCACTCAGTGAGAGAGATGGCAGAGCCATAAGATGGAAGTGGTGGTTGCTTGAATTTGGAAGGCTACCTCAAGAACATTCACACCTGTCACATGAATAAGTTTCTAAAGCTACTACGATTTTGAGGATTGTTACAGAAGTTAGCCTCATACTGACTAATCCTGGTAGCAAAAGGGCATTTGATAAAATTCGGTACATATTGCTCATTAAAAAAAAATTATAAGATGGAATAGGATTCTTTTAACTCGTTAAGAAATACCTATCTTATGTTGAATGCCAACATTGTTCTTCATGATGAAGTACTATAGGCATTTTCTTTAAAATAAAGAAACAAGACAAGGATGTCTACTGCTACTACTATTAATGTTAACTGGCTAGAAGTTCCAGCTTACATCTGAGAAATAAAATTATCATTATTTGAGAGGAAAAGATCATCCACCTAGAAAATCCAGGAAAAATCAACTGCAAAATTATTAGAGGGACTGAGGGACTTTAATAAAGTCACCTGCTACAAAATAAATATTATAAATTAATGTTTCCCATATGACCTTTAAGAAGTAAATTGTGTATCTTGAAATACAGCATATATGAAATAATCATAAAACAGAAAGGTACTTAAAAAGAACACAATTTTTTAAATGTTGTGAAATTAAAAAATTATAGCCAAAAAAACTTCAAACAAAAATTTAAAAATACATTTAATAAAGTTTCAAAGAAAAAAATCCAAAGAGGTCGGCAAAAGAAGAGGAAAGATGAGAAAATTAAAGGATTCATCAAGGAGTTCAATATCTGACTAAAAGGTGGAAAAAGCAAGCAGAAGGAAGAAAATTATCACACACAATTAAAGAACATTTAGCTGACTTGGATGACTAAGCTTTATTCGAATTTCCTTAGGTTTTATCTAATGTGCTTTTTTCTTTTCCAAGATACCACATTACGTTTAGTGGTCATGTCTCCTTCAGCTCCTCTTGGCTGTGATAGTTTCCCAAACTTTCCTTGTTCTTGAGGATTTTAACTCCTTTTGAGGAGGACTGGTCAGCTATCTTGTAAAATGTCCATCTGCTGAGATTCATCTCATATTTCACAACTAGAATGAGATTATAGGTTTTGGGAAGATCAGAGGTAAACTGCAGTTTTCATCACATCATATGAAAGGTAACACTCTCAACATGACTTACCACTCTTGACTTTGTTCGCCTTCTGAGTAGTGAGGTACCTCTCGCTGAGAGTTTGTCAGGTTTCTCCACTGCAAATGCTACTCTCCCTGTACCACCTGTACTTGGATTCTTTGGAAGGAAGTCACTATGTGCTGCCCATTCTTATATGTGTGTAGTATCTTATTGTTTTCCTTGCTTGTACTTTTAATTTACATAATGTATGTCTAGTAATACATCAGCAGTACCTGGGGATCTTCTTCTCTTGCTTGTGCCAATTCTTGTTCACGTTTTAATGAACAAAAATAGTCTTTCTGGCATACCTGATTGTTTGATTGTATGATGAGCACTGTGGTACTTTTAGAGTATATAAAATAACATTTTCTTCCTCCAGAGAAGGTTTTCATTTACCTGGTGCTTGAGGGTATTACTAATCCAGAGCTACCTTAATCTAATGTCAGGGTTTGAGCTTTTTCTATCTACCCAGACAACTTGAAGCAGGGCTGCTTTATGTACAACTCACATGTACTTTTAGGATCCAGCCCTTTGAGGTCAAAATTCTAAGTGTAGGGTGGCTGCAGACCCCTTGTCTTCCAGCCCTTTGAGGCTGTCAATAGCACTGTTCCACTTCTCAGCCACCCTTTCCAAGTAATCAAATGCTCCTGGGCAAAAGCAGCTCCAAATGTTGGGCTTCATAGTGAGAATTTCTCTCTTTTCCCAGATCTTAACCTGGCAATTCCTCACTATCTTATTAGTTTTTTAATGTTTGGGGGTAATATTATTTTACTTCTTTTTTTCCCCATCACAGAAATCTGCCTACTGTTTTATTTCATCCATATATTTTAGCCTTCTTTTTTGGGAGGTTTGTCTGTATCACCTAATCACTGTTAGGAGGAAAACAGGGTCCTGGGGTTCCTTTTGCTTCACACCCCACACCCCAGATCTTTCCTACTGGCTTTAAAAAGTTACACTTAATATAGCTGTATTATTTACATTTTTGGAGAGAAATCGTGACAAAAAACAAGAGTCTTGACTGTATTCTCCTTCAAAGTTAAAAAGAAGCTTCTGACTTATCAGTCATGGAGTCACTAATCTAAAAAATTACACTACTTCCTTGGCCAGAACTACTATACCTAACCACAGAATACTCCATAATTCTTATACAAAGATAATTTTATTAATGAAAAGATCACACAAAACAAAGTTTTTGTATTCAAAGTTATCTGTTTAAAATGTGGAAAAGGTAATATTTACAACATTTTCCATACAGTACATAGTTTTTATGCCTTAACAGAATGCTAAATAGAGAAAAAAACTGAGAGCAAATGCTAAATGGAGAGAAAACCAAAAGCATCAGAAAACCTTGTTCAGAGAATAATACGTAATAGGCAACAAAATTAAGAAAACTCCTTAATATTTTTAAGTATGTTGTATAAAAACATTGTGTCTTGTTTATTGGGACTACCTTTTTTCCATTTGATTGGCATTAATATCGCTATCACACTCTTTAATGTTCAGCAAAATCCTAGTGAGCTGCCGAAATGAATTCTACAAAATGTCTGAGAAGGATACAAATTTTACATTTGTACGATACAAAATTTAATATTCTAAATGTTGAAAAACAAAAGTTAAAACAAAGAAAAAGTATAAGCAACTGTCAGTGGTTATAATGCAATCAATGGGTGGTCATGAAACATTAAAAAAAGAAAATCAATTGCACTTGGCCTAATATACAAAAGACTAACATTTTATCTACTAACCCTTTAGGACATTTTATTTGAAATAAGCAGAAGGATCAGTGAGCAGCATAACACAATCAATAGTGGACACTCTGAGTAAGCACCTTATTTCAGTTACGTAATTTAGATCCGTGAAATTCCTCAAACAATGAGACTATAAAATTCACACATTTTAGATGGTAAGGTATCAATAAGTGGGTTTTTAAAGTTAAATTCCTATTAAAAGACTTTTTGGTATATCTTTTTTTATAGTATAAAATAGTACTATTTTACAATTTTCTTAGAAATTCAGTGTAAAAGCTACCAAAGTGCTAAAATATCACAATAGCATGATAACAATACTTGAATAGGATTTCAAAAAAGTTCAAATACATATAAGCTTATTTCTAAATATGTATAAAAAGATACAAGGATAAGTTTTAAATACCTCAGCAAAGAAATATCTTGATTTTATATCAAAAAAGTAAAATAGCATAGTATATCTTAAAATACTCTTAACAAGAGTAGAATCTTCATAAATAGAAAAGGAAGATTCCTCTAACTCTGTCCTCCCACACCATTAAAAAAATATTATTAACCTGCATATTTCTGTTTTCAGGTATACTGTTGTCATTAACCTTTGTGTGAAATGAGTCATATTATTCTTGAACTCTATTTTTTCCAGTATAACAGTAGGCAATGCAGCTTGAAGTGCAAAAGAAGAATGTAACAGTGGTTCTTACAAAACAGTGCATAGGTCACTTCCAGTGTAACACAAATTTGCTTCTGAGTAATGAGAGAAATGTTCTTCAAGTATCTGAATGACAACCACCTCCCTGCTCTTTTCTCACTCCTGAAACCGGGTGAACAAGTAGAGATGTGGAACCTTTGAGGCTGCTTGGTTCTGAAGAACTGGGGACCTGCAAACTGTTGCTCTGTGCCAGGCCAGTGTCAGTAATATCACTCTTTGGACTAATCCTAGATAAAAGAAAAAACATTGACGCACACACATCCACAAGCACAAATATGATGCCATTTTTCATGAGTTTAACCCCTAACCAGTGTCCACCTTTATCAGAGAATAAGTAGTTAAACGTCTTTAGGTGTACTTTAACACTTCAAAATACAAATAATTTTTGTTTTTATTTTTTTTTTTTTGAGACGGACTCTCACTCTGTTGCCCAGGCTGGACTGCAGTAGCGCGATCTCGGCTCACTGCAACCTCCGCCTCCTGGTTTCAAGAGATTCTCCTGCCTCAGCCTCCCAAGTAGCTGGGACTACAGGTGGGTGCCACCATACCCGGCTAATTTTTTGTATTTTTAGTAGAGATGGGGTTTCACCGTGTTAGCCAGAATGGTCTCAATCTCCTGACCTTGTGATCTGCCCACCTTGGCCTCCCAAAGTGCTGGGATTACAGGTATGAGCCACCATGCCTGGCCAAATAATTTTTAAAAATATAATATTCACTGACTTCAGAAATTTCATCAAGCACTACCCGTATATAGGCTGAACATGGAGTCTCATGGGGAATAGAATTAATAAGGCAGGATTCCTGTCCTCAGTTTAACAAATGTTTTATTGATTTTCCACCATAGATCAGTACTGTGTAAGAAATTGGGAACATAAAGATGAGTAAGACTTCAGCTTTCCCTTTGAGAAGGTTACAAATCTACTAGAAGATAAAGCATGTATCTAATTCCAATCCAAATATATGAAAGCTGCCATAGGAACACAGAGAAGGTGCATTTAGCCTAGTCTGAGAGGGTTAGGTAAGATAACTTTGAGATCTTAATGCAATTAGCTGTTTGCATTCTGGCTTACCTGTGTTTTGGTCACCTATGGCCATTGAGAAAACTCATTAAAGATAATGTCAATATCATTTCATGTTCAGAAAATAAAATAATTTTAGATAAAATGACACATTATAATTTTGTATAGGGTGACACCTTTTAGACAGAATTAAAATGCAGTATTAATTAAAACTTAGCCTGTATTTCAGGTAAATTGCATTTACTTAAATGTACAAGTAACTCTTAACGATTACCACAGAAATGAACATTCCTACTTGAACAACATATATTAAAGCTGTTCTCAAAGCTAAGAATTAAACTACTAAATAGCATTATTTATAGGCTGAACCCAAACTTCCTTCGGGTAGGAGTACAGACATAATATATCACAAAATGCTTTCCAGATGTGTTATGCTTTAATAAAAAATGTGTAATGCAGTATTTAAAATAGTGATGATTTTACATAAAATCAAATCTCACCTTCCTTCGCTCCGTGCACCTTCAGATACACTGCCTGCCTGGCCCTTCTTGTTGACCTGTTCCCCAGAGAGTCTGGAGCTGGATGCTGCTGGCGAGGCAGGTTCACCACAGTCCTGTTCTCTTAACCTGGGGGTGCTAGCTCCGTCCGCTCTCACCTCTCTCATTGATGTTTCTGGTGAGGTTTGGATTTCTGTCAAAGTTTCTTGTCCTAGGTAATCATGGCTAGTAATTGCTACTGCAGAAGTGCCATGATTTGCTGTAGCTCCTGTGCTGGTTCCCATGGATTTGGAAATGACCTTCAGCTTGTGTGAACTTGGTTTATAGTGCTTCTTTTTGTGTTTAACTTTAGAATTGTGCTTTAAGAAAAACTCACATGATTCCTGTAGTACTCTTCGACTTTCACTGATTGGACTGTAAGAAAATTGAAGGAGAGGATTTACTCAAATTACAAGTGTTACAGTAGAGGCTCTAAAGGATATCACGTATCTTTTGCCAAAAATCCTTAGTAACTAAGGTTGAAAATTCTATGGTTTGTATTATTATAAAATCTGAGATTATAAATACTAGGACATAAATTGATTTTATAAAATCTTTTGGGTATACACTCTAAGTCGCTTTTGTCAGTATAAATAGTAAACTGGTAAGAAATTAAAAAGGCAAGAATCAAAGGATGAGGGCAAGGAGACTCAAAACAGCATAAATGTACTATACATAATACTGTATTTGTATTGTATATAAATACGTAATATAAAAGTAAACCAGAAGAAAAGGATAGAGAATACAATTAATGGTCTTCATTTAAATATAACTCTTTCCTTTCTAACATTAAAAATTAGCAAGTTACACTGAAATTAGTGTGAGTACATAAATATGAGATAGACATATAATAATAGTGCAAAAAAAATCCAGTTTAATATGATTCTTCAGGTCTACAGTTCTGAAATAAGTTAATCAAACCAGTGGGGGACAATTTTTAAAAAGCTATAGTACATTGTATATAGTGTGTGTGTACACACGAGTATATATATTATATATATATAACTAAGATGAATTACTCATAAATATAAATCAATATTGTTATAGAATATTCTATAAGTTTGAATTTTTAACATCTTAAGCAAGATAAATAAGCGAAAATAGGTCATAGCTGTGTGTAATAAGATTTAAAGGTAGTAAATAATGGCCATAACATATCACTTATATTTGAATCATACTTTATAGGTTTCTTTATATATAGTCTTATTTAATCTTTTATCATTGATAAAAAGGATAAAATTATTTAAAATGCTGTACCCAAAATAATGAATCCAATGACAGCAGTAATAATATTGGATATACTATAAATCATGAAAAGAAAATATGCCTTTCATAAATCTTTCATTTATATTTCAAATAGAATAGTATATGTCAAAGACTAGTATAACAAATGCAAAAATAAAGCATGTCTCTCTCATGAAAAAAATTTCCAAACTTCAGTTGGCTAATCAAATTGAAATAATAGTTGATATAATGAAACTCTAGTACATTGGTATTTTGGTTCCTTGGTATTTTGATCTGCTTATTTAAAAATCATGTCAGACAATTCAATAGTTTCTTACTCTCTCTTGCGGTTTCGTTTAAAAAACCCAGCCCATTCTGTGCATGTCTTTTTGCTTCCAACCCAGAAGACAGCAGAGATGCCAACAATTAATGTCATCAGGTATTTTATCATAAATAAAGCCAATTCTGGTCGAGCTTTTGCTTTTGCCTACAAAAAAAACAGTGAATAATAATATTTTCAGTGATGCACTTAAAGTGGAAAGAAGTCTATATTATCAATATAAAACGAACGAAAATTATAAATCTTCAACTGTTTCACTAAAAAAGTTTGAAATGATATAATGAAGCATGCTCTAAGTGCAATACATTTTTTATCTAAATGCTGAACAAAGAAGCTTTATGAACCAAATCTCTAGAAAGGGGAAAATACGGAAATATATTTAAGAATAATCTCCTAAATCTTGGCATGATTTCCTCACATTTTTTTCTTGATAGATACAGTAGCCTCTTATAATTGCCAGAATATTTGCCTCTAAATATTTACCTATTTCCCCCCACTACAGTCTACCACAAAAATTCATTTAAACTCATCATAACAACAAATATTTTATAGCTTTTATACATTATTAATATTTATATTATAAAAACTTGGTTAAAGTAAATTAAGTAAAATGTGAAAATTTCCTAAGAATTGAAATTATACTTTTCTTTTAGGCATAAACTTTGAAATTCTAACCTTAAACATTGCACAAGGGTCAAGATATTACATACTCTGCATTTCTTGCCTTTTTGACTTACTAATATTTCTTGGAGACCATTCTGTATCAGTACAAACAGAACTCTTTATTTTATTTTATATTTTTATTTTTATTTTTTGAGATGGGAGTCTCACTCTGTCACCCAGGCTGGAGTGCAGTGGCGTGATCTCGGCTCACTGCAACCTCCGCCTCCCGGTTCAAGCAATTCTCCCACCTCAGCCTCCCGAGTACCTGGGACTACAAGCGCACACAGCCATGCCCGGCTAATTTGTTGTATTTTAGTAGAGACGGGGTTTTACCGTGTTGCCCAGGCTAGTCTTGAACTCCTGAGCTCAGGCAATCCGCCCTCCTCAGCCTCCCCAAATGCTAGGATTACAGGCGTGAGCCACCGTGCCCAGCCAGAGCTCTTTATTCTTTGTAAAGGCTGTTCCATTGTGTGAGTGAACCATAACTTATTCTACTATCCCTATTAATAGATATTTACTTCCAATCTATTGTCATTTGCAAATAATGTTGTAGTGACTATCTTGGTATTATTTAATTTCTCATATTTGTAAGCAAATCTGTCTATAAATTCCCAGAAGGGCAGGATCATCGTACACACATTATAAATCTATACATACTGTGAAATTGCTTCAAGAGAAGGTTGAAATAGCTCCTAATAGCAAAGTCTGAAAATATGTATTTTGCTATTGTCTCACCACACAGTGGTCAGGACACCTTTAGATGTTTGCCATATCATACATGGAAATATAATTTAAGTTATTTTACTATAACTTTTTTCACATGTTTAAGAATAGTTTTTTCATTTTTATTTTCTGTGAATCTTTTCCCTCCTCTTTTCTCATTTTTATATCAGATGGATGGTTTTTTTCTTATTGATCTGTAGCAACTCTTTATAAATTAGAGAAATTAGCTCTTCAACTATGATGTCATATGCAAATAAACTTTCCCAGTTGGTCTTTTGACATTGATTATGGATTGGTTGTTGTTTTTGTTTTGTCACACAGAATTTTAAAAAAAATTTTTTTACTTAGTCAAATTTAGCAATCTTTTGTAATTTCTATAACTACAAGAATATTATATCCTTCTCTACTTGAAGATTATAATTTTCTAATTATATCCTATTATATTTTATAATTTCTTACATAAAACATAATATAAGAAACATAGATCTTAAACTTAAAAACCATAGATCTTAAACTTTTTAGCAGTATGTAATAATTTCCTCTCCCAAACCTTGCCAAAAAGACTGAGGAACCTAGGAGTCATTATTAATATAGCAGGATCACATTAAGACACAGCCCTCTTATTAGGTATATAGTAAAAACAAACTATGGGTAACAGATTATGGACAAGGTATAAGGCAAGTAAAACTAGCATCCCCACATACCAACATAAAAAATAGGTTCCACAATGTTATAAAGCAGTAACTTTCTGAAATATAACCTATTATATGAAATAGTTTGACCTTTCCATTGCATAATTTGATATACTGTGTTGGCAGTGCTCTTATTCAACGCACTTAATACCACACAGAGTCAGGAATAACGTCTAAAATCTATTAAAACAAAACCAAATTTATATTTACAAAACTTCAACTAAAAAGCTTTAAGAAATTTTATATTTTCAGAAATTTACTTTTATTAATTTTAAAAACACCACCCTTATACTAATCATAAGAATCAGAAATAGATAAAACATATTTTGTTACAACTGTGTTTTTTTCAATTGAGAAATGACAGATGAGTCAGGCAAAAAGCAAATTCTGTTTTTGTAAGTATATACTATGTAAAAAGCTGTAAGATAATATGATCAAATTAAATATATCCAAATAAGATTTTTTACTACTAACTAAAAAATTAAAAACAATTGCCAATGCGGCAAAAAGTGACTTCTGTTTTCCTCCCAATGTCAAGGTCTGTTCTTTTGACTCTGCTCTTTATTGCTATTAATCTGCCTTTGCAGCTTAATTTAATTTTTCAGAGAATAAAGGAAGTGCTTTACTACACAACTGAAGCTAAAGCTTGAGGAAGGAAGTCATGAAACATTCACCCCAGTTTCAGTTGATGTGTAGGAAATCCTTACCTATGGCTCTTGTATTTTCTCACCTGAAATCAACTTTTACATCCATGACTAATACAAGTATATTTCCATGGAACATTTTCCACATTAAATGTAAATATAGACATAATCCAAGTGATAGCCTTTACCTGATAAGGACATGGGATATGGTACTGACGACAATGATCAGAGACCCAAGTTATCTCCCAGGTAATCCTGTTCACTTGCTCATAGACGTAACATCCGAGAAGTGTCACTAATGGCACAAGATACAAGCCGCTGAAGACTCCAATTCGAATCATAAATTTCTTTAGTTTTTCTTGGTTCCGGCCATCATGTTGTATGACTTGTCGAACATGATTTAAGGAAATAATGCCAGCTAAAAGAAGAGAGAGCCCAACAAACACACAAAGGCACAGTGGCAAGAGTACAAAGTAGCGAGAAGCATCCAGGTCATAAAGGCCTACAAAGCAAACTCCACTAATGTTGTCTCCTTCAACTTTGTTCATAGCAAGAAGCATAACAGTCAGGAAACCTGGTGTTCCCCATGCAACAGCATGAAACCACACTGCTTTTTGTTCGATGGCTTCACAACTCCATTTTCTTCCTGCAGCTAAGAACCAAGTAATGGTAAGAATCACCCACCACACAGTGCCAGCCATTGTGAAAAAATACAAAAGCATGAACAAAATGGTGCAAGCCTTATTTTGAGACCCTAGGACAACAGTGTCACCAAGTTCTAGCTTCTCATCTGCCTTATTGCAGGCTGTGCTATCGCCTAGCAAAAATCCAATGAAGTACATAAGAGATACAATGCTGTAACAGACAGAGTAATATATAATCGGTCTCTCTGGGTATCTGAATCTTCTAACATCAATTAAAAAAGTAAGGAATGTGAACAGAGTTGCACAAAGACAAAATATTGAAACTATTCCAATAAAACTTTTTGCAAACTCTAGCTCATCGCTTTGAAAATACATGTTGGGGCACGGAGGCGCACATTGGTCAATTCCCAGAAACTTATATCCTTGTCCCCCAGAAGTCTTAAGATGTCTTGGACACCAAAATCCAATGTCTCTTTGGACTTGTTCTGTTTTCTTCTGAGGACCAAGAAATTCTGTGTGTGGATCAAAAGTTACAGGAACAGTCTCATCACAGTATTGTAATCTGTAAAGATTATAAAAATTAAATATATGAAATCAACATTTTTATTGATTCACTATTTTAAGCTATGCTTTCCAACTATAAAATATTACCTTATGTATTCATGATTGATGGGAAGAGATACAAACCTAAATGGATTACAGATAAGAGTTGAGTAGAAATTTTTGAAGTTGACTAAAAACTTGTGGCTGTTAATGGGGCCTCAACACAATAATTTATATTAAATACAAAGCAGGTGAACATGAAAAGGCACTTCCTTGGAAAAAATTAGCCAGTTAACAGTTTTAAAATAATTTCGGTTTTTAAGGCTAAATATTTAAGAATTTATCTTAATTGGTAGCTTCCAGAGAAGTACTGGCTTGTCTCTTTATAGCATATGAAGTATGTCTTTATATCATATGAACTGTCTTGTCTATTCACTTTTATTTTCTCATGCCCATAAGAAAAGTGAAGCAACCATATAACTAAGGCGATGATAACTAAAATGACAGAAACGAAATCCTTCTCTGGATTGACAGGATAGAGTTCAAGTTTTAAAGAAAGGCAAGTATACCAGCAAGAGGTAGGCTGAGGACCAGCTGAATGAAGATCACCATTTTGTTCAGGTCGGGCTCTTTGCCTCCCTTGTTTATGGACAGTCCTGAGTGATAGATGGAGATATTTCCATCTCGTACAGAACTTTATCACTAAGTTGAGTTTGCATATACCAGTATTATTTTGGGGGATCTATAATGGTTTAAAAAGTATTGGAGGTTTTGGCCAGGCACGGTGGCTCACGCTTGTAAACCCAGCACTTTGGGAGGCCGAGGCAGGCGGATAACTTGAGGTCAGGAGTTCAAGACCAGCCTGGCTAACATGGTGAAACCCTGTCTCTACTAAAAATACGAAAATTGGTGACAGGTGCCAGTAATCCCAGCGACTTGGGAAGCTGAGGCAGGAGAATCACTTGAACCTGGGAGGCGGAGGTTGCAGTGAGCCAAGACCGAGCCATTGCACTCCAGCCTGGGAGACAGAGGGAGACTCTGTCTCAAGGAAAAAAAAAAAAAAGTATTGGAGGTTTTAAATGAGAAAGCATTTTAAATATACCTTAGAAAGAACAGACTAAAACATATGCCCATAAAATGAAATACAAAAAAATCATCTACCAGCTTTATTAAAACATAATATTATGTCAATTTTGCTTTATACATTTTAAAATAAAGTAATACAACACTATAGATACAGTGGGGACCCCTTTCTGGTCTTATTTCCTTCTCTCTCTCCTCAGAAGTATTCATTACCACAAATTCAGTTTTTACTCTCAAGCATTTAAAAAAATATTTTTTATTACATTATTTACTAACCATAACCTTATAAAGTATTGTTTTTCAAGTTTTGAACTTTATATAAATGACATCATGCTGTATATAGCATGCTATAACTTACGTTTTAAAATTTAACACTATATTTTCTAGATTTATCCATGTTGACAGATGTGGGTCAACTTTATTCATTTTATCAACTGTATGGTGGTATTCCAGTGTCTAAGTATATCACAATTTACTAATCATTCTTCTATGATGGACTTTTAGATTTTTTCCCATTAAAAGAATTAGGAAGAATATACAATCAATATTCTTGTGCACGACTCTCTGTGTAAGAGTTTCTATGGGAGGGGATTTCCTAGGATGCAGGGTTAAGCATCTGCCATTTTACTATATATTACTAAGTTGTTCCTGAAAATGATTATGTATCTACCAGAAGTGTATAAGTTCCACATAGGTTCTATAGTTTCTTCAGTCTAAAAATAAAACAAAAAGCTAACCAGTTTCTCTCCCCAATTTATTATATGAGGTCTCACTGTATCAGTAGAATAAATTACCAGCCTCCACTGTCTAGAGAACAGGAAAAAAAATTATTAATCAAGACTAATGTGGAAAAGGTCAGTCAGTGAATGGATACATTCATTTACAAGTTAATTGTGCTTAAAATCTTATTTTCTCCACATGAACTCTAATTGCAAACAATCAAGTCCGTCAGTATTCATCATGTTTATTCACTATCATAGAAAAATCCAGATAGAATATTTCTCTTAAATATATGCCTGTATATGCCTGAGATTCTTTTTTTTTTTTTTTTTTTTTTTTTTAATGGAGACTGGGTCTCGCTGTGTTACCCAGGCTGGTCTTGATTTCCTGGACTCAAGCAATCCTCTTAAATAGCTGAGAATACAGCTGTGCAACACCATTCCTAGCTTATGCAAAGAGTTTTATATCCAAAAAAGACGATTCACCTTGCCAAAATATTACATTAACACTGGTCTGAAGGTATATGGAACAAGTACAGTCAGCATTTTGATCTTAACGCAGTAGAATATTTCATGTTATAAAAACATCTGTTAAGCATGTTTGTAACGTTTTCACTTTGAAATGCACTTATTAATTATAAAATCTGTCATAGCATAGTGGCTGAGGTATGGAAAGGCCTCTGATAAATCATATTAGGAAAGTGGTTTTCATGAAATCAAGTCAGCTATACCTTTGAGGAGAAAAAGTTTGACTATCATAATAAAGACAGGAAAATGAGTGTAAGGAAACAAGTATAACAGAAACTAAGGTTCCACAGACTCTCAGGTGGTATGGTGGACATGCACTGCTGTGAGGAAAGAGGGAGAAATGAAGAGAAGGAGCACTATGGGTCAAATGAGTGGAATTCATCTATTGGCAAGCTACCCGAGGATGGCTGGAGCTGGAAGTGAAAACAAAGTTCAGTTTACAAAACTCTTCACGTAGAAAAGAATGTGTCTGTGCTCTGATGAGCTGAGGAAACTACAGACCTCAAAGAATGAACGCACCTTTTTCTTCCAAGGCAAAGGCATTCTCCTGGGGAACCAAGAGCCTAAGGCATGTCATAACCACACAGTTCTGCTGTTTCTCAAATAATAGATGCGGCCTTCATGTTTTTACCACAGTTATGTTAAATCTTTCATTATGCTAGAAATCTTTCAATGAGCTAGATTTTATGTTTTAATCAGAGGTTCCCCTCTTTCTTTGTGTGTGTTTTCAAAGTAAATAAGATGCCACAAAAGCCTGAAGGTCTTATTTATAGAAATGAAAAAATATTCTCCAGTATAGGCCATACTAGAATTATTTTTATGTGCAACTGACCCAAGTAACATTGTATAAAAGGATGTTTATGGGTTTGCTTTATATTAATGGGATATGGTTTAATGTAGGGCTTAAACAATTTTAAAAAATGAATTCTACTTCCCAATTCAATGTATCAAGCATTCTCAAACATGAATAAATTTGATTTAGTTTAATTATTTAAAAACTATCTGTTTCTCAAAAAATCAAGTTACAAAGACCAAAACTCCAACAGAGTTAGAAACTAAGCATAGATGCCAGCGTAAATTTTTTCAAGTTATAACCTCCCCTGCTTTGAAACTGAGTAGGCAATCTCATAATGAAAGAGCAAGTATTTTCTCCATAGGCCTCGCCATCTTCTCATATAAATATAACTTACTTACTGAATCTTCTTCCCTCCACTAAAATGTAAGGTTCATGATGGCAGAAATTTTTGCCTGTTATAACTCTAGTGCCTAGAACAGTCCTGGCACACAGTAAGAGTGCAAGAAATATGAGTTAAATGAATCATCAGTTTTCTCTCCTTTGCTTTTGCTGTCATCATCCTTGGTGACTTGACCAAGAACAAGCCATCCACACTCTGGCTTCTCTGCTATTTAGCCTCCTCATCTCCAGTGACTATCCCTAACCCACAGTGGCCACCCGTAATCAAAGTCACACAGGGAACCCTGCCACAACCTGCAAGTACATACTATCTCCAAAAATCAACTCAAGCATCCTGCCCTTCGTCTGCAAGTTCCTATCCTTGCAATTCATTTTTTAAAAAATTCTCATTATGCCTTAAAAAAAAAAACAAACCTCATTGGGATAGATCTCCTCCAGCTTGTCTCCATACATTAGTTCTTTTCTCTCTTCATTTCGCTCCCCATCCATTTAGACTTTCATAGGCTATTGTTTCAGTAACACCCTTCTCATTATCCTTCATTTTTTAGTGCATCTTTATCTTTGCACTGAATCCATCTGACAAAACCCCAACCACAACTATTTGCCTTCTCTGTGCTTAGTCCCAAGCATCCCACCACAGCTGGAGAAGTTCTCAATAGGCCAGATGAGATCCACAAATTCAGGATCGCCTGATTTACCTGAAATGTTATGAAGCCTCTCTAGTTGACTCATTCTCCTATGCTCCATAATGACCACTTCTCTTGAACACATATCCTTCTTTTCCAGACTCACAACAGAGGACCTCCTTGACTCTTATTATGTCACAATGGAAATAGAAACCATCAGAAAGAAATTCTTGCAACAACTCTTACAAAACACACAAACCTACCTATATCCACAGCCGTCCTATCCTTTCCTACTGGTACAACAGATGTTCCTCCCATCCACGGTCAAAATGTCATCTATGCTTGGGATCCTACCTCCTTCTTAGAAAACTACTATTGAAGACCTCTTCTACCCCATATATGCTTGCTTCTTCCTTTTTCCTAGTAATTCTTAAAATAGTTATTTCCCATTAAACTGATAAACTTTCCTCTTTTATAGCCAACTTCCCTAAGAACTCTGTTTCTGGCTTCACTTTCTCCTCACTCCTTCACCTACTGTGATCTGTCCTTTGCCCCAATCACTCTAGTGAAATAGCATAGTGTAATATTCTTTTTGACTGGCAGCACCTGACATGTCCTCTGCCTTGAATACTTTTTTCCTTCGGGACACACATTTATTATTTGTTTCAGTTATAACCACATGACTGACATCTTGCCAACAGGAATGCATGTGGAAAAGGTGTAACACTTCCCATCTGAGGCACTCAAGAAAAGGTGTGGGTTCTCTACCTTCTCTCTCCCATCCACCTGGCTGACAGAGTTGCAGGATGGAAGTGTCCTGGATTCCTAACAGAAACTGCCACAGAGTGCTGCCCAACCCTCAGGAGACTGACACAGGTGCCATGCTCTATACAGAAGCTCACAGGATCGTGCTACCCATTCCTATCTAAAATATTGAAGACCTCATTGCTTTCAGCATAAAAATATGCAAGATGGGCCCTGGATGGTCTGACTGCTGCTTCTCTCTCCTTCCTTATCTTGCACCATATTCTTTCTTACTCTCATCACTCCAGCTATACTAGTTTTTTAATTCCCTGTATATGCCATGCTCCCTCACTCCCTGTTCAGGCTCTGCAGGGTCTCTGAATAAGCTATTCCCACTGCCCAAAATGCTCTTCCCTCCTCTCATTGCCTAGTTACCTCTGTCTTACCCTTACCCTTCATACTTTAGCTCAACAGTCATTTCCTTCGCTTTTCCCCAGTTTAGGTCAAAGCTATCATTATATATTCTCATAGAACTATCTACCTTTCCGTTGTTGTATCTATCACAGTCATAATTTTGTACTTATTTGCATAATTATTTGATTACTGCCTGTTCCTCTCACCTCACTGTAAGTTCCCTGAGAACAAGAACCGAGTCTGTTTTTTGCTCACCTTTGTGTCCACAACACTTAGCACTATAGTGCCTGGCATATATTAAGTGTGTAATAAACATTTATGGAATTAAATAATGAAAGCCTGTCACTAACATCCCAGAGAGCTAGTACCAGTAGTAAAATACCATTAGTAGCTTTCCATGAAAAACATAATTTACCTGTCACATTCAAGCTCCTCAGGCCATCGGATCCCAAAAGTGTCAATTAATTTTTTGCAATCAGAATATACTTTCTCACAAAGTTTACGACAAGGTGGAACCACATGAATTTGCTCTGTGCAGGTTGGTACAAATGCCTTGCAGAGGAAAGTTTCAATGTTTGGTGAACATTCCAGATTTGCAAGAGGAAGAAAATGCTATTAAAGACATCAAGATACAGTTAGAAAACATTTTAATAATAGATGAATAAAATTAATATATTTACTGTTTAAAGTATATACTTTTTCACTTATACTCCAAAAGAATCTTTAAATCTCCCTCTACCAGACTTATGAACTCTTCATACACAATTTTATTCAATCATATATTTTTCAAGAAGACATGGATTATTCCAGGGAAATCACTTGTCAGAGTCACCAAGAAACTCCACATTGTCAAATCTGATGGTAAATTCTGAATGTTCCTTCTACTCAACTCTTAACAGCAATCGACACAGTGGCTCCTAGCTTCCTCTTGAGGCCCCTTTTGCACTTGTCTTCTAGGACACAAATTCTCTTGGACTTCTAGCTGTCTCATTGGCTGTTCCTTTTCTGGTCCTCTTCCATTTCCCAATTATGATCACTGAAATGCTCCAGAGCTCAGTCCCCAAGACCTCTTCTCTATCTCTACTGACTCTCAGGGGAAACTCATCCAGCCTCCATCTCTACCGTGAACCATAGACTTGAATGAGCATCTGCTCTGGGACAACCCCATTTGGCTGTTAATGGGCATCTCGAACCCAAAGTATGCAAAATACAACTCAATCTCACCCTATCTCTGCCTCCCAAACACTCCATCTCAGTAAATAATGCCACCATTCACCAAGTTGCTCAGGCCGAGAATCTTACAACTTACTTTTTTCTTTCTTTTTCTTTTCTTTTCTTCTTTTTTTCTTTTTTTTTGAGATGGAGTATTGCTCTGTTGCCCAGGCTGGAGTGCAGTGGCATAATCTCGGCTCACCACAACCTCTGCCGCCCAGGTTCAAGCAATTCTCCTGCCTCAGCCTCCCAAGCAGCTAGGACTATAGGCGCATACCACCACACCCAGCTAATTTTTGTATTTTTAGTAGAGACGAGGTTTCACCATGTTGGCCAGGCTGGTCTTACAACTCGTTCTTTACTCCTCTCTTCTTTCATCCCATCTCCAACCCATCAGCAAATCCTGTTGACTCTCCCTTTAAAGTATATTCCAAATCTGACCATTTCTCACTATTACCACCCAATCTAAGCCACTATTGTCTTTCACCTCAACTACTAAACTGGCCTCCTAACAGGTCTCACTACTTCCCACACTTGCTAATCTTACAGTCAATTTCCCAACCAATGTGATTCTTTAAAATGTAAGTGTATCCTTGTTCAAAGACTCCAATAAAATAAATTCCAAAGTCTTTTCCAATTCCCAGGAGCCCTTAAATTTCCGGTTTCCCGCTATGTCTCCAGTTTCATTTCTGGCCACTTTGTCTCTTATTTACTCCATTGCCACTAAACTGGACTTTTGCTTTTCATAGTTTCACATGTGTTTCTGTCTCAGAGTCTTTGCACTGGCTGTTCCCCTCACCTCTTCACCCAGATAGTGAGTCTTGTGCCCTCATTTGAGCATTTGAGTCTCTGCTCAATTCACCTCAAAAAGGCATTCCTGCCCATCCTATCTAAAATTATCCTGTTCTTATCTTTCTCATTACCCTGGTTTGCATTTCTTTTAAGCCCTTATCACTATCTGACATTTCATTATGCACTAGTTTATTTAATTTTTGCCTTCACCACTAGAATGTAAATTCTAAAAGGGAAAGGATTTTTTCTATTTTGCTCACTGCTCTAGCTCCAGTGCCTAAAACAGTGTCTGCTACATGGCCATTTTTCTATAATTACAGAATAAATACATGATTCTCCAAAACAATAAATGAACACTAAAAAAGCATATCAATAAAACATTTCAGAGCATCAAGACAGAGAAGATCATAAATGTTTCCAGAGGGGGGAAAAAAACAGAATACATGTAACTAAATTAAACTGTGAATATTTGATAATATCAGAAGTTAGAAAAAAATGAAAAAATAACTATAAAATTATAAAGAAAAATGCATTTCAACCTAGAATTCTAGATCCACTCAAACATTTAGAGGGTAGACTACTGACATTTTTGGCGCTGTAAGGAATACAAAATTTAAACTTTCAAGCATCCCTGTTTAGGAAGCAACTAGAAGATGTAATATTCCTGAAATAAATTGAAGGAATATATGAATAAACCAGGAAGGAAGATAATATGGGACCCAGGAATTAGCTGATTCAACAGTGAAGAATGACAAGAGAAATTCTCCGTGTGACAACTACAAATCTAGTTCAGAAGCAATCAGAGCACATTTCACAGAAGGGCAGATGGCTGAGGAAGAAAGGTCTCCAAGGGAAAGGAGTGGGGATTGAGATTGACAGATTATATGTTATTTTGAGCACTAGGAAAATTGCTGCCAGGTGTATGACAAGTCTGTTAGGATATCTAAAAACAGTCAGACATTGTTACATAAAAAACAAAGCAAAATACAGCTACTGTGTTAATTGTCTGGAGGGTATTAAAAACATAAATGTACTCAAAGTATACTACCTGACTCAGCAGTATGCAATATTTAATATTTCTAGTAAGGTTATCAGTGACTATTCATTTAATCAAAAACTGTATTAGGAGAAGTAAAAGCGGCAGGGTAAGAGAAATGAATTATCAACTACCCTAATAGGAAAGAATAAACAGAAACAGCCTGAAGTTCTAAACTGATTAATCTATAACCAACAGAGTAAACCTGTTAGTTAGAATGTGGCCTGCATACCAGAGGAACACCTAAAAGAGGTGCCTCTCAAGGGCAGGACTGGGATGTGGATAGAAAAGGTGGGTAAGGACTATTATTTTTCTGTTCAAAGCCTTTTAGTATTGAGGGTTTTCTTTTCCAGCTTTATTCAGGTACAGCTGATGTATGATAAACTGAACATGTATAAAGTATACAATTTGATAGGTTTTGAAATGATTATCACAGTCAAGGTAATAAATATATCCCTCACCATCAGAAGTTTCCTCTGGCTCCCTTGTCATCCCTCCCGCCCTTCCATTCTCCTCAGCCCCTCAGTAACTCTCACGCCTGACAACTGATCTGCCTGCTGTCACTGCAGAGTGGTATTTTCTATAATTTTACATAAGTGGAATCATATAATATGTTTTCTTTTTTGTCTGGCTTCTTTTACTCAGCATCATTGTTTTGTGATTCAGTCATGTTGTTTGATGCATCTGTAGTTCATTCCTTTTAATTGCTGAGTAATATTCCACTGTATGGCTGTACCATACTTTTCTTAACAATTTACCAGTTGATGGACAGTCTGAAGTGCCCATGGGACATTTGAGTATGGAATATCTACTAGCAGGTGGTTAAATAAAGCTATATAGAGGTGAGACTTTAAATTAAGGATATGGATTTAAAAGTCATCAGTATAAAAGTGGTAATTGAAATAATTGGCTGAAACTACCTAAGGAGAACAAGTAGAGTGAGAGAAGATGAAAATTCTGATTCAAGGGAAATGCACTGACTATATATTAGCATGTCCTTCCACTAGAAATGCCATTGAAATGAAAGAAAAGGTTTAAAGGTAAAAAACAAAATCTATAACTGCATTTAAAAAATAAGGAAAGGGCTCCCTATAAGCTTTGGGAAATTTTTGAAATATAAAAAAAAGGAATGACAACTTCTTTCATCAGTATGGCCAATGAAATATCTCCTGCCACAAAACATTCAGGTTCTGGATAAAGTGCAACAAATATACTTTAAAATGCATTACTGAGCACTGTACACATCTTAAAACTAGACTTAAAACATATAAACAAAAAGCAATAAAACTATAGGGAGAAATGGACAATTCCACGGTCATGAGAAATTTCAATATATCTTCTTCAGTAAATGAACGGTCAAGCAGACAAAAATTAATAGGTAAATATAAGCTTTGATTATAGACTACAATTAACAATTAAGTCTGACTTAAAGGGCATATACAGAACCCACACCCAACAATTAGAGGACAATAGCTATGGAGGATGTCAGACCAGTGGGAAGTTCTCCTGTCCTGATAGGGCAAAGTGACTAAGCAGAGACAGGGTTGCCACCGTTGACATATGTTATTGCTTTTATTTGAATGATGCTCTGAGATTGGATCCTTTGTCACCTCACAGGAACTTGGAGTGCAAACAGCATGGTACTTTTCTCAGTTTCCTCCATCGTGAGGGGGAGAGAGTGCCCAGACGGTGTGCAAATCCTCCTCTGAACCTGAGGTAGCAGAAGGGGAGCTGCGGGCAACTAGTAAACTCTAGTAAACTCTTTGTTTACTGTCCCAAAAAAGCCTAGTTCCTAAATTTTTTGACTATCTGGTAATCAGATCCTTTGGTGGAAAGAATTAAAACACACTGTGTTTATTTAGTTCTTCTAACTCAGAAGCCATGATTAACTGGTGGTCAGCACTTAAGAAGTAATTATCTAGTTCAAGGGCAGACAAAATGAATGCAATACATGTACTTTTGTTATACTAAAACACTTTTCTTACATGGAAAACACAAGTCACTTCCCTAATTTAATTCTTCTACAGTGCCAAAGTTGGCTAATCCAATAACGTTGATATTCCTGCACTGTGTGGAGGATAAACTGAATGCTGAAAACTCAGATACCTTCAGAGGCCAGCCAGGTAAACTCAAATGCCTGTAAGACGATAGAGAATATTTGAGAAGCAGTGCTACTCAACCCCAGCAGACTATTATTTGGAAATGGGGGCATAGAATTGTCAGGTATATCCATTTTTCCCAAGAAAACAGAACTTAGATTGTTATGTGTAATTTCTCAAATTTTAGATTTTGGTACTTTACACATTTGAAACAGGACCCCCTCTCCCTCCCCACCACACACACACACAGAAAAATCAAGTCTCAGTTCAGATCCAGTGTGGGCCACCAACTTCCAAGTTCAGTTGCAGATGAAGAGCCTTAAAGAATTTTAGACTTGGAAGGGACTTGAGAGAAAACCTTTAAGTTAATTATTTTCGAAGTGTATGTGTGTCTGTGCATGCACACATACACATTTTGCCAAGAAACATTTTCCTTAAATAAGAAGTTAAAAGGAGGCCGATATACTAAACAAATAAAAGCACAGTTTCTTGGGCTGAAAAGGAAGCTCTCCCTGCTGAGATACCTCTCACCATTCCCCTTTGCTACCAGTGACCTCAAAGTACCTCCAGAGATCACAGATGAAAAACCACTGACCTAATCTAAGCCCTTGGATCAAGTGAGAAAACTGAAGCCAATTTCTTATTAAAATTGTTACTCACATTCCAAAATGTACTCTGAATTAGAAGCTAGGTATCTTTATTCCTGATTGAGTGCTACTTTTACCAATTCTATGGCTACTAATAATAAATCAGAGCTTTGGCTCATTTGGTACTTACCAAAAACCAGGCACTGTGCTTTTTCATATACCATTTTCCTTTATTACAACTTGTTCTCTCCACCTTGCAGCTGAGGCAACTGAGACTCTGAGAGGTTAAGGAACTTGTATAGTCACAATAGTAGTAAGAAGCAGAACTAGGACTAATGTCCCTATGACTCCAGAGTATGTCCTCTTTAACCTTCACTCTGTGCTGCTGTCCGTTTCTCCCTGAAAATTACCCTTTCCCAAAGCACAGCGACAGGCAAAAATGCCAATGAGGATGAAGGGAAGAAAATATATCAAGAGGATTGGGACTCTTCCACATGAAAGAAACTCTTCAGTTTAAAAAAATTAATGTTCACAGGATACATATCAAACACTATAAAACCTCAAGCTATGTTGATTACATTCCAGATGATGATGTATCTCGTGAAGCAAAAGCAAGTATTCCATCATATAGAATACTTTCAGAACAAGTCACAGCACTTTAAATAATGGGTAGTCAGCCTAGTATTGAACTCGTTATACCAATCTGTTGAAACATAACTAGGAGGAACATATTTGCAGTCTTTTGAAGTAAAAATCATGATCGAAATATTTTACTTTCTTCCTCAAAATGTCCTGGGTACCATTCTCAGAAACCAAATCTAACATGACACATTGAGATATTTCTTATGTCCTTAATTTTATGCTATGAATTTCATCATGTTATTAAACTAGCATTTAGCATGGTAAGTGCCAAACCTGTGAATTAAACTCATGAATTAAAGTGCAAATCCATGAATTGAGTAGATATCAAACCTGGTCACATCAGTCTGTTCCTTTTACTCCCCTTTAGTGATACCACCTTCTTCAACTCTTAGTAACCCAGTGCCTTCATGATCTCACTTATAAACTCCTCCTTTCAAATTTCATTCTCAAAAAAACTCATCTAATAACTATCAGTGTTGGTTCTGAGATTCTACCATTCAATAACCAAAACAGTGCTATTTACTACAGTTTCAAAACTCAAGAAATAAAAGGTCAGCTCCTTTAAGGAAATGGTCAGTCCCTGGCAGAAATCCCTGGAAACAGCAGTTACTATTAGTACTGGCAGAGATGAGAAAGAAGAGGACATCTGAGAAGGCAATTCACATCTCTATCGTGAAAAACAGCCTGAGCCAACAGTAAGAAAAATGAAAAATGAGAATCAAAATCAAAATACATGGAGTATTTTATATAATCCTTCGTTGGAAATAATGCCAGCATTTTAACTCTAACTAGGTTCTAACTCTTCTTTAATTCTAATACTTTAATTCTAACTATTTAATTTAACTACCTGTGCTTCCTTTGGCAGGTAGTTTTCTGTTTCTGAGTCTCAGAGTATCCATCAGTAAAGTGAGAGTGATGAACTAGATGACCACTAAGGAGATTTATGGCTCAAAAGTTTAGGAAGAGGGTAACAAAGAATTGAGTAGAAGAACTGGAGATCAATTTCACAACAACTGTAGGCGCTACAGTGAAATTTTCTCCTTGGTAAGGAACACTTTTTTTTTTTTTTTTTTTTTTTTTTTTTTTTAAGAGATAGGTTCTCACTCTGTGGCCTAGGCTGGAGTGCAGTGGCAAAATCATAGTTCACTGCAGCCTCCCGTTCCTGGGCTCAGGTGAGCCTCAGGCCTCAGCCTCCCAAGTAGAGAGAGTCTGTGTTGCCCAGACTGGTCTTGAACTCCTGAGCTCAAGTGATTCTCCTGCCTCAGCCTCCCAAAATTCTGGGATTACAAGTATGAATCACTGTTCCCAGAGAGTAACACTGTTTTGCACTGTGCTCTAGAGTGAATATTTACTATTTGGGGGAATCCAAAAGTAGGTAAGACACCATGGAAGCTAAGAGGGATTCAGGGATACAACCTGGCAATGAAAACATAGGCTCCTGACCTAAGCTTGGCCATTTGTATACTCTGGGTATTGTGATTCCTGGGGAGAGGGTTATGCAAAAGAACAGATATAGTCAGATTATTTGAGGAAGCTGCAATGCGATCAGTAATTCTTGCAGTGGCCAAATAAGTGTCCAGTGACAATGGCTCAGGAAGTATCCAATGGTATTGGCACTGGTGACAAACTAATCCTGTGGTATGACCTTAGCTATGCCCCAGTTCCCTTTGCTCCTCCTTACATTTTGAACCTGGTTCTCCTGCCTTCCCATTAATCTTACAAGCTGTCCAATATCTATCTATTTTCTCCTTATTCAGAATTGGTTTCTGTTGTTTGTAATCAAGAAGACCAACCAGTACAGAAAAAAAACATACAGAATGGTTTGCAAGTGATCTCAGCAAAACAGGAGGAACTCTAGAACTGGGTTTCTGGTCTGAGGCCAAAGGCAGTGAGCATCCTGTTAGTATTTAAAGATGGAAATCTGGCAATGCATGGCAAAGTGAATTAAGTTATCCTTGTAAGCACTTAGCTTGGTTTTCGCTTAGCTTCTCTGTACATATTAGAGTGATGTGCCCCGTGAACATGAGGCTATGGGAGATCAAATGAGTGGCTGCTGCCAGAGAACCAGAAAATAATATAAAAAGCATGAGTTATTCAGATTGTAGGGTAGGGTGTTGACTTCTAACGGTACTGCTTGGTTTAGGAAGAGAAGAACAAACTGGCATCTCTGAATTTTTGACTCAAGGTGGGGAGCAAAATACTAGGCTGGGCACGGAGGCTCACACCTGTAATCTCAGCACTTTGGGAGACCAAGGTGGAAGGACTGCTTTATGCCAGAAGTTCAAGACCAGCCGGGGCAACACAGCAAGACCCTGTCTCTTAAAAAAAAAAAAATTAGCAGGTTCTGGATGCACACAGCCCTATAGTCCCAGCTGCCTCTGGGGCTGAGGCCTGAGGCTCACTTGAGCCCAGGAGTTCCAGGTTGCACTGAGCTATGATTGTGCCACTGCACTCCAGCCCAGGCAACAGAGTGAGACCCTGTCTTTAAAAAAAAAAATGAAACACACACACACACAAGGACTAAAAGGACTTAAGGCTTAAGGAGTTGAAAACCAAGCAGTTTGATCTGCAGGTGGCTAAATTATATCAGTTTAATGTGCTTCCCATTCATGTAAGAGACCTGGTGATATTGTAACTAGGAAACAGTGAGACCTAGAGTTCTGTAGTGGGGACACATGACAAGGCTCAGGATATCACAGAGTGCTCAGAACCTGCAGTTCTCAAGGTAGACCCTTTCTGTAAGAAGAAAATAAATAGCCCCCTGCCCCATCCCACCAGTCTTCGATGTCTCAACCTATAACGAGAGTTTCACCCCAGCATGCCGTAGGAGCATCAAGTCAAAATCGAATCTGAAAAAAAGACCTACAAACTAGTTGTAAGACTGTAATTTATATTGGTTTCTGAGGGTTACAAATTGAGGAGGAAATAATACAATTTTAGATGGGGCTAAGACATACTGATACGGGGTTATTTCTCAGAGATTCTAGATTCATTGTGCTAGCTTCAGAGACTGGGCTTTTGGAGGTAAGATGATAAATGGGCTTTTGACAAGGGTTCAGTGAGACCTAAATCCAACCCACTGCAATTTTCCAAGTTCATGTATGTACACTTAAAATAGCTGTATTTAGCAAAAGCACAATCATCATATTTGTTTCCTGGGTAAATGTTATTATGGTAGGGACCAAACAAAAACCATTAGGGTCTCCCTCCCTACCATGATAGAAAATCAAAAACCATACTGCAGATTAAGGGGACTTTCAGAGATTGGCAACACCACTAGAAACACACTCGGGGTAACAGTTCCCACCACCTGCTCATTTCAACTTTCCAGTGGATTGTCTTAAGCAACCTCAACTCAATTGGCTAAGGTGATTCTCCAGATGTGGTCTCTTTCCTGTAGCAAATAGTAAAGCTCAGGCACCTTGTATGCCTCTCTAAGCTAGCCAGTTTTTTCTTCTACAAAAGCAATTTGTTCTCACCCAGCAGGGACAGCAGCATATCTTTGCCAACTTGCCTTAGAGCAGTGGTTCCCAACAAGTGGCCCCTGAGTGAGCAGCATCAGCATCCCCTAGGAACTTGTTAGATGTGGAATTTTTCCACCCCATCCCAGACCTATTGATTCAGGGACTCGGGTGGAGCCAGTGATCTGTGTTTTAACAAGTCCTTCAGATGATTCTGATGCACACCAAAGTTTAAGAGCTTCAGCCTTAGGGGAACATCAGCTCTTCAACTCTGTGCCTCAAATTCAGTCAGTGAAACATATCACCGACTTCACAGGACATCACACTAATCTATCTTATCGAAGACATAAAGATGATGAGGCCATAGACATGTACTCTAGATGCCATAGTAAGACACAAGTGCAGATGAGGAGATTAACCCTCCATAATTAAAAGGGACTTGGCTTTTGCTACTAGTTCCTCATAGAAACTAAACAGGAGAGAACATCTAGAGATCATCAAGTCAAGTTACCTCTCATGAATTGAGTGTTACTGAACTCACCAACTCATGATGTCAGGGACCAGTTGCATTCATCTTCAAGTGGCCGGGTAGTTCTCAAAGATATGGGAAAGTAGCACATTCTCAGAATGCCTGCTTCTGCCATATTACAATCCTTTCCTTAAAACACACCTATGGCTTCAAGGAGAGTTCCCTCTGACCAAATGACTCATGACGAAACAATTACAGCCTGGCTTACAATAGCTAGCCCCAGCCAAGAGTGAGCTACTATAGGATTATAACTCCATTCAGAGGTGACCCCAGCAGGCAGAACTTCAATCACTGTCTATGTTATCAGTAGAAAGATGGTCTCAGGTAAGAAGTTACATTGATTCATGGGCTATAGCTAATGGTATAACAAGATAGGGACCTGCAAGCAACAAGAGCTTGGAAGAGTTCTAGAGAACTGGTATTAGGAGTCCAGAAAAGCAGTATGTGACTGGACTTCTCCAAAATGGGCCTATAATCTCAAAAATAAAATTTTTTTTTGCATGTGAATGCAAACCCAAAGGTCCCAAGACAGAGGAGGCTCTTAAATGTGTAGACTAAATAATCTACTCTGTGGATGTCAATCAGCCTTTTCTCTAGTTACACCAGTATAGGCTTAATAGGCTCAGGAACAAACGGGTCATGGTGGCAGAAGAGTGCCCAGATCCAATAGCATAGACTTCTCCTTCTTGGGGTCATCTGGCTATTGCTGAGTAGTTCATTTGCCAGAAGCAGAGCAGTAACCAATCTTAAGCCCTCAATATGGTATCATGTCCCAGCAGGATCAACCAACTATCTAGTGTCAGGTTAAGTATCCTGGATCCTTTCTATCCAAGACTCGTCCTCACTGAAATCCCCTGCTTATAAGTTCCCAAGTAGACTATACCTGTGCCAGCATCTTAGCTGTAGCATGTTTTCTTACAGCCTGAGCTTGAATTCTAGCCCACCTGTTGATTCTATGAGCTACCTGCTACTCTTATAATCAATTCCTTTTCTGCTTAACCAGTCTGGGTACCCTATCTAAGGTGGAAAGGACATAAAAACAAAAACAAACAAACAAACAAACAAAACCAAAAACCTTAGAACACAAGGAAAGGAGGCTCCTTTTTCAGAGTTAAAAGAATTAAGAGCTATATAAAACCAGTGAAGAAATGACCAGGGCAAAATAATATTAAAATAAGTCTATAAGTATTTTTTGGAAATGAGTAAACAAGGGCAAAAAAGTAATCTAAGAAAATAAGCCTTTGTCAAAAAGTAGAACTGAAGGTACAATGACAAAAACAGATAGGTTGTTTTACATTCCCTCCACCAGAATATAAATTCTGTGAGGTCTGTTTGTGCATTACTGTATGTCAAGTACCTGAACAGTGCCTCAAATATTTATTTATTTAGGCATTCAAATATTTGTTGAATGAATAAATACCAGCTGGTCTCAGTGAAATATACAGGGAAAGGACCAGCTAGCTCCTGATGCTATAATAATATCATAATGGAAGGAACCATAATATGGGCCTGGGGTAGGTGGCACTGTAAGATTCTGAATGGAAAGTCTGGGCTAGAATTTTAATTGAGAGGGATCAAAAGAAGGAACTGTTTGGTTTCTTAAAAATATATAAAGCATAACCTAAGCAGAGTGGTCCTGTGGCAGTATCTTGGCAGTGCCTTGCTTCCCTGAGTACTGAAAATATGGGATATATAAACGTTTGTCACTTTTCTGAAGCATGAATCAGAATCCCACTGGTACATGGAAGCAAGCCACATCAACAGTGAACAAGACCAAGTGACTCCAAAGCATCTGATCCTAAGCTCAGGATTTGTGCTTTCTACTCATGGTGACATACACAATAACTCCCATGTAGTGAGAAAAGTTATATTTCTTGCTCTAAATTGGCACCAAAAACAAAGTCGATTTACAGTGATGGTGATGAAAACTGAGTGAAAGAAATTTAAAATGTGGTTGAAAAAAAGTGATGAACCTTAGCAAAACAACAGGCTCACTAAAGTGTAAAGGGGCCCTTAAATGTTTTCAGTTACACTTCACTGGGCAAATACTGTTAAAGTGGTTATAAAAGTCTCGAGTAAATTCTTCGAGAATGCCAATGGACTACTGTATAGGAAAGTGATGCAAATTTTGTTACTTATTTTCATGAATGTGATCAATCCCAGGCAAGTCACCTTCTTTAAAAAATGTAAAGTGGAGCCTGGAATACAAGAGAATAAAAAGCAGGAATTTACATTATTTCCATAATGGAAAACTTGTTATTTTAAAACTATTTCTTGTGAGGGACCATTAGAAAATTTAAATCATTTCTCCAAAAGAGATTTCCTTTGGAAATTAGACAAATGTACATATTAACTGATTGATACTACAAAGGAATTGATCTAGAATCAATTATTTTTTTAATGTAAACCTTAGAACTTGAAAAACTACAATTCTGGGAAAGCTATATATTCAGGTACATATTCAATAAATATGAATGAACGAACACATGACAAATATATAACCTAGAGTAATAAAGTTTCATTTTACATGCCACGTTCTTGGGGAAAGGAAATAATCACAACAGTCTTCCCGTGGAATACTAAGGAATGGGCTAGGAACCTTGTGCTTCTCAGCAGAGCCTCCCAGGAGAAATATCCTTTCTCTTCACATACAGGCCTGCCCTTATTCTGCAGATTCAAAAGAAGGAGTCAAGGGACTTTTCCTGCTACTGCAATGCAACATCATGAAGGAAGGTTTCTACCTTTAAAACACAACAGTAGTCATTATACACGCAACTGGCTTGGAACACTTCTCAGTATTTATTTCATTTTATATGATTAATATCTTACTTTCAGAATAGCTACAGTTATTTTCAGATAGTCTTTCCTGAAAAACAAACAGGTTAATCTCACTAAACATTTTCTTTCTTTGTGTATGGACATACAAGGGTAGAGAATATGGAAGAAAGGTGAAAGCAGGAAGGGACTGGACTCTTCGAAAAGCAGGAAAATAAAAATGCTTAAAAGCTACTATGCAACAGAAATAGATATTTTCCTTAAAAGTCTGTCTATCCAGTTTTTCTCCATTTATTTTTAACTGAATAGAGACATTCTAACAGCACATATTAACAGGTGGAAAGGAAAGTTTTTTGTTTTTTTTTTTTGGCTCACTTCCCTTTAGACTGTTTAAAAGGGGAATGACCACTTGCTGTTCCAAACACAATATGTGACCTGGCTTTTGCCTAGACCTCAATGAAGGCAATTGAAATAGAAAAATACAACATTCTTGTTTCCATTTTCCCTACATCAGTCTCAGCTCTTTTGGGATGAAATCAGTCTCTCAAGGGACCTCAATCTCACAATATGTGAAACAATGCTCTAGATATGAAACAAAAGGGACACAATGGAAAAGCAGCAGCCATTTGTTTTTCCACTTGGGAGAGTTAGACTGTACATCCTTTTCATTACAAAGCCCAGTTACTATGCAGAATTGTAAATTAACTCTTTGTAATACAAATGATTTCAGGTTCACATAATAAAATAAGGAAAAAACTGAAGTCCCTAATTTTAAGCAATCTCCGAAACAAAATTAAAGAACCAACATATCCCAGTGAGATCCTTTTTGTTTGTGATAAATTTTACTTAAAAAAATTTATGCGGAAAGTAACATAAAACTTAGGTAATGTATTAACATAAGAATGCACATAATGTCCACTTATTACATTCTACACTATCCTTAAAACATTTTCAAATACTTTAAACCAAGGTTCAGCAAACTGTAGCTCCTGGTTCAAATATAGCCCACTGCCTGTTTTTGTAAATAAAGTTTTATTGAACACTGCCTGTTTTTGTAAATAAAGTTTTATTGAAACACAGCTACACTCATTTGTTGGCATATTGTCTGTGACTGCTTCTGTGCTACAATTTCAAAGTTGAATAGCTGTGACAGAGACTGTATGGTCTGGAAAACCAAAATAATTTTGTTTTTTACAGTAAAAATCTGCAATCCAAACTTCTAAACCAGTGGGTCTTGAACTTTAACACTCATAAGAAACACCTGGGCAGCTTGTGAAACCACAGCTGGGCTCCATCTTCAGCAATCATGATTCAGTAGGTTGGGGTAGCAGTCTGTGAACTTGCATTTCGAACAAGCTCACAAGCTGCTGGTCTATGAACTAAAGTTTAAGAACCATTGCTCTAAACCATCTCATATAATCACAGATTAAAAATGACCATAAATGCTTACATTCTATAGAACAGGCTAGCTGTTACAAAATGAAAACTAGGAACAAAAAAGGAATGAGATAGATCTCTTGACTTATATGGGATTCTTGGTGGCTAACAGAGTACAATTCATTGCCACAGCCATCAGCTTCAGCCCCTCATCCTAACACTAATACACAGTGAATCCTGGAAATTCAATAGGAACCAGCAGAAACTAAAGGCAATTGGGTTGGAGGTGTAAAACCTAAACTGATCTTTAGAGAAGCTATAAAACACATTTTTAGTAAAAGCCAAGTTACAAGCAGCTATACTTTAGTACTCAATTGGAATATACACTTCAGGACTAAAGTACAATGTTTGGGGAAAAAAAAGACGCATATAGCTTATAATCCAACAGTCCAATCAAAAGTTGAATTCCTTTACTTCATACAAACAACTAGAAATGGTTAAAAATCAAATTTTTTAAACAAATTCTAATGAGTATGTGTAGAGCTAATGTGGGAAACAAAACAGAGGATGTCAACTGATAAATTTCATTAAAGCTAGGCTCAGACAGGATGAAAAAGAATGGTATGTAAACCACCTAAAAATATTAGTATGTCTTTGATTTGGACACTATAGATGATAGAAGTGGAAGGTAAACATTTTGAGGGAAAATTCCCTTTGCTGACTTACTGGGACATAAAATCCTACCTTTTTCTTTATTTAGCTTCTATGGAGCCTCTACCATGCTCAGAGGCATTGTACTTAGTATTAGGGATAGAAATGGAAAAAAAAACCAAAACAAACCCACCATCCCTACCTTCAACTAACTCTCAATCTAGAGACATGTAGATCACTGTAAAACAGCATGATAAGTATAAGAACAAATGTACATTATAAGTACTGTAAGGGTGTAGAGTGGGCTGATTAAATATGCTCAGGAGAAAGGTGAAAGAAGGCTTCACTAAAAACAGTTATTGCTTTAACTGAGACCTGAAGGAACTGAGCAGGTGAAGAAAGCTAGGTAGACAGACAGCTCACCAGAGGATACAGTGTGTGTAAAGATACAGAGGTGATGGAGAGTAATATGGATTTGAATTCTCCAAACAGGTCAGTTGGCTAAAGCAGTGTGTGCAATGTGGGATGGTACAAGATGGGAGACTAGACAAGAAGCCAGAGACTCACATGAAGGGCCTGGGGTGCTCAAGAATCAGGTCTTTATTTCCCCAGCTTTAGGGAAAATGATGAAGGATTTTAACCCTAAAGTGGACTGCACAAATTTGAATTATAGTAAAATCACTGTGGCACCACTAGAGAGACTGAAGATTAGGGAGTTAACTTTTGCTTTGTTTTTGTTGTTATTGTTTTCATTTTGTTTTGGTGAGTTAAAGTCTCACTCTGTTGCCCAGACTGGAGTGCAATGGAACGATCATAGCTCACTGCAGCCTCCAACTCTTGGGCTTAAGTGATCCTCCCACCTCAGCCTCCAGAGTAGATGGGACTACAGGTGTGTGACACAGAGATTTTATTTTTGCTCTAATAAGACTTTGTATTCAAGGCACTTGTAAGAAGGAAAAAGACAGACAGAGCTAAACAGAGGTAAAACAATCACCCAGTTTAATTTTTATCTAAATGAAGTTTGCAAAGAAGTAGCAAAGTGTGAAATTTACACATTGCATTCTAAAGCATAAGAAATATTATCTTGTTTATCCAATAAGGACAAGAGCCTTAAAAAAAAAAAACAGTTAAAGATGACATTATGGTCCATGTAGACAGAGAAGACTATCAGATTGGAGTGCCTGAACCTTGGACAAATCATAACAACTCTGGGTTTCAGTTTTTTCATCTGTATAATGAAGGGTTCAGGGGTTCTTTACCTGAGCTATAAGTATATTTCAATCTAATTTGTTTTCTTTGTAATCCTACCCATTTTATTTATTTAAATATTAAAACTTATTCTGAGAAGGGGTTAATGGCACAAAAAAGGCTAAGAAGCTTATAAAAAAGGCTAAGAAGTGATCTTTAGGGTCACTTACAACTCTCAAATTATAGGATTTTGGACATTCAAATACAGTAACTAAAAGAGAATACTATTGTATAAGGAAAAATAGGAATGGGGTGGTAGGAAAAACACAACAGTATAGACTAAAATATTACGTATAGAGATTAAAAGCCTGACCTAAGTTGACAATATTATTGCCTTTTCACTTCTCTTTCCTTTCTTCTGTAGACTTAGGTTAATGCTGGTATTGTGACTGCTTGAGGGCTTTCTTCTTGTGTATCCTTAAACTTACTGAAGTAAGATTTATAGCAAAAAAAAAAAAAAAAAAAAAAAAAAACCTTCATTAGCAAAGGCTATGAGAAAAGTTACTTACATGTGGAAAATTATATAATGAAGAGATTGGTAGTGTTAGCAATCACATAAAAGAGGTAAGAACCAAAAGCCTTCTTAATAATATCCAGGCACAAAACCACTTGGGAAAGAAGCTATGTAAATTAAAAAGTAACTTTTTTTTTTTTTTTGAAAGTAAAAAACAATTGGTTCTACATGTGTAGAACAAAGCTAGTTGCTACTATCTTATAATTATAGGCATTTAATAGCAGGGATGTATCTCTCTTGAGTCTAGATGATATGAATTTATAAGGTCACTTCTAGCATTCAAACTTAAAATGGTCGGCCAGGTGCAGTGGCTCATGCCTGTAATCTTAGCACTTTGGGATGCTGAGGCAGGACGGATCACTTGAGCCTAGGAGTACAAGACCAGCCTGGGCAACATAGTGAGACCGCATCTCTAAAAGAAAAAACAAAAACCTTAAAATGTATGTAGTTACCACATACAAAGGAAATCAGATTAAAAAAATTTAGGAACACTATCAAAACATGAACACTACAAAACATCATCAGAGAAAAAGTGAATGAATGAAGTAATTATTGCTTCACAGTGTTCTCACTATATACTTTATACACTTTATATTGAATCAGACTGAACCATCAAAATGGTTCTGATTAATGAAAGTCTCAGTGCCTCATTTGTTCAGTGTTCAAAAGGACATCTTGCATCGATTTGGAAAAAAAACACTGAAAGATAACAATAATACAATCTGTATTATCCTTTTAAATAACATCTACTTAGTATTTATAAGCTTTCCTATTCCAGACATGAGTCCACAATGAGGCAGTCAGACGACTATTCAATTGAACAACAATAGAAAACTTTCAAAGCTGCAAAATCAAATCTAATCAATTTCAAAAAGAGTATATATATTAAATTTGTAGGGATTTCTTCTCTTAGCAACAATCTGAGGGGAAAAAGCCTTTACTATTCTCAGTTTTTCTGGAGAAAAACTACAAAAACAATACATGTGTCCAGTTCCCTTCAGGAGACTTAACAACCTAACAAATCTGCATGGGAAGGCAGGTTCCTGTCTGTACAGGTAGCTTTCTTCCCACACTCCCTAGTAATTTGCATATCTCTAAACCAGAGACAGGTAACTAAGGCACCTAAGGCAATCTTTAGTGTCACTGTACTCCTCCCAAGTGGTTTCTTTTAACAAGTATCTTATAAAGAACATATATGTGTTATGCTTAGAAAACAAAGTCACTTTTCAGAGACTTTGTGATAACCTTAAAATACAGTCTACAGCAACAAAATATTCTGATAATTTATTTCAGAAAAACTGTATCAAGTGAATATTACAACTACTTATAAAAACATGTAGATTTCTTCACTTTTAGTCCAGGCAATAAATATTACATGTTCACTGAATTAGAAAAATATTCAGAATTCCCATTTAGAGGAACTATCATACTTGATTCAGGAAAGCAAAATATTTTCCAGGTACAAGGTATTTAGAAATCATTTGTCACCATACTTCATTATATAAAATGAACCCTATTTAAACGAGTCTACTAAACCGGGCCGCAAATGTACATAAAACATAAGTCAGTAGAGGGATTTAATTTTCAAAAGGACTTTTCAAAACACGACTTGTACACAACTTGAAGAAATCGGCTGTGTTTAAAAATAAGTCACATTACTAGTTTCTAGAACAGAGCATAAACTACTTTTCAATAAAGGTATGAAGCACTACTCACCTCCATTTCCACGGCGGCAATACTCTGGTCATAATGACCCATCAGATTAGGGAAAAATGTCATGTTGTAGGCCATTTTCATACATCTGGGAACAGTAATTGGTTCACAGGTGAAGAGACTGTGCCCTCTTATGAGGGGTAGAAAAATACACGTCAACAAAAATGTAAACATTTCCATTTTCTTCAAATTCCTGATTCTACCACATGGCTTGGATGAATCACTCTTTGCATCCTCAGAAGATCCCCATCCAAAGATAAAATATTCAAATTCCTCATTTCACGATTTTATTCATTTTCAGGAAAACCTGAAAATGGGTCAATTACTGTAAAAACAAACAAGAGGGTGTATCAGCAACATTTGTCATAAACTCAAATGTGGAGTCAAAGTGCAGAGTTAAGATTTTCATCCCAGGTAACAAACACTGGAAAAACAACGGAAAATTCTGTCCTAGCGAGATACTCTTCCACCTGCCTTAGCATGGAATGCATCATTTGCTAAGGAAGCTGCACCTCTAGGAAACCGATGCTAGGAGGTTGCTGCTGTATGGAACACAGGGTTAAAAGGGGGAATGGCAAGAGTGAGATGGAGGAAAAAAGGAACGCTGGTGATTCGGAGTAAATCATAAAAGATTAATATAAGCATACAATCTAAGGGCCCCTGTTGGAAAGCTTATTAAGTACAAGAAAACTAAGGCCCTGGGAAATTCCTTAAGACCCAAAGAGTTCTTAAACTTGTAAAAGACTCTAAAGAGTCAATTTTTGTAGCAGTCTTAGTTTTCTCGTTTTTCAAAAGGCCAACTAGAGAGAGACTTTTAGGATTCCTCCAGCGGAGGAGCAACATTGCAGTTTTCACTGGCTAGGAGGGTGTAGCGCTGCCGTCGAAAGGAAAGTGCGCAAATCCGTCCCGCGGGAAGGGCGAAGGCAGTCCCCTGGGGGAGGAAGGCTGTGGGCCCCGGATTACGAATTACCCGCGCCCCAACACACACTGATGGCCGGTCTGCCAGCGCCCCACACCCGGGCACCTGCCCCAGGCCTAGAGCCAGACAGCGCGTTCCTGGCCTGCGCGGTGCCGCCGGGCCCCGGCACAGCCAGCCTTTCAGAGCCGGCTCCCGTTTCCGAGGAAACTCGGGTGCGGGCCGTCCCGCCACCGCCTCCCCAGCACCTGCGGCTCCCGGCGCGCCTCACCCAGCCGCGGCCCCTCGCGCCCCTCGAGGCCCGCCCCGCTTCCCCCGGCACCCGCCCGGCCCCTGCCCAGTCCCGGCCGTGGGAGCCCCACCTCGGGCAGCGGTCGAAGGCCGCTCTCCCTTCCCGTCCCCGTCTAGCCCACCGTCCCCCCAGCGACCTGAGACGGCTCCGGGGAGCGTCCGGGACTGAAGCTGCCTCGAGAGCCGCACGGGGAGCGAGAGCTGAGCGATCCCGCGAGACTGCGCCGCCAGGTCGGGCGGGCAGGTCCGGGCTCGCGGCGGCGGCGGCGGTGGGACTGGCCCTGCGCCCGGGCACCGCCTGAGCTGCGCCGCCCGGCCTGACTCCGCGGCCCGCCAGGACCCGGCCCCGGTGAACGCGCTCGGGGTGCCGAGGTCCGGCTGTGGGCCCGGGAAGCCCCCTCCACCTTGCCGTCTGTTACCGCCCCCGAGGCACAAGGCTGAGCCCTGTCTCACTATCCGGGTCCAGAGGGGTTCACTTTAGAAGGGTTTTTTTGAAGCTCTTGGCGCTCCCTCTAAAAGAACCCACTTCCTTGCGGATTTCAGGAGCCAAGAATCCTTAAACGGGGCCAATTTGCTCTGTAAAGTCAGTTGCCCAGTGACCTGAGTTCGAAAGGAGATACTTCCTGGACAACTGCTATAAAAACAACAACAACAAATCCTTTTATTAATTCGGGGAGTCTGGTCACCAACTGTATGCTCAGGTAGCAGTGGGATTCCAGCCCTGGCGGGTCCTACAGTTTTATTGATACAAACCCTAATAGGAAGTTGAACTGCCGTAGAAATCAACCTAGTTTGGGGTACCAACACTGTCATAGATGTTAGATAAATTACCTTAATCTTTCAGGGACATAGTTTCCTCACAATATGGGAATGACAATAGTTGTAGTGATGGTTAACGTTAATTGAGCCCTGGCTGTAAGTCAAATAGTGCCAAGTTCGTTACAAGTGTTTACACCTATCCTGTAAGACCCTCCTATGAAACAGAATTGTATGAGAAGCAAATGAACTTGTAGAAGTACTTTGAAAAATGCAAAGTAACTTGTAAATGGAGGCTATTCTTGTCAGATAAATCATCCTGTTGCAGAAAAGGAATGTCATATTGCCATACCTAGAAGGACAACACTGAACAACCAGAGTAAGAGTTTTGAAATCTGTGGGTGAAAGGCTTGAACTTGGAAAGGGGAATTCCTCCCCAGTTTTATCAAAAGCTTAAGACTGATGTTGGGAGACAGGTAGTGATGAAGCAATATTAATATCATTAAGAGCTGGATAGTTGATGTCTTGCAGAGTAAATTTCTATATAGGAAGAGTATTTCCCCCTAAATTTCTAAGTTTCTACATCGGAAGACTCTTTCTCTCCAATTTCTACGAACTTAATGAATCTTTTTGTGATCAGGCTCTAGTGACTACTAGGCAGTGAAGTATCGCTAAAAGTAGTAATTACCAGGCAGTGAGGTATCACTAAAAGTATCATTTAAAAACAATACTTTTAAAAGTATTTTAAAACGATACTTTTTAAAGTATCATTTACAAACGACACTTTTAAAGTATCATTTGAAAACGATACTTTTGTAATTCAAGTGAATACTTGTTCCATGATTTGGAAGGAAAAATTGTAGTAAGTTGATTTATACAGAAATAAAGCCTGTTTTATTTTTAATTGTATTTAATTATATAGTGAGCAATGATTAACTGGAATTATTAATTTTTTTGTCAGGATGGATTTGGAATACTTAGGCAATCATCTATATCGTTGCTTGTCTTTCACTGTACAAATTTCATCCCAATGGTACGAGATTAAGAACACAAACTTTGGAGTTCAAAACCCCTGGATTCAAAACCTAGCTCCAGCACTTACTTGCTGTATGAACTTGAGCAAATTATTCAGATCCTCTTTAGTTTCTTCATCTGTAAATAACTATCTGATAGTTTTCCTCATTTTCCTTCTCTTTCTCTTTGCATTGTTCCTCTGGGCTGATGCTAGGGGACAGTGGTGACCAAAAGTAGAAGAAACAGACTTTTACTTTTGAAGGCTAATTTTGCAAGGTACAGAATTATAGGTTAGTAGTTTTTTTCTCTCAACAGTTTTACTCCACCTCTCTTCTTGTCTACATGGTTTCTGAGAAGTTGGATGTCATTCTTTATTTTTATTCCTCTATAGGTAAGTTCCACATCATTAAGTATGATGTTACCTTAGGGTTTTTGTAGATGTTCTTTAGCAAATGAGGAAGTTCCCCACTCTGTCCCTAGTTTGCTGAAAGTTTTTATCGTGAAAATATGTTGGATTTTGTCAAATGCATTTTCTGCATCTATTGATGTGATCATGTGATTTTTCTTCTTGAGTCTATTCATATGGTAGATTACATGAATGAATTTTCAAATATTGGACCAAGCCTTTCATACCTGGGATAAATCTTGGTTATGCTGTACAATTCTTTTTATGCATTGCTGGATTCTACTAGCTAATATTTTGTTGAGGATTTTTACATCTTTGTTCTAGAGATGTATTGGTTTATAGTTTTCTTTGCTAGTAATGTTTTTGTCTGGTTCTGGTATTAGGGCAATGCTGCTAGGAAGTATTCCCTCTGTTTCTATCTTCTGGAAGAGATTTTAGAGAGGTGGTCTAACATTGTTGGTGACTGACATTAATTTGGGGAAATTTTCAGTCACTGTTGCTTCAAATATTTCTTCTGTTCCTGTCTCTATTTCTTCTCCTTCTGGTATTCCTGTTACACATATGTTATATTTTTGTAGTTGTTTCACAGTTCTTGGATATTGTTTCTTTAAGTCTTTTTTTCTCTTTATTTTTCAATTTTGGAAGTTTCCATTGACGTATCCTCAAGCTCAGAGATTCTTTTCTCAACCATGTCCAACCTATTAATGAATCCATCAAAGGCATTCTTCATTTCTGTTATAGAACTTTATATCTCTAGCAATTCTTATTTATTCTTCCTTAAAAATTTCATTTCTGCTTACATTAACCATCTGTTCTTTCAAGTTGTCTACATTTACCTTTACAGCCCTTAATATATTAATCAGTTATTTGAAGTTCCTGGTCTGATAATTCCAATATCTCTGCCATATGTGAGTCTAGTTCTGATGATTGCTTTGTCTCTTCAAACTGTGTTTTTTGCTCTATAGTGTGCCGTGTAATTTTTAGTTGAAAGCTGGACATGATGTACTGGGTGAAAGGCACTGGAATAAATGGGCTTTAGTGATGTGGTGTTAAGATGTGGGAGGAGGGGAAGCATTCCATAGACCTGTGATTAGGTCTCAGTCTTAGTGAGCCTGTGTCCCTAGGCTGGGAACTTCACAAGTGCTTCTTAGTTTTTATCCCCCTTCTTGGGTGGGACAGGATGTCTAGAGGGGGCTGGATATTTGCCATATACCAGCTTGATTAGACTCTGCTAAAACTAATAGGTTAGGCTCTGGTAAAGTAGTTTCTCTTGAGGACAGGCCTTGTTGAAAAGAGCAGAATATTTTGACATATTTCAAAATGGTTACTTTAAACCTTTCCCTATTGGATGTAGGAGGTGATTTTTCTTTGATTTTCACTGACAGAACCTGGAAGAACTCCTGGAGGTAAAACTTATGAAAGTGTGGGTGTGCCCTCCAAAGACTAGCCCCCTACCCCTTTTGTATGTGTGTGTGTGTGTGTGTGTGTGTGTATGTATGTGTGTGTGTGAGTCTCGCTCTGTTGCCAGGCTGGAGTGCAGTAGTGCAATCTTGACTCACTGCAACCTCCGCCTCCCAGGTTCAAACGATTCTCCTTCCTCAGCCTCCCAAGTAGCGGGGATTATAGGTGCACACCACCATGCCCAGCTAATTTTTGTATTTTTAGTAGAGACAGAGTTTCCCCATACTGGTCAGGATAGTCTCAGTCTCCTAACCTTGCGATCTGCCTGCCTAGGCCTCCCAGAGTGCTGGGATTACAGGTGTGAGCCACCGTGCCTAGCTAACCCCCTGAAGTTTTAAACTCTTAGTCTTGACCACACTGAACCTCTAGCAATTCATCAGTTACAGTTCTGGTCTTCTTACCCTGTACTCGTGCCCCTGGAGGTTTCTGCTGGTGGGTTGCTGCTCTAATAAATTATGATTCTCTGTATCTGCCTGTTTGTCTCTCCAGCTTTGGAAGCAGCGGCTTGCTCTGTGTCCCCACTTCTCTGCTAGATCTAGGAAGAGTTGTTGATTTTCCGTTTGTTCAACTTTCTACTTTTTGTTAGGACGGATTAACAGCTAAGCTCCTTACATGCCACACTACAAACCTTAATATCTCATTTTAAAAAATAGGTATAACTTTAAGAATTTTATTGATAATTCCAGTTGCTACTGCCTTAGCAGAGCAAAGTATCTCCAAGTTAAAATCAAGTTGAAAATCCCAAGAGCTGCAATAATTCAGGAAAATTATGTAATTTGGCATTAGTATTCATAGAATACTGACTATGAAAATTTTGATTATGACAATATAATTAAGGGATTTTGCTAAAATGAAGAGAAGAAAGTAAATATCACAGGGGTAAATATGTAATTTGTAAACTGTGTAAATTTTTATTTAATTACTTACCCGAACATCTCCAGCCTATCACCAGACTATGCAAACACGTGCAATAATAATTGAATTGATCTATTTTTGATATTTTGCCTACTCATTAAAACATAGCTTTACACATTAAAAACATTTCTGTCTTTATAAAGGTACGTTTTTTCAAAGTAGGAGGATAGAACATATTTCAAGTAGCAGTTTGTTAGTTTGATATATGAGTTTTAGCTATGTAGACATATAGCATGGTATCCTCCTTTGTACTCCTGCCTGGTCCCTATACACATACTAGGGGATAGGCCTGCTTGTGGCCACTGACCTGGTGCTGAGACATTAGTAGTTTGAGGAACAAATAGCAGTAGAGGGACCCCAGCTGGAGGAGGCTGGGTTGAGCAGAGGCATTGAAGAGTACAGAAGCATAAAGGGACTTGGGAGGAAGCAGTTAGAACTTCCAGTGGTATGAACCCCTTCTCTCATGAAGTTCTCTCCCAAATACTTCTTTCCCTAACCCTTAAAAGCTCTACCATGGCTTCACTCCCTCCAAGTAGCATTGTGAATTTGATCATGCACTGACTTAATTTATTAAGGAAGTCTATGCACACGACGTAGAGGATAGTTTCTATTTAAAAACTAACTTTCACTTGAAATACATTCCCTGTCACTCCCTACTCTAAAAGCTAATTGCTGCAGTGTTTGTAGCATAGCAATTAACCTTTGGGTTGTGTCCATTATGGTTGTATCTATTATGGTTGGCCAGAAATAATAGACCTAATTACTACCTCCGGTATTACTGGAAAAATAAAATTTTCAGTGCAGTAGTAACATGACACTGCAGGAAAGAGCCACATATTTTAATGACAGTTTGATGTATAAGACTGCCTCTTTAGAGCTCTGGTATAGTCATTGCAAATAAAGAGATTCATAATGCTAAAGAAAAACAGCCTCAGCTCTACTAATGCTTTGAGTTACATTTTGTGCCTGTGAGTTTGCCCTGCTGAGTTTGGTTTTAGTGGATTCAAACCTACCATCTGGTCATTTTAAATATTTAATATGTTATCCTTTTTTTTAAACCAAAGCAGCCAGGTTAAGTCGAATATTAGAAATAGTATTTTCCCTTTATAAAGCTTGTAGCATCTAGAAAAGGGCTTCTTGCCCCAATTCAGTAATTTAGACAATAACTAAATTAATGTTCTTTGATGTACAGAACCAACTTTATACCAATTATGGATCATGGGCTGCTAATAACTCTGATTTTTAAAATTACATTAAAAACAAATGGATTAGAATAATTAATATTGTTAAAATGTCCATAGTACCCAAAGCAATCTGTAGATTTGATGCAATTTATATCAAAATTTCAATGGCATTTTTCAAAGAAATAGAAAAAATAATCCTAGAAGTCATACGGAACCACAAAAGACCCTGCATAGTGAAAGCAATCTTGAGAAAGAGGAACAAAACTAGAGGCATCACACTGTCTGATTTCAAACTGTATTACAAAGCTACAGTAATCAAACCAGTATGATGCTGGTATAAAAACAGACCAATGGAACAGTAGAGAGAGCCCAGAAATAAGCCTATATATATATACAATCAGCTAATCTTTGACAAGGGCACCAAGAATGTACAATAGGGAAAAGATAGTTTCTTCAATAAATGATGTTGAAAAAACTAGATATCCACATGCCAAAAAATGAAAGTGGGCTCTTTTCTTATACAATGTAAAAAAAAATTAACTTGAAATGGATTAAAGACTTAAATATAAGAGCCAACACTGTAAAACTCCTAGAAGAAAACATAAGGGGACAGCTGCTTGACATTGGTCTTGGCAATAATTTTTTTTGATATGACATCAAAAGCACAGGCAACAAAAGCAAAATTTCCTAAGTAGAACTACATATGCACAGCAAAGAAAATAATCAATAGAATGGAAAGGCAATCCTATGGATTGGGAAAAAGTATTTGCAAACTACATATCTGATAAGGAGTTAATATCTAAAATATATAAGGAATCCATACAACTTAATAGCAAAAAATACAAAACAAACAAACAAACAAAAAACAAAATCAAACCAACCAAAGAACAAATAACTAAAAAATAGGCAAAAGACCTGAATAGATGTTTTACCAAGTAAAACATTCAAATAGCTAATAAGTGTATGGGAAGATGCTCAACATCACTAATCATCAGGGAAATGCAAATCAAAACCACAATGAGATACATCTTATACCTCTTAGGATGGCTATTATCAACATGATGAGATAAATATTGGCAAGAGTATGGACAAGAGGGAAACTTGGCACACTACTGGTGGGAATGTAAATTAGTGGAGGAACACCTCATTTGATTGCACTTTGCTTTATTGTGCTTTGTAGATACTGTGCTTTTTACAAACAGAAGATTTCTGGAAACCCTGCTTGGAGCAAGTCATTGGTGCCATTTTCCCAGTGATCTGTGCTCAGTTCACGTCTCTGTGTCACATTTTTTAATTCTTACAATATTTCAAACTTTTTTATTTTTATCATATCTGTTATGGTGATCTGTGATCAGTGATCTTTGATATTACTATTTAATTGTTTGGGAGCACTGTGAACCATGCCCGTAGAAGATGGCGAACTTATTTGAAAAATGTTGAGTATGTTCTGACTACTCCACCAACCGACTGTTTTCCCCATCTCTCTCCCTCTCCTTGGGCCTCCCTGCTCCCAGAGGCACAACAATATTGAAATTAGGCCAATTAATAATCCTACAGTGGCCTCTAAATGTTCAAGTGACAGGAAGAGTCACATATCTCTCACTTTGAGTCAAAAGCTGGAAATGATTAAGCTTAGTGAAGAAGGCACATTGAAAGCTGAGACAGGCTGAGAGGTAGGCCTCCTGTGCCAAACAGTTAGCAAAGTTGTGATGCAAAGGAAAAGTTATTGAAGGAAATTAAAAGTGCTACTCTAGTGAACACACAAATGATAGTAAAGCAAAACAGCCCTATTGCTCATATGGACAAAGTTTGAATGGTCTGGATAGAAGATCAAACCAGTCATAACCTTCCCTTAAGCAAAAGCCTAGTCCAGAACAAGGTTCTAACTCACTTCAATTCTATGAAGGCAGAAAGAGGTGAGGAAGCTGCAGAGCTAGAAGAGGTTGGTTCATGAGGTTTAAGGAAAGAAGCCGTCTCCATAACATAAAAGTGAAAGGTGAAGCAGCAAGTTCTAATGGAGAAACTGCAGTAAATTATCCAGAATATCTAAGATCATTGATGAAGGTGGCTACGCTAAATAACAGATTTTCAATGCAGACTAAATAGCCTTATGCTGGAAGAAGATGCCATCTAAGACTTTCATAGCTAGGGAGAAGATGTCAATACCTGCTTCAAAGCTTTTAAGGATAGAATGACTCTCTTGTTAAAGGCTAATGCAGCTGGTGGCTTTAAGATGAAGCCAATTCTTATTTACCATTCCAAAAACCCCAAGGCCCTTAAGAATTATGCTAAATAGGCTGGGCACGGTGGCTCACGCCTGTAATCCCAGCACTCTGGGAGTCTGAGGCAGTCAGATTACAAGGTCAGGAGTTCGAGACCAGCCTGACCAATATAATGAAACCCCATCTCTACTAAAAATACAAAAACTAGCCCAGCATGGTGGTGCACGCCTGTAGTCCCAGCTTCTCGGGAGGCTGAGGCAGGAGAATCACTTGAACCTGGAGGTGGAGGTTGTCGTGAGCTGAGATTGTGCAACTGCACTCCAACCTGGACAACAACAAGACGCTGTCTCAAAAAAAAAAAAAAAAAAAAAATGCTAATCCACTCTGCCTGTGCTCAATAAATGAAACAACAAGGTTTGGATGACAGCACTTCTGTTTACAGCATGGCTTACTGAGTATTTTAAGCCAACTCTTGAGACCTATTGTTCAAAAAAAAAAGATTTCTTTTAAAATATTACTGCTCATTGAGAATACATCTGGTCACCCAAGAGCTCTGATGGAAATATACAAGGAGATTAATGTTTTCATGCCTGCTAGCACAACATCTATTCTGCAGCCCATGGATCAAGGAGTAATTCTGACTTTCAAATCTTATTATTTAAGAAACAAATTTCATAAGGCTATAGCTGCCAGAGAGAGTGATTCATCTGATAGAGCTGGGCAAAGTAAATTGAAACCTTCTGGAAAGGATTCACCATTCTGGATGCTATGAAGAACATTCATAATTCATGGGAGGTCAAAATATCAACATAGAGGCTGGGCACAGTGGCTCACGTCTGTAATCCTGCACTTTGGGAGGCTGAGGTAGTCAGATTGCTTGGGCCCAGGAGTTCGAGACCAGCCTGGGCAACATGGCAAAACCCCATCTCTGCAAAAAGTACAAAAAATTAGCCAAGCATGGTGGCACATGCTTGTAGTCCCAGCTACTTGGGTGGCTGAGGCAGGAGGATGGCTTGGGCCTGGGAAGTTGAGGCTGCAGTGAACCGAGATTGTGCCACTGCACTCCAGCCTGGGCAACAGAGCAAAACCCTGTCAAAAACAAAAAACAAAACAACAACAACAACAACAAAAAACCATGAATGAGAGTTTGGAAAAAGTTTATTGCAACCCTCATGGATGACCTTTGAGGTGTTCAAAATTCAAGTGGAAGAAACTGCAGATGTGGTAGAAATTGCAAGAGAACTAGAATTAAAAGTGGAACCTGAAGATGTGACTGAATTGCTGCCATCCCATGATCAAACTTTAATGAATAAAGAGTTGCTTTTTATAGATGAGCAAAGAAAGTGGTTTCTTGAAGTGGAATCTACTCCTGGTGAAGATGTGAATATTGTTGAAATGATAGCAAAGGATTTAGAATATTATGTAACTTAGTTGATAAAGCAGCAGCACAGTTGAAGAGGATTGACTCCAATTTTGAAGGAAGTTCTGTGGGTAAAATGATATTAAACAGCATCATCTACTTCAGAGAAATCTTTTGTGCAAGGAAGAGTCAATCAATAAGGTACAGTTCATTGTTGTCTTATTTTAAGAAATTGCTACAGCTGCTGCAACCTTCACCAACCATCACCCTGATCAGTCAGCAGCCATCAACACCAAGGCAAGACCCTCCACCAGCGAAAAGATTGTGACTCACTAAAGGCTCAGATGATTGTTAGCATTTTTTAGCAATAAGATATTTTACATTGTTTTTTAGACATAATGCTGTCACACACTTAATAGGCTACAGTATAGTGTGAACTGGGAAACTAAATATGCACTGGGAAACCAAATAATTATGTGACTGACTTTGTTGCAAAATTTATAGTGGTGATCTGGAACCAAACCTGAAATATCTCCTAGGTATGCCTGTATGCCAGATGGAAAACAGTATGGAGGTTCCTCAAAAAATTAAAAATAGAACTACCGTATAATCCAGCAATCATGCTTATGGTTATATATCCAAAAGAACTGAAGTCAGTATGTTGAAAAGATATATGCATGTCCATGTTCATTGTAGCATTATTCACAATAGCCAAGATATAGAAACTACTTAAGCATTTGTTGGTGGATGAATGGATGAAGAAAAATATGGTATAAGTATACAATGAAATATAATTCAGCCATAAAAGAAGGAAATCCTGCCATTTGCAACAACACAGATGAACCTGGAGGACATAATGAAATAAGCCAGACACAGAAAGACAAATACTGTAAGAACTCACTTATATGTGGAATCTAAAAAAGTCAAAATCACAGAAGCAGCAAGTAGAAAGGTGGTGGCTAGGGGGTGGGAGATAGGGGAAATGGGAAGATGTTCGTCAAAGGAGAAAAAAATTCATCTTATGATGAATAAGTTCTGGGTCAGGTGCGGTGACTCACACCTGTAATCCCAGCACTTTGGGAGGCCGAGGCGGGTGGATCACGAGGTCAGGAGATTGAGGCCATCCTGGCTAACATGGTGAAACCCTGTCTCTACTAAAAATACAAAAAATTAGCCAGGCATTGTGGCAGGCACCTGTAGTCCCAGCTACTCGGGAGGCTGAGGCAGGAGAATCGCTTGAACCTGGGAGGCAGAGGTTGCAGTTAGCCGAGATGCTAAGATCTACTTTGCTAAGAAAGTAGATCTTAAGTGTCTCACCACACACACACACACATACACATACCACAAAATGGTAACTATGTAAGGTGATGAATGTGTTAATTAACTTGATTGTGGTCATCATTTCACAATGTTTATGTATATCAAATTATCACATTGTATGTCTTGAATATACACAATTTTTATTTGCCAATTCTACCTTAATAAAGCTAGGGAAAAAGAAATACAAAAAATAAGCACAATGGGATAAGTATGTATCATAGGTTGATAAGTGAAGGAAAACATGGAGTTAAATTTTTAGAGAAAGTGGAATTAAAGAAATATGACTATATTTCAGTTCAATAGAACAGATTTTATAGAGGAGGTGGGCTTTGGGGAGCTACTTGAATATAAAATTATTGAGAGATTTGGTGTTTCCAACATGGTATGTGGACGGGGAGATGGTTTAGAGGCAGCAATGGGATAATTTAATACAAAGGATCTTGTATGTTTTCACCTGAAGGCAGATGTACTATTAATAATGAAGCTTAAGCATCAGGGACCTTTCCAAGGCTCTATCTAATTTGATATTATGGAATCTTACATTCTTTTTCTTTAAAAAGTCTCAAAATTGTATAAGCTTTAAGAACCTCACAATTAAAATTCACTCTTCTTGAATGGGGGAAAATAATATAGTGGAGACCAGGGAAGTTGGGTAATTCAGATGGGTTTTGAGGCAGTTAATAACATCTAGAAGAGTTTCATTGATTTCTCCTTTGAAAGGGAGAATGGTGGAAGAGGAAGTTGCTGGCATATATTTTTTTTGAATAATAAACCTTGTATTACTAGTTAACTTTTGTATGCATAAATTTGACAAAACTTAAAACTATTTATTTGTTTATTTATTTGCGGGGAGATGGAACCCTGAGCAGCCCATGTACATGCAAGATCTTTATTGCAGAGATCTTCAAACCAGGTAAACCCTGCCAGCTTTTGTCCCTCCACTCCTCCCTCCAATCCGGAGATCCTTGCTGCCAAAGGAAGAATTTGTGAGAAGAGGAAACTCTTCTCTCTTGTTGCCTGGCCTGGCCCTCCACCTTCTCCATTAATGATGAGGAATTTCTTTTCATCAAACGGTCCTCTTCATTATCCTCTTTCCCTGGGTTGGATTTTCCCCCACACTGCCATGTCTGAAAGTAGAATTGAGTTATCCTCAAGGCGGATTCAGCTTCCAAGTAACTCCACCAATGAAAAACTTAATTCACAATAAAAACATGGGTTAGTCTTGACTCTTTTTAAATGTAATTTTGGATGACCACTTTTATTTTTAATTTTAAAGCATGGCCCTAACTAAAATGATTATACTTTTGCTCAAATTGAATGGATTATAATCTTAAAGATATTATTCAAAAGAAAGAGATGATTTAAACAAGAATCTTAATAAAACATTTCTATCTTAGTAAGAACTCTGGATAGAATAAATGTTGTCTTTAATTTGATTAACAAATTCATCATAACATAAATGACAATAAGAGAATTACATGGGACGTTTAACAACTAGAGACATCTGAGATTGTAAAAGCCATTCTGTGGCCTTACTACAGTTATAAGACAAACTGAAAGTTTGTCTTCCTACATAAAATTTTCTTTAGTTATAAACACACACACACAATTGACAGGTCTAGGCTTGAGTTGGGTGAGACTGGGATATAATGAGAGGGACAGAGATAGAGAGGGGAGATAAAATATATATTTCCAAGCAAGTATAAGAAACTATTAACTTTGGGTCCCTTATGGCTGCATGGAATAAGTGGGAGTCTGATGTGGAAAGGAGACTGTTGCCTCTCTTTCACATCAATCATGCATGACTTTTATAAAAACACTTTGGAGGAAAATAGGAAAATTTCACAGTATAGTATACACACAAGAGCAAAAGGCAAAAATGAAATAAATACACAAAGGTAAAAACAACAATGATATACCATACAGAGTTATTAAAATGGTCAAAATCCAAAGCAGTGACAACACCAAATGCTGACAAGAATGTACAGCAACAGGAACTCTCAATCTTTGCTGGTGGGGATGCAAAATCATGTAGTCACTCTGGAAGACAGTTTGGTCATTTCGTATAAAACTAGACATACTCTCACCATGTGATCCAGCAATTACACACCTTGGTATTTACCCAAAGGTGTAGAAAATTTATGTTGACACTAAAACCTGTACATGGATGTTTATAGCAGCTATGTTTATAATTGTCAAAACTTGGAGGTAACCAAGATGTCCTTCAGTAGGTGGATGGATAAACTGTGGTACATCCAGAAAATGGAATCCTATTCAGCACTAGAAAGATGGGCTATCCAGCCATGAAAAGACATGAAGGAACCTTAAATATATATTCCTAAGAGATATAAGCTAATCGGAAAAGTCAAAATACTACAGCATGATTGCAACTACGTAGCATTCTGAAAATATGGAAAACTATGCACAGGTGAAACTACGCAGACAGTAAAAAGATTGGGCCGGGTGTGGAGGCTCACGCCTGTAATCCCAGCACTTTGGGAGGCCAAGGCGGGTGGATCACCTGAGACTGAGGCTGGGGGTTCCAGACCAGCCTGACAAACATTGAGAAACCCCGTCTCTACTAAAAATACAAAATTAGCCGGCCGTGGTGGTGCATACCTGTGATCCCAGCTACTCAGGAGGCTGAGGCAGGAGAATAGCTTGAACCCGGGAGGCAGAGGTTGCGGCGAGCCGAGATTGCGCCATTGCGCTCCAGCCTGGGCAACAGAGCAAAACTCTGTCTCAAAAAAAAAAAAAAAAAAAAAGTTTGGTGGTTGCCAGGGGTTAGGAGGGAAAGAAGAATAAATAAGCAGAGCATAAAGGATTTGGGGGCAGTGAAACTACTCTGTAAGATACCTCTGTAAGATACCTAACTACTCTGTAAGATACCTCTGTAAGATACCTAATGGCAGATGCATGTCATTGTGCATGTGTCAAAACCCACCTAATGGCAGATGCATGTCAAAACCCACCTAATGGCAGATGCATGTCATTGTGCATGTGTCAAAACCCACAGAATGTGTTCATCAAGAGTGAACACAAACTACAGACTTCGGGTGATAATGATGTATCAATGTAGGTGCATGGATTATAACAAATGTACCATCTGGTGGGGGATGTTCATAGTCGGGGAGGCTGTGCATGTTTGAGGGCAGGGGGTGATATGGGAAATCTCTGTATTTTCTGCTGTTTTGCTGTGAACCTAAAGCTTCTCAAAAAAAAAATACAGTTGAAAAGGAGAGAAGAGGAGAGAGGAGGGGAGGAGGGGACAGGAAGGATTCCATGAAAACTTCCCAGAACAAGACTGACATCTTGCTTTTGAGAGTCTGGTGGTTAAAGGGTGGAAGGAGTTGGGGGCTCCTATCTGGGCCTTAAAAAGGCATGGGCAAGAGGAAGTTGAAATTACCAGAGTTTCCTAAAACATTAGTTACACAGTGGGTGAAATAAAAGCAAGGTCTGTGCAGACACACAGGCATTGACACTACTCTGCCTAGAGGCAGTGGTCAAATCCCTAGCAGTAGGCGGGGGGTGCAGATGGGGGTCCTAGGGGATTCCCACTGCCCCACATTAATTAAGTTAACAATTACTAAGCTGTACTCTGTGTGTGTGTGTTAGGGGTGGGGAGAACTGCACCAGGGCCCCAAGAGGTATCTCAGAAAAAACCCACAATGGCAGGGAAATAAATGATACTGCCTCCTCTAATGGGGAAATTAGATAAGGCAGAAGAAATTTCTAGAAAAGTGTATATATCTTGGTCATGTTTCATCCAGTTTTGGAAATGGAATTTCCATTTAAGATATCTCAAAACAGAGAGCTATATACTACCAGACTTTGCAGAAAATGTTGGAATAGACACATTCCTTGGCTTTTTTCCTGTTGGGCTGGTTTAACTGTAGTTGAAATGTTGGCAGTCTATTGTATTCAATAAGAAAAACAGGGGTTTAAGACATTTTGTAATTATCTTGAGCTTCAGGGAGACTATATCTAGGAGAAAAAAAAAAACCTGACCCATCTTGGATGTCAGGCATGATTATTAAACCTGCTTTTTTAACATTTTATTTAGCATTTGATTCCCTGCTTAAGACTTTTGCATAAGCTTGTCTCGTATGTTTCTTAAACCTGATTTACACACATTTCCAATTGTGAATAGAATGGAAACTCTCATACTGGAGAACTAATTCTCTTTTGGAAAAGGAGTGTTTCTTCTACTTGCTCCCATGTTTTTGGTAATGAGTCTTTTTTTTTTTTTTTTTTGAGACAGAATCTTGTTCTGTCGCCCAAGCTGGAGTGCAATGGCGCGATCTTGGCTCACTGCAAGCTCCACTTCCCGGGTTCACGCCATTCTCCTGCCTCAGCCTCCCAAGTAGCTGGGACTACAGGCGCCCGTCACCACGCCCGGCTAATTTTTCATGTTTTTAGTAGAGACGGGGTTTCACCGTGTTAGCCAGGATGGTCTCAATCTCCTGACCTTGTGATCCGCCCGCCTCGGCTTCCCAAAGTACTGGGATTACAGGTGTGAGCCACCGCGCCCGGCCAGTAATGAGTCTTTTAAAACATTTCTCCTGATCATAGATTCTAGGTTTCAAGCTTAACAGTGAGATTACGCAGAAATAGGCAGTAAGAAAATGACTTTCAGGTGGGAGAAATGTGGAAAATGAACAAGATATTTGGTGACATCCCAGACTCTGTAAAGAAAGCCTGGTGAAAATAATAAGGAAATGCACCTACTAGGTTTTGTGAGTGCAAGTATAGTCCCTGCACACAACTTCCCATTAGGACGGCTAGCAGGAGGCAGTGTGGTGTGGCTAATAGCAAGAGCTGTGGCTTTAGACTTTTTGGGTTCCATTACTGGGCTGGGCATTTACTAACTCTGTACCTTAGGTAAGTTCCTTAAGTTCTCTGCCATGGTTTCTATATCTGTGAAATCAGTTTCATAACAATAATCAATTTTTCGCTGCTTGTTGTGAGGCTTAAGAATTAATTTGTGCAAAACACTAAGACTATTGCCTGGCAAGTAGTAAGATGCCCAATTAATGTTGGATGTTACTATGTCCATTGAGGAAAGCCCCTGGAGGCCTTCTGACATACAGGCAGATGATAGTGGCATGAACTATTCTGACAGGGACATCAGGCCGTCTTTTTATCTTCCCTTCATGTCAGGAGGTGCCTATGAGAATCATGCAGCAACCATTTCTTATTGCCCTTGAGTTTATGGGTCAACTGGTTGGTTCTTCTGGTCTCCACTGAGCTTGCCCATGAATATGTGGTGAGCTACAAGGCAGCTAGGTTGTTCTGCTTCTAGAGGTTGGCTAGCTATTCACTGGGACATTTCTATTCTCTTCCATGTAGCCTCTCATCCTCCAGCAGGCTAGTCTAGCTACAGTTTGTTCACTTGGTAGCCTCAGGGTTTCAAAAAGGAGATTGAAACTATGCAAGGCCTTTTGAAGCCTAGAGTTAGAACTGGCATGAAATGTCTTTTGCTGCATTCTTTTGGGCAAAGCCAGTCAAAAGCCAGCACAGATTCAAGGGGTGGGGAAATACCACCTCTCAATGGGAGGAGCTTAAGAGTCATCTTACAAAAGAGAACGTGTAAAGGGAAGGGAATAACTGCAGCCATCTTCCAAACAATCGTCTACACTACACAATTTAATAATTTCTTGTTCAACATTTCTGGCATGTGGTCATGTACCTGGAACATCTTCAAAAATGGGTAGGTCACTGTTTTACTAGGCAGCTCTCACTGTGGGAATGTTTTCCCTTATTATCCCTTTGTAGAGACACAGACTCACAGAATCTGAATCACAGAATTGAAGGTCATTCAGGCAGTGGACTCTTTGAAGCCAGGTTCCTGTACAGGAAGCCACAGGAAGTCTGCAATTTCCACTGATTTGTCCCAGTTATACCTTTTGGAGCAAAACAAAACATGTATTTGTTACTCGTTTGTTTTTAAGAGCTTCTAATCAAGGCCAACATGGGCATTACATAACAGATACATGCTCCATTCCAGCCACTGTTTATTCATGGTCCTTTATTTATTCATGTGCTCAATATATATTAAGCAGTTTCCATGGGTCAGGAACGCATCTTAAGGTAAGTAAGGTGTGGGGCTTCAAGTCACTTAGATGTGGATTTAAGCCTCATTTTACTATCTGCCAACTGTGTGAGACTGGGGAAAGTTATTTAATTTCTCTAATTCTCAGTGTCCTCACCTAAAAAATGAGTATGATTATCCCTACCTCACAGGGAGATTGCGATAGTTAAATAAAATAACAAATATAAAGTGTCTGGCCTATACTGGAGACTCAGTTAATGGTAGCTATTAATCATTATTATTAAGGGATAATAATATTCTGGATATGTTTTCTGTGATCTCACCATCTTCTGTTGTGGTCTCAAAATATTCTTCATGTCTTGACAATGCTTCCTTTTTTGTTTTTCAGACAGAGTCTCTCTCTGTTGCCTAGGGCTGGAGTGCAGTTGTGCCATCTTGGCTCACTACAACCTCCACTTCTCAGGTTTAATCGATTCTTTTGCCTCAGCCTCCTGAGTATCTGGGACTACAGGTGCCCGCCACAACGCCTGGCTAATTTTTAAATTTTTAGTAGAGATAGAGTTTTGCCATGTTGGCCAGGCTGGTCTCAAACTCCTGACCTCAGGAGATCCACCCCCTTTGGCCTTCCAAAGTGCTGGGATTTCAGTGAGCCACTGTGCCTGGCCAATTTTCATATTTTCAGTAGAGACGTGGTTTTGCCATGTTGACCAGGCTGGTCTTAAACTCCTGACCTCAGCTGATCCACCTATCTCAGCCTGCCAGAGTACTGGAATTAAAGGCTTGAGCCACTGTGCCCAACGAACAACACTTTTTTCTTTAGAATGAGTATTGTTCTGCATATACACTAGAGTATAGCATAGTGGTTTGAGGAAATGGCCTTTGCAGTCAGACTTATCTGTATTTGAATCCTGGCTCAGTCATTTACTAACTCTGTTATTTAAACCCTCAAACCTCAGTGTATAAGTCTGTAAAACAAGACGAAGAATTCAAAGCTTTGGTATGAGAATTATAAGAAAGAAGGTATATATAACCCTTAGCTTGGTGCCTGACACCTAGTGCTTCCCTGCACTGCCCACTCTCCACTAAGTGGAAGCTGTGCATTTTATTCAATGCATTTTTGTTATGAGCAGCACGGTGCCCTGGAAAGAATCAGAAGAAAATGGGTCAATTCACTCCAGCTCTTGGAGTCTTCAGCTCAATGTGTAAGGAAGGGGACCAGTTCTGTGGTCCCCAGGTATCTGATAGCCCAGCAATTGCTTCTTCCAGATTGTTCCTTTACTTCCTTTATCAGAAATAGAATTATGTAGGAGTGTTGGAGTGTAGAAAGTGCATGAAAATGGAAATTCACAGCCCTTCCAGATGAAATAATCCCATAATTGTGAGCATCTTGGCTACCTAGGAATGTGCCAGGCCACCCTGGCTTTGATGATCAAGTATGACTGTCTGGAAAGTCAAAGTTGGAAAGAAATTGCCCTCTTTGTCCAGACATTATGCCAGGAGTTAAACAGAATGGTGTTAAACAGAATACGGGGCATCACAGCAGCTGTAACTGAAAGGGCAGGCAACTAGATAGTCTGTTTTGAAAAGCACTAATGACTACGGGCTAATTTCCTTTCGCTGGCTACATATTGTTCGGAGGTAGAAAGGAAGATTGGAGCAAATTATTCACTTCCATATTCTAGTGCCTTACAATATTTTTTAAAAATCTGAGTCTTGGCAAATGATTTCCTTAAAGATAACTCCCCCAGACATGATGAGTAGATTTAATATGAGTAGAGGATTGCAGAACAATTGTGGGACTTGTGACTTTTTTAATGTAAAGAGCTCCCACTAGTGTTAATAGAGGATCCACAGGAAAAATTCAGTGCAGTACACAACATTGCCTGACTTTGGTGAAAAGCCTGATGTGCCATCACATATTATGAATAGCAGCCCACTGCAGCTGCATGCAGCTCATCTTGTTATTGTTGGGTTTGGTTCCATTTCGGACTCAGCATTGTTTTATGTTTATTCTTCTTTTTCCAAAGGCTCCCTGTAAGTTATCTAAGAAAAATACTATGTCCAAGATGTAGTTGAGCAATGAAATTTTTTTAGTTGTTTTTTGCCCCTATGAGAAAATAATTTCACTCCCAGATGTGTTTCATTAGAACCGTTTCTGACTTAAACAAAGGTGCTTCTTTAACACAGTTGCAAGAGTGGTTCTGTCTTGTGCAATTCCTGTCATTTCAATTAGAATATTGTTCTTTAAGAAGCTGACAATATATAGGCTGTATCAACATTATTTGTCTAAGAGATAGATCTCTGGATGCTCATCTATTCTCTTAAACCACTGAAAGAACAAAAGAGATTGTGGGAGAGATGTCTAGGTTTGGCACAAAATATGACATTTCTTAATAAATTAAGCCTCTGAAATGTATTAGAACTATTATAAAATACTTGTAAATATATATAACTCTTTTTTATCTTTAAGCATATGACAAGGAAAAGTCAACATAAACATACAGTGCTATGTGTTCTGATTAAAGTCTTAGCATGTCAGAATGGTGTCAGAAAAATCACCCCGGGAACAAAAGAGCAAAGAGCAAGAAAACTTATATCATGGTGTCAGATCCAACAAACATTATTTTGACATAATCATGAGCTTCCATAACATATGATAATTAAGTCAGTCTTCCATAATAGTATGAAACTTCCATAATGTATGACAATTAAGTCAAGGAAAAATGATTCCTACTATAAGAAGAATAAGAAGACATTGAAATTACCAGCTAGACAAAAAGATAATAACACAGAAAAGAGGGAGAAAGAAAATATTTAGCAAGTACATTCACAAAATTATAGCTAAAAGGAACATTAGGAGACAAACTCTTACTCTGTTCACCATGATCAAAGTTTTGAAAATACTTCTTTTAAGTGATAATTATAATGAACATTTATTGGGCACTTACCATGAGTCAGGTCTTTGCAGAATAGTTGCATCATCTTGTTTAGTTGTTCCAATAACTCTTTCATCCTAAGAGGTATTATTATTATTGTCACTTTTCTAGATGGCCCCCCAAAATTGAGGAACTTGCCCAAGGCTACGCAGCTTGTGAGTGACAGAGCCAGGGTGAGAGCCATGTCTGTCTGAGCATTATGATCTTCTGCCAATCATTTGCCTGCCTACTCCTAGCTCCAATCTCATACTTCCATTATCTGCTTTGCATCATAGATGCTAACTCTATGCTGTCCAGTATGGAAACCGCTAGCCACATGTGGCTCTTTAAATTAAACAAATTTAAAATTTAGTTCCTAGTCATCTCAGACACATTTCAAGGGCTCAATAGTCCCCATGTAACTAGGGGCTATTGTATCAGACAACACAGATTATAGAACATTTCCATCACAGCAGAAAATTCTGCTTCATGTCAGGAGGTGCTTATGAGAATCCTGAATTCTAGACCCTGTAAACAACATTTTCTTTCAATAAACTCTCAGTGCCAATGGAAAGCACTGATGGGAGGTGGGAGAAACCACTGTTCTTCCTCTAACAACCTCTGATGGCTACAGACTGTGGTGTCCTTTGGCAATTTTGAGCAGCACTAGCTGTGGGCTACAGTTGCTGGTAAGCAGTATGTAGCAGTGGTGGCAGCTGCAGGCCCTGGTCATGTGTTAGTGGTTCTGGCAGCAACAGCAAGCCTCAGCAGTAATAGAGATGAATGCCTGACGGGACTGGTAACAGCAATTTCTTCCTTTCTTTTGCTCCAGCCTTAGGGTGGTAGCAGATTCCTGCAGTTGCTAATTTCTCAGTTATCTCATAGTCTCATTTTTACTCCTTCAGCGCTTCCAGCACTTTCTTCTATTAACTCCCCCATTTGAAATACCTAGAGTGTTTCTTACTAGACTCCAACTCTGAGTCTAAATTCTTAACCAGTAAGTTATGATTGAAAGAAAATGAAAAGAGTTAAGATTTAACCAAATGTAGAGTGACTATTATCTAGACCAAAGCTGGAGTGAGTATTAGCTAGAATGAAAGCCTAAACAATCAAAATACTTTGAGAAGCAGAGCTATAACTATTTTTTCTATGGTAAACATTTATTACTTGCATAAATTTTTTTTTAAATTTAGAAGTTATAGATCTTCCCTTGATCTTTAATCTTACCCTAAATTTTTATTGACAAACCTAAAATCAGATTTATTAGGAATACTGAAATAATCAATTAGATTAATTCCATGATTAATCAGCTGATTTTAATCTCAAAAAAATTACAGCTTACACCTACTGTACTTAACATATTCAAACTTAATACTACTCATTAATGGTTCAAGGGGTTGAAGATACAGAGGATGGGAAGATCCTAGAATGTAAATTCTCCTATTATTTCTAATAATCCATAATATACAATATAGAAATCTATAGTATCTATGAGTTTCTATAGAATCTATAGTTTCTATGAATCTAACTGCTTAAGAGAACTTTCCACAAAGGAGATATTTGATTGTTGACTTCCTGCTTATTCATGCTCCTCCCACCAACTGCTGATCAGGGAGAGAAATAGCAAAAGAGGATGAGATGGGACTTCCAAAATGATGGCTCAGGAGTTACATGGATCTTCTCACCAGCAAAACAGTGATATAACTGATGAAAACTATTTTTAAAAAATCAAAGTATCTGGAAATTGTCTGAAGGGAATATGACAAGGAAGAAACATTCATTCAAGAAAGTCTACTAAATTTTGTTAAGAACAGTGGCAGTTTGTGGCATTTGAGCTGCAACCAGCTACATTACTCTTTCCTCTGCCTCTAACTCTGTGTTACAAATGTTCTACTCCAAGTGTTTGCAGCCAAGAAGACAGCGGCTCTTTCTCTCTCAGTCTGGGGTCATGGTTCACCATGAAAGGGCAGGCCACTAGAAATTCTCACCCCTAACCCTCAGTACCATGTTGCAGAATCTCTGTAATTCTGCAGACAAATTATTTTAGTGTATGTAATATATGTAATTAAAAAGAGTTGTATTTAATGTATGTAATTCTGCAGAAGAAAGGTAATTTTGGACAGCCATGGCTGAGAGAACTGGGTCTCTATTCTGCCTTCCAGTCACTATTGATAAGTGAAAGCTCTATCTCAGGCATTGCAGACAAAGAATACTCGGACCACAATTCATCCCTATCCCAGCTCATAAAATAAAGGGTCCATACCAGAAGGAACAAGTCCAAAAGATCACAGGCTGCTAACCCTGCCCACATGTCCACTTATAGGGTGGGGGTGCCACACTAGATAAAGCATGTCTCTATCTTCAGCTTCATTGCAGTTGTATAGGATTTTTACCCAGAAGGAAAGGCAGATAGTAAGGACAAAGAGCTCTGCCAGAGGAACTAATTTTATTTGGAAAAGAGAATAGAGAAAAGCCTTGTTGAAAACAGTGAAGATCTTAGCAGAGAACAGTTAAGAGGAAGCTGATAGCTCTGCCACAAATAAAGTGGCAGAAAAACCAAGAGACAGCAAAGAGATAACTAAGAAGAGCTCTTCTGGGATCACACAGGAAAGTTGTGTACCTATGCTAGGTTGCACCCACTCAGGGCAATCAGAGCAAGGCATGCACAGACTTGAAAACATTCCCCAACCTGCACACAGACTCATCAACACAAGTGACTTAAATATAACCCCATGAGCAAGTACTGACTACACAATATTCTACTTTACCACCAGGATGACTCCTAGGAAGTCAGGCTTAAAAATAATCATAGTCATCCCTGGCTCTCTGGAATACTGTGTGCATGCCCAAAGCTTTGTCCTCCTAGGAATGATCAGAGAGGGAATCTTCAAGCTAGTTGTCACTGGATAAATGTAGGACAGAAACAAATAAAAACAAACTCCATGAATTGTGACAATAGTTTACAAATCACACATACATCCAGTATTAAAGTACAAATCTAACTAGCTAAGAGAACTGAAGCACAACCTTTGACCAGTAAGTTGCTTATGCCAATCCAAGGACAATCTGTAGGTATCCAGGTTAAAAGATAAAATCAAGGGGAAAAAAATCTGAGCAGAGACATTAGAGGCTGCACACTGCAGGGGAAAGAGATGTCATGGCATTAGTTCAGCTAAATCACCTAACAAATAAGCAAATGACAAGGAAAACAACACTCTCCTGGGGTGGGGTGAGAGGGAATCAGTATCCAGAGTTATTACATTATTTAAAATGTCCAGTTTTCAAAAAAATTACGAGACATGCTAAGAACCAGGAAAATGTTACCCATACATAGGAAAAGAATTAGTAGAAATAGAAACTGACTTCAAAAGGACCCAGATGATAAACTAAGCAGACAGAGACTTTAAGGAAGCAATTACAAATATGTTAAAAGAGCTAAAGAAAACCATACTTAAAGAATTAAAAGAAGGTGTGATGACAATGTCTTATAAAATAGAGAATATCAATAAAAGTACAGATATTATTTAAAATAACCAAGTGGAAATTTGGAGTTGAAAATTGTGATAACTGAAATCAAAAATTCACTAGAAGGGTTCAACAGTAGATTTGAGCTTGTAGAAGAAACATCGAACTTGAAGACAGATCTTCTGAGATGATTCAGTTTGAAAAACAGACAGAATAAAGAATAAAGAACAAGGAACAAAGTCTCAGAAAAATGTGAGACACTATTAAGGACGCCCACATATACATTAGTGTGAGTCACCAAATTAGAGGAGAAAAAGGACAGAAAACATTTTTGAAGAAACAATGCCTGAAAATGTCCCAAATTTGATAGAAAACATATACCTCTAAGAAGGTCAATGAATTCCACGTAAGATAAACACACTCACTTTTCACTTTTAAAATGTGGAAAGACAAAAAGAAAATCTTGCAAACAGCATGACAAAAATAACTCATCACATACAAGGAAATCCTAAGATTAACAGCCAGCTTTTCACCACAACAGTGAGGGCCAGAAGGCAATGGGATGACATATTAAAATGCTGAAAATAAAAAAAGTCTGTCAACTAATAATCTTATATCAAGGAAAACTATTATTCAAAAATGAGGATAAAATAAAGACATTCCCAGATAAACAAAAACTGAGATAATTTGTTGTTAGTGTATACACTTTACAAGAAATAATTATTCAGCTGTAAGCAGGTGAAACAAGGTGGTAACTCAAAGCCGTATTAAAAAAAGAAAAGGTGACCAGTAAAGGTAATTATGCCTGCAATTACAAAAGATAGTATAATTTCACATTCCTCCTCCTCTTTTTCCTTGACTGACATAAAAACAAATTACATAAAACAATATGTATGTAACTGTAGTTTAAGGACTATAATATAATATAATCTATTTGGCAATTACAGCACATAGAAGGCAGATGTAAACAAAGCTGTATTGAAGTAAGGAAATGGTACCAGAGTAACTCAAATCCACAGGAAAAAATAAAGAGAACCAGACAGGGCAATAGGAAACTTAAGGTGACAAACTCTATAAAGATATGCCTGCTTTCCATTCTTCTCTTACCTTCTTTAAAAGATACAAAGTTAAATTAGTAATAATTATGTCCAGTTATCATTGAGTTTGTAATATATATAGACATAATATTTATAACAGTAATTGCCCAAAAAAGGTAGAAAAGGATTAGAATTATATCTGAGTAAAGTTTCTGTATTTAATTAGAATCAAGTCAGTATAAGTTTAAAGTAGGTTCTGATAAGATGTATATTGTAGGCCCTGAAGCAACTGAGAACACAACTTTCAAAAGTAACTTTAAAATATCGTTCAGAGGCCGAGGAGGGCAGATCACAAGGTCAGGAGTTCAAGACCAGCCTGACCAAGATGGTGAAACCCCATCTCTACTAAAAATACAAAAATTAGCCAGGCGTGATGGTGAGTACATGTAATCCCAGCTACTCAGGAGGCTGAGGCGGGAGAATCACTTGAACCCAGGAGGCAGAGGTTGCAGTGAGCCAAGATCATGCCACTGCACTCCAGCCTGGGTGACAGAGTGAGACTCCGTCTCAAAAAAAAAAAGAAATTAATGAAATTAAAATGCAAATGTATTCAACAATCCAACCCAAAGGCAAAAAGCAGAACTTGGTCTAGTGAATACAAAACAAAATTCAGCTGTATTCTATCTACAGGAGACATATTAGATTCAAAGATACAAATAGCTGAAAGTATAAGGATAAAAAAAAATACATAAAAACAACAACCATAAAAAACCTGGAATGGCTATACTAATAGATAAAACTGGCTTCAAAACAAAAAGCATTACTAGAGACAAAGGGAGACATTATGTAATGATAAAAGGGTCAATCTATTAAGAAGATACAACAATTACTAACATATATGCACCTAACAACAGAATACCAAAATACATGAAACAAAAACTGGCAAAATTGAAGGATGAAATAGAATTTTGGGAGGCCAAAGTGGGTGGATCACTTGAGGTCAGGAGTTCTAAACCAGCCTGGCCAACATGGCAAAAGCCCATCTCTACTAAAAATGCAAAAAATTAACCAGCCATGGTGGCAGGCACCTGTAATCCCAGCTACTCTGGAGGCTGAGGATGGAGAATCGCTTGAACTTGGGAGGCAGAGGTTGCAGTGAGCTGAGATTACTCCACTGCACTCCAGCCTTGGCAACAGAGCAAGACTCTGTCTCAAAAAAAAAAAAAAAAAAAAGCATGAAATAGAGAATTCAACAATAATAGTTGAGGCCAGATGCTGTAGCTAATACCTGTAAGCCTACCACTCTGGGAGGCTGAAGTGGAAGGATCATTCGAAGCCAGGGTTTCAGGACTAGCCTGGACAACATAGCAAGACTCTGTCTCTACATAAAGCAATAAAACTGGGCATGGTGGTGTGCATTTATACTTCCAGCTACTTGGGAGGCTGAGGCAGGAGGATCGCTTGGGCCGAGGAGTTCAAGACTGCAGTGAACTATAATGGTCACTGCACTACAGCCTGGGCAATACAGTGAGATCCTGTCTCAAAACAACAATAACGACAATAAAACCTCCCCCTGAATTCCTAATAATAGTTGGAGATTTCAATACTCTGGTTTCAATAATGGATAGAAAAATGAGGCAGAAGATCAATAAGGAGATGAAAGAGTTGAATAGGGCCATAAACCAACCTGACCTAACAGAGATCTATAGGACACACTCCATCAACATTTTGCTCAAGAATACACATTTGCAGCAGAATACACATTTTGCTCAAGTGAACATGGAACATTTTATAGAATAGACTATATTGTAGGCCACAAAACAAACCTCAATAAATTTAAGGAGAATGAAATAATACCAAGTATCTTTTCCAATCGTAGTGGAATTAGATTAGAAATCAATAACAGATATGTGGGAAACTCACAAATATGTAAAAATTAAACATGTTATTAACCATGGTTTGAAGAAAAATATCACATGGAAAAATCAGAAAATATTCAAGATGAATGAAAACAAAATATAACATATGAAAACTTATGGTATACACCTCATGGAAAACCTGATCCTAAAATTCATATGGAAATAAAAGATATCTAGAATAGCCAAAACAATAATGACAAGAAAAGGACAAATTTGGAGTACTCACACTCCCGATTCCAAAACTTACCACAAACTTCAAGTAATCAAGATTGTGTGTTATAGGCTTAAGGATAGACATATAGGTCAATGGAACAGAATGGAGAGTCCAGAAATAAACTCATACATCCCTGGTTAGTTTAGTTTTGACATCAATAGGGGAAAGAATAGTCTTTTCTGCAAAGGATATCCACATGCAGAAGAATGGATTTAGACCTTTATTCACACCATATGCAAAAATTAACTCAAAATGCATCAAAGACCTAAATGTAAGAGCTAAAGCTATAAAACTCTTAGAAGAAAGCATAGGAGTAAATCTTTATGAACTCGGGTTAGGCAGTGGTTTCTTAGATATAGCACCTAATGCACAAAAAGCCAAAGAAAAATAAATAAATTGGACTACAGAAAAATTAAAGCCTTTTGTGCTTCAAAGAAACTATGAAGACAATGAAAAACAACTGACAGAATGGGAGAAATCTGGAAATTGTGTCTAATAAGGGTATTGTATCAAGAACATATGGAAAACTTTTACAACTCAACAATAAAATAAATAACCTGGTAAAAAATGAGGAAAGTACTTGAATAGTAATTTCTCCCAAGAAGATATATAAATGGCCAATAAACACATGAAAAGATACTCAACATCATTGGGAAAATGGAAATAAAAACTACAACAAGATTCCACTTCACACATGCTAGTATAGTTATGAGAAAAAAAAAGAAAGATAGTAACAAATGTTGGTGAGGAAGTGGAGAAAATGTGTATATTAGCTTGCTCTCATATTGCTATAAAGAACTACCTGAGACAAGGTAATTTATAAAGAAAAGAGGTTTAGTTGGCTCATGGTTTCACAGACTGTACAGGAAGTGTAGCTGGAGAGGCCTCAGGAAACTTACAATCATGGCAGAAAGTGAAGGGGAAACAGACATGTCCGACATGGCTGGAGCAGGAGGAAGAGAGTGAAGGAGGAGGTGCTAGATACTTTTAAACAACCAGATCTCATGAGATCTCACTCACTATCATGAGAACAGCAAAGAGGAAATCTGCCCCAATGATCCAATCACCTCCCACCAGGCCCCTCCTCCAACACTGGAGATTACAATTTGACTTGCGATTTGGGTAGGGACACAGAGCTAAATCATATCTTTCTGCCCCCAGCCCCTCCCAAATCTCATGTTTTTCTCACATTTCAGAACACAATCATGACTTCTCAACAGTCCGCCAGAGTCTTTACTCATTCCAGCATTAACTCAAAAGGCCAAGTCCAGAGTCTCATCTGAGACAAGGCAAGTCCCTTCTGCCTATGAGCCTGTAAAATCAAAACAAGTCAGTTACTTCCAAGATACAATGGGGGTACAGACATTGGGAAAATGCTCCCATTCCAAAAGGGAGAAAAATAGTCTAAAACAAAGGGGCTACCAGGCCCATGCAAGTTGAAATCCAGTAGGGCAGCTGTTAAATCTCAAAGCTCCAAAATCATCTCCTTTGACTTCATGTCTCACATCCAGGCCACACTGATGCAAGGGGTGGACTCCCAAGGCCTCAGGCACCTCCACCCCTGTGCTACTGTGGGGTACAGTCCCCAGGGCTGCTTTCATGACTGGTGTTGAGTGTCTGTGGCTTTTCCAGACACATGATGCAGGTTGTCAGTGGATCTACCATTCTGGGGTCTGGAGGATTGTGGCCTTCTCCTCACAGCTCCATTAGGCAGTGCCCCAGTGGGGACTCTGTGTGGGAACTCCAACCCCACATTTCCCCTCCATACTTCCCTAGAAGAGGTTATCCATGAGGGCTCTACCCCCACAGCAGACTTCTGCCTGGACATCTAGGTGTTTCCATATATCTTCTGAAATCCAGGTGAAGGCTCCCAAGCCTCAACTCGTGCCCTCTGCACACCTGCAGGCTTAATACCACATGGAAGCCCTTGATACCACAAGGTTTATGTCTTACACCCTCTGGAGCAGTGGCCTGAGATGTATCTGGAGCCCTTTAAGCCAAGGCTGGAGCTGAAGTGTCTGGGACACAGGGAGAAATGTCCTGAGGTTGCACAGGCAAGCAGGACCCCAGGTGTGACTTCTGAAACTACTCTTCCCTCCCAGGCCTCTGGGCCTGTATGGGAGGGAGGCTGCTGTGAAAGTCTGAAATGCCTTCTAGTTCTTTTCCCCATTACCTTGGCTGTTAACATTTGGCTCCTCTTTACTTATGCAGATTTCTGCAGCTGGATTGAATTCATCCCCAGAAAATGAATTTTTCTTTTCCATCACATGGTCAGGCTGCAAATTTTGTAAACTTTATTCTTGGCTTCCCTTTAAAATACAAGTAGATCATGTCTTTGCTCATGCATACGACCACATTAAAAGCAGCCAGGTCACTTTTTGAATGGTTTGTTGCTTAAAAATTTCTTCTGCCATATACCCTAACTCATCACTCTCAAGTTCAAAGTTCCAAAGATCCCTAGAGCACAGGAACAATGCCACCAGTCTCTTTGCTAAAGCATAGCAAAGTTGACCTTTGCTCCAGTTCCCAGTAAGTTACTCATCTCCATCTGATACGACTTCAGCCTGGACTTCATTGTCCATTTCACTGTCAGCATTTTGGTCACAACAATTTAACAAGTCTCTAGGAAGTTCCAAACTTTCCTTCATCTTCCTTTCTTCTTCTGACCCCTCCAAACTGTTTCAACCTCTGCCTGTTACCCAATTCCAAAATTGCTTTTGCATCTTCAGGTATCTGCATAGCAATGACTCACTTCTCTGTTGCCAATTTTCTATATTAATCCGTTCTTACATTGCTAAAAAGAAGTTCTTGAAATGGGATAATTTATAGAGGTTTAATAGGCTCACGGTTCCACAGGTTGTACAGGTAGCATGGCTGGGGAGGCCTCGGGAAACTTAGAATCACGGCAGAAGGTGAAGGGGAAGCAGACATGTCCCGCATGCTTAGAGGAAGGGGAAGAGAGTAAAGCAGGGAGGTGCTACACACTTTTAAACAACAAGATTCCGTGAGAACTCACTATCATGAGAACAGCACAGGGGAAATCCCCCCGCCATGATTCAATCACCTCCCACCAGACCCCTCCTCCAACACTGGAGCACAATTCAACATGAGATTTGGGTGGGAACACAGAGCCAAACTATATCATTGGAACGCTGATTTTTTCTGGTAGGAATGTGAAATGTAGCCATTGCTTTCTATAACAATTTGGCAATTCTTTAAAAAATTAAACTTAAGGTTATCAAATGACCCAGAAATTTTACTCTAAGGTATATATCCAAGAGAAATAAAAACCTATGTCTACACAAAAAGTTGTACTCAAATGTTCAGAGTAGCATTATTCAGAACAGCCAAAAAAAGTAGGAACAACCCAAATTTTCATCAACTGATGAATGGATGAATAACATGTAGAATACTCATGCAATGGAATACTATTTGGCCATAAAAAGACATGAAGTTCTAATACATGCTGCAACATAGACGGGCCTTGAAAACATTAGGCTAGGTGAAAGGAGCCAAACGACCACATTTTATATGTGGCCATTTATATAAAATGTTCAGAATAAGAAAATGTATAATGACAGAAAATATATTAGCATTTGTGTCGGGCTAGAGAGGGCCTAACGGGGGAATGGAGGTTACTGCTGATGGACACTGGGTTTCTTTCAGGGGAGATAAAAATGTTCTAAAATTAGACTGTGATGATGGTTTAGTAGAAACACCTTGTGTTTCTATTAAAACAATTAAATGGGTGAATTGTATGGTACCTGAATTATATTTTAGTAAAGCTGTTTTAACAAAAGTAAGAGATCGTGAGAAAGTTGGATATAGGACACCGTATCACAGGTTCAAGGAATGTTTATTAGATCTCTAGTAGTTAGAGAGTACAAATCCCTTATCCACGCTAAGTGAACACATATATCTCTTTGCCCCTGGAGTTTCTGAGTATTGTGTTCTTTGTCACAATTACTGGAATAGAACCAGTGCTGCTGTCAATTGGGAAGTGATGAATGTTACAGCATGAAACCAACACAGATGGTGTTGGGCAATGTAGCTCCATGGGGATCTGAGAGTTCTCCTAATATGGGCATCTTTTTCTTGAATTTCTGCTGACATCTGACCTCTAAATAGCAGAGGTGTTGGGAAAGGCTCAGGAAATGGTCCTGACTCAGTTGATAGTTTCTATAGACTCCTTGCAAATAGGGCTGTGTTGAAGTTAGAAGTCAAAACTAATGAAAGTAGTCTTAACAACAGTACTGAAAAGACCTCCTTTCCTAGAAAATAATAGCATTTTAAGAAGCCTAGGGACAATTCTAGGCCAATAAAAATAACAACAACAATAATTACCACCACCACTGCTATTTACTGAGCCCATGTATTAGACATTGTGTTACATGCTTTAATATGATTAAGTATCTAGTAGGTATTGAGTTCTTATCATGTGCCCAGCTCTGTGCTAAATGATCTTTGTTGATTCTTAAGACAACCTTCTGAAATAAACAATTATTATGTTCATTTTATTTATTAGGAAACTGAGGCTAAAGAGTTTAGTATTCTGCCAAGGCCAGCTAATAGTTACAGAGCATGGGTCCAAACTCAGAGCTGTCGGAAGCTTAAGCCCATGTGGCGAACCATGAATGTGATTTTACCTAATTTAAGCCTTGCAGCAACTCTGCCAAATAAGTAGGATTATCCTTATTGGAAAGGATGATTGCTTATTCCTATTACTCCGCCTGTCTCCAGGCAGAGAAGCTTTCATTAGTACAATACACCCAGTAACTTTCTATTCCCTGCAGGAAGAGTTTGGAAGAAAGATCTTTATAAGCACTGTTGATCCATTTATCTCCTATTTCTCTCCCATTTCTGTCTTTGTCTCTGTCAAATCTGCCCACCAGCAGCTACTGTGCCTTTACTCCTGCCTCTCCATGCCTCAAGAAGGAATGAAGAGGTCTCTGCTGTCCATTTGAGCCAGTGACTGGGTGAATATGCCTGCTCAATTCTAGCATGCAGTATTAGGAAGCCCACTCTTGCTGTGCACCTAAGCCCAGGTTTTCCAGTATCAGCTCTTTTATTAATAAAGTTGGCGTTGTAGTTTCCAGCTACCTGACCTCTTTGGCTATCTCATGATTGGTTTTGAGCTTGAATGGGAAATATGGATGCCATTTATAGGGCCTAGTATAGTCCCAAAATCCATTTTATGTATGAAGTAGCCTTGGCTTCAGAGGGTTTATGTGACTTGTTTATTTTTCATAGAAGAGTACTGCTGAGCCTTATATAAGAGATACAGTTATTATTGAGGATCTCATAGTGGTTTGAACTCAAACAAGTATAACCCTTTCTATCCTCAATGCCTGAGTGGTCTATTACTGCTCTTCTACCATTCTCTAGTGCTCCTTTAAAGGTGGCTAGGGCTGATCCAGTATCAATCACTTCCTTGAGCAAGGGATCTCATCTCTTGCTTTTGGAGATTCATTTACCATCCATTGTTAGTTCATGTACCTATGATGTTCAGTACACATGTAAGATACTATCATCTTCCTCAATAAAACCACACTGTCATCCTCTAAAGTTATCAGTGGGTGGGAAATTGACACTGAAAGCAGCTGATGTTAGAGCCCTATCTCCTGTCCTCTGAGATCTTCCTTTCCCTTAAGAATCTCACATTCATCACAGCTGTCACCACCACAATGCCCCCAGGGAACTCTGATTCTCTTTTCCCACATGCATGGATTCTCCTTTTAACTTCCCATAGCTCAGCTAAGACTTTCTTGACAGCTCAGGGACTCCAAAAGGGAATTGTTGTAGAATAATTGGCCCCTAGATATAACTATTCCCAAGAGCTCTCTTACAGGCTGTCTCTACCAGGCCGGAATTTGGGGCAGGTAAGATTTTCAGCATCCCTAAAATCACACTAAGAAGATAAACATGGAAACAGCTTGGAGCTGGCCTACCCATAGTGAGGTGGTACTGACTGGAAGACAGCTTAAATGATTTGGAGAAAAATGGAATACATTGATCTCAGAAAACTCTACCACCTGTAGAAAGAGAGCTAAAATGGAGACAACCACAGGCAGTCTAAGATATGCTGAACTACTACAGACAATAATTCAGCAAGAAGGAGTGCTGGCAGGTATGGTGTCAGAGCAAGCTGATGGAGGGTCCTTCATTTCCAAGCTGTGAGTACAGCAGGCTATCAGGCTTAGTTCATAAGAACATCTCCAGAAAGACAATCTCTATAAAAACTGCTTCAATAGAAAGAATGCAAGATGTAACTGCTTCATAATAGGACTGATATTTTTAAAAACAAATGAACGTAATAGAAGACTAGATGGATGTGCTTCTCAAAGTCATCTCTGTGGGAGGCTTCATCCTCACTCTAGATTTGTTGCCTGTAGTAGCTATTATTGATTACCCACTCATAGCCTATCCATACTTATTCATCTTTCCTTTATATACCAGTGGCATCCTATTGGAACCACCTGTGACTTTCTTAGGGCTTTCTCTTGGCCAAGCATTGGAAGGCCAGCAGTATTGAAAAGTTAATAGTGTTGGAAGCACTGGCCCTCAACTGATGACAAAGAAAAAATATAAGATAAATTCCCCAGCTTCTTTGCCCCTTGAATGGGTCAAGTCTGTGGTGTGTTCTACCCGTTTTCCAGAGGTCCCATGATTTTAAACCCTAGCTGTTCAAGACAATTTCCTGATAATTGATGTACTCTCTGTTGGCTAATTTTTAGATAGTATGGAATATGCTCAAAATATGATACCCAAAGAAAAAATCAAATGCCGAAATTGTATACACTGAATGAGTTCAATTATGTATAAGTGTGGACGTACACACATCAAAAGAAATATGGAACGAAAGATATTAAGTGTTTATAGTGGTTATTTCTGGGTGTTGAAATTTTACGTGATTTTCCTTTTCTTCTTCATAATTGTCTCTATTTTTCAGTTTTTTCAATATACCCTGTATTTCTTTTAAAATCAGAACAAACCATCATAAGTTATTTTAAAATGCTTATAAAGCTGATGAATATTTTGTCTTTGTTTCGTCTTACCATAGTCTGAGGCAGTAGTTCTCAAATGCGGTCTCTAGACTAGCAACATCAACATTACCTGGGAACTTGTTAGAAATGCGAATTCTCAGATGGTGCCTAGGACCTTCTGAATGAGAAACTCTCGGGGTTGGGGGTGAAGGGGACAGCAATCGGCATTTTAAGAAGCTCTCCAGGTGATTTTCATGCACACTAAAGTTTGTGAACCACTGGTCTAAAGATAACTTTTATTACACATACCTGTAAGTCCCCACTAAAGCTCCCTAGGTGGGGTCCCAAAAATTTCAGTCATGTAAAATGTAGGATTGCATTTGTGTGGGGTTGGCAAACTGATTGGGATGAGCCTGCTGAGTAAGATGAAAGCTCATCACAGTAGTCTTATGTCTGAATTCATTGTAGGGCAAATTATGTTGGGGTTTCATCATAAATATATTGGTCTGCAGAGTTTATATATTCTACATTGAAATCTATGGTGCATTTAATAGGCAGAAGGCTAGACTAATTTAAATCTAATCTGATGATCATGGTGACTGCTTGACACCTGTGACGTTTCACAGGCTTGGAGAACGTTTTGTTTTCTTTATACCTTTATTTTCTACTTGCCTGGTGGCTTCATTTCCTTAGTTTGATTTTTCTTCAGTAATAGTTCCCTCTTTCCCCCAATTATGCAAAGATAGTGAATTTCAATATTTTGTGGAAAAAACTACTATCCCCTGGATTTGAGAGGCCCCTCCTCAGTTTCCCCCATGGAGCTTTTGTTTTCCAGTGTGTTACATTAGTTGTTTGTGAATCCATCTTCTCCCCCACCAAATGGAGGCCCTAGGTGCCATGTGAGCAGGGACAGTGACTTATACCTCCTGGCATGCTTGGTTCTTAGCACAGGGCCTGGCAGAGACAGCAAGAGCTCAAAACATATTGGTGAATGAGTGAATTTTGATGCTGTAATTCAAGACACACATTCATTTATTCAGCATTAAAATGTTTTACATAGCAAATATTAATACAAGAAATGCATGCCAAGAACTTTACCTACATTAATTTTAATATGTGAAGAATAGGATTATGTGTACTTAAAATACAATGTGCTGTGCTATTTATCATTTTGTTCATCTTCACCTCATCAATTTTTCGGAAACTTCCAGCAGATGGCACCAATAAATACTGTCATGGGACTGCATTAGAAATTGGTTAATATTTTTCCACATGAGCTTAAAAATTAAAATGAATAAAAGTTTCATAGTTCAATTCATAATAATAACTGGTATTTATTTGACATCTTCCCATTAACAAAGTGCTTTTAAATCTTTGTCTTGATTCTGTTTCATTCTGTCAACATATTAAGAAATGATTATGTACTTTAGACTTTTGTTGATATGTCATTCAGTCATAGTTGCTGAACAATTTATAATCATTAATGACAGTGCTATTATTTCATATTTGTAACACACCAATCTTTTAAAGACCAATTTTTTCTATGGAAAATGTGAGCAAGATCCTACACGTGAGAACTGAACAGTAACTCAGACCACTAATAATGTAGTGAACTGCTTCTCTAGCTCATTAAACAGGAATGATTCCTCTCATTTGTGTGGCGTACTGTGGATGCAAAGCACTTACACAGACACAACATCCTTTGATCCTTGCAGTAGCCCTATGATGTGGGCCAAACAAGTGTTATTTTGTGGACAAAGAGATAGTGGTTGTTCTTCTGTCTTTCTTTTCCATTCCTCATCCCTCCCTGCTGGGCCCCATTACTGCCCTTCCCAACTTGGTTAACTCAGGCTTAATATCTCATAAATCTTAGCAAAAATCCAGTGACACATGAATGGCAATTAATATTAGTTTCACTTAGCAAATTACAAGGAAATGCTTGGAAAGGTTAAAACTCATTTCTAAGGACACAGAGTTATCTGATAATTGGAGATAGGAATGTTTCTTTCTGCTCCCCTCCGGGCTAAACAGAGTCATGAGCCTGAAAAAACTGGTGTTCCATTCTTTGCCCATTCTCTGGGGACTAAAAATCCACTCACATGAGGGAGTTAGAGACTTCATACGGCAATTACCCTTAAGGTAATTGATACATGTTTTAAAAGAGAACTCTGGGACAGCAGCATCTAATATAAAGTAATGAATTAGTAATGGAGCAACCTCAGAAGTCTTGAATAATATATGGTATATTTCTAGATAAGTCACAAGTGAAAATAGCTGAAGGTGTGTTAAGACACAACCAACTCCCAACTTCATATAATTTTTGAGATTTAATTCACATACCATAAAATTTTACCCTTTTAAAGCTTACAGTTTAGTTGCATTTAGTATATTCAGACTGTTGTGTAAACATCACCACTATCAAATTCCAGAACATTTTTATCACCCTCAAAAGAAATCTTATGGCTGGGTGTGGTGGCTCACGCCTGTAATCCCAGCACTTTGGGAGGCTGAGGCAGGTAGATCACGAGGTCAGGAGATGGAGACCATCCTGGCCAACATGATGAAACCCCATCTCCACTAAAAATACAAAAATTAGCTGGGCATGGTGGCACGTGCCTGTAATCCCAGTTACTCAGGAGGCTGAGGCAGAAGAATCGCTTGAACCAGGGAGTCAGAGGATGCAGTGAGCTGAGATCATGCCACTGAACACTCCAGCCTGGAGACAGTGAGAGTCCATCTCAAAAAAAAAAAAAAAAATCTTATTATTAGTCACTTCCCTTTTTCTCCTCCCCACAACTCCCAGAAATCACTAATCTATTCTCTCTACTCTATGTTCTAAGCAATCTGTATAAATGGAATCACACAATAAGTGACTTTTTGTGTGAAAAAGTGTAGCGTAGTGTTTTCAAGGTTCATCCCTGTCTGTTAGGTCTAGTTGGTTTATAATGTTGTTCAAGTGTTCAGTTTTCTTGTTGATTTTTTGTCTGTTCTGTTATTAAAAGTGGGATATTGAAGTCTCTAACTATTATTGTTGAATTATTTTCATTTCCTTTCCAATCTGTCAATTTTGCTTCATGTTGTTAGGTGCATATGTATGTATACTGTTATATCTTTTTGCTGGATTGAGTCTTTTACCATCATATTTTACAGTCTATTTTGCCTAATATTAGTATAGCCACTTCATCTCTCTTTTGGTTACTGTTTACCTGGTATATTTTCCCCATATTTTAACTTTCAGCCTATTTGTGTCTTTTAATCTAAAGGAGTCTCTTGTACCTAGCATAAAGTTGGATCATGTTTTGTTTTTGTTTTTGATTTTTTTTACAAAATGTAGTTCTGTCTTTTAATTAAAATGTTCAATTTATTTATATTCAGTGTAATTACTGTTAAGGTAAGATTTATGTCAGTCATTTTTCTATTTGTTTTCTATTCATCTTTTATGTTTTATTCCTTCATTCATCCATTATTGCCTTTTTTGTGATAAATATTTTCTGGTATATAATCTTAATTCCCATGTTATTTCTTTTACTACACATATTTTTAGTTATATTCATAGTAGTTTTCCTGGGAATTATAATTAATATTTTTTAAGTCAATTAAATTTTTAAAATTTTAAAAATAGTGTCTTGCTATGTTGCTCAGGCTGGTTTCAAACTCCTGTCCTCAAGCAATCCTCTCACCTCAGCCTCCTGAGTAGCTGGTTTACACATTTTATCCTATATAGTTCTGTCCCACCACTTCTTTGTCCTATTGTTGTCATACAGATTACATCTCTGCCCAACAACACAGATTTACATTAGTACTTTATATAGTTGCATTTTAAATGAGATAGGAAGAAAAAAAGAGTTACAAACAAAAGATTTATACCACCTTTGTATCAGCCAATATAGTTACTTTTGCCACCACTCTTTTTTTTTTTTTTTTTCCAGAGACAGGGTACTGCCCTGTTGCCCAGGCTGGAGTGCAGTTGCCATCATAGTTCACCACAGCCTCAAACTCCTGGGATCAAGGAATCCTCCTGCCTCAGCCTCCCAAGTAGTATGTAGGACTGTAGGCACATGCCACCACACCTGGCTAATTTTTAAATTTTTTTGTAGAGACAGTGTCTTGCTATGTTGCCCAGGCCGGACTTGAACTTCTGGCCTCAAGTGATCTTCCTGCCTTGGTCTCCCAAACTGTTGGGATTATAGGTGTGAGCCACTTAGCCCAGCCCTACCAGTGCTCTTTATCTCTTCATTTGTATTTGACTTACTATCTGGTTTTTATTCATTTCAGCCTGAAACACACCCTTTAGTGTTTCTTGTAGTACAAGTTTGCTAGTGACAAATTCTTTCAGTTTTTGTTTATCTTAATTTCTCCTTTATTTTCGAAGGTTAGTTCTGCTGGATATAAAATTCTTGGTTGACAGGATGCCCCCACCCCCACCCCATCCCTCTGCTTTCTGACCTCCAATTTCTGATGAGAAATTATCTGTTAATCTTATTGAAGATCACTTATATGTGATGAATCACTTCCCTCTTGTTGCTTTCAAAATTATATCTTTGTCTTTTGACAATTTAACAATAATGCATCTATGGGTGGATCTCTTTGAGTTTTATTCTACCTGGAGCTTGTAGAGACTTCTTGGATTGTAAATTAATGTTTTTTCATCAAATTTGTGAAGTTTTCAGTCATTATGTCTGCAAATATTCTTTCTACTCTTGTTTCTTTTCTCCTTTTCTGGCACTCTCATTATGAGTATGTTGACATGCTTAATGTGTCCCACAGATGTCTAAGCCTCTGTTTATTTTTCTTCATTCGTTTTTCTTCTCTCTCTAATCTTCAAACTGGATAATGTCAGTTGGCCTATCTTTAGATTTGATTATTCTTTCTACTGCTAGCTCAAATCTGCTGTTGAATCCCTCTAGATAACTTTTAAATTTCAGTTGTTCTACCTTCCAACTATAGAATTTTTATTAATTCTTTTTGATATGTTCCATATCCTTATTGATATTCTCTATTTGGTGAGAAATTGTTCTCATATATTCTTTTAATTCTTTAGACATAATATTTCTTTAGTTAGTTGAAAATATTTAAATAGGTATTTTAAAGTCTTTGGCTATTAAGTCCAACATCTGGGCTTCCTCAATGAATATTTATAATGACTACTTTTGTTTCCCTCTGTGTATGGGCAATACTTTCTTGATTTTTTAAATATCCCTCTTATTTTGTTGAAAATTAGACATTTTAAATTATAAAATAGAGCGACTTTGAAAATCTGATTCTTCCTCCTTCCCCAGGATTGTTGTTATTTCTGTTTTTACTTGTTGTTTGTTTAATGACATTGCTAAACTTATTCTGCAAGGTCTATATTCATTGTAGTGTATAGCCATGGAAATCTGCTCAGTCGGCTTTGTGGTCAGCTAATAATTGGGCGTAGATATCCTTAAATACCTGAAACCAGTAAGTCTTCTAGCCTTTGCTAAGAGGTTTTGCATACATATTGAGACATACCATCAATGCTTAGGCACACCATTTACAACCTCAATCTCTTTTTATTTTTTATTTTTCTTGAGACGGAGTTTCTCTCTTGTTGCCCAGACTGGAGTTCAATGGTGTGATCTCAGCTCACTGCAACCTCTGCCTCCTGGGTTCAAGCGGTTCTCCTGCCTCAGCCTCCCAAGTAGCTGGGATTATAGGCATGTGCCACCACGCCTGATAATTTTGTATTTTTAGTAGAGACAGGGTTTCTCTATGTTGGTCAGGCTGGTCTGGAACTCCCGACCTCAGGTGATCCGCTCATCTTGGCCTCCCACAGTGCTGGGATTATAAGCGTGAGCCACTGCCCCCAGCCTATTTTATTTTTAGAAATGGGGTCTTGCTGTATCACCCAGGCTGAAGTGCAGTGGCATAATCATAGCTCACTGCAGCCTCAACTCCTGGGCTCAGAGATTCTCCAGCCTCAGCCTTCCAAGTAGCTGGGACTACAGGTGTGCACCACCATACCTGGATATTTTTTACATTTTTTGTAGAGATGAGGCCTCTCTATGTTGCCCAGACTGGTCTTGAATTCCTGGCTTCAAGCAATACTCCTGCCTCAACTTCCCAAAGTGCTGGGATTCTAGGCGTGAGCCACTATACCCAGCCAAATTTCTACTTCTTGCTTGTGTAGAGCCTCAGGGGCAGCCAGAGAAATGAGCTTAGGACTTTCTTAAGTATTTCCTGGGCCTGTACACAGCTCTATACACATGCATGGACTTCTAGATTTCCAGGAATATGTTGGAATTTGTCAAGCCCCCTATGGAATGTCATTCCCCAGATTTTTCTAAGTTTTTTTGGTCCGATTTTTTGCTTACCCAAATTGTTATTGCTACTTCATACAGCTGTTTCATTGTGTATAACTGCCACTGATTGTTTTCAATAAACACTCTTGGGGAAAATGTTGTCACTGGGCAAGCTCTAGTAGGTCAGCTAAAGACAAACTCTGCAAGTGGATTTTCCAGGGAATTCGCAGACAGGTCAAGCAATGACAATTCTCTGAAAATGAGGCTTTGAAAGAACTCCAGCCCCATTGTGTGTCCCCCAGAAGCTTCTGATTTTCACAGTAACTGTGGGCTATTTGTTTTCAAGGCTACCACAGAGCTGGGAGAGAGGCATAGAAACAAAATGAGTTAAAATGTCAAAAAAAATTTGTTAAGATTCAGTCATTTTTCTTGAATTAATGCTTCCTGAATGGTTGTAAGCTTTTGGTTAATATCCAGGATTCTGAAGAAGTTGATATATTTTTTTCTAGTGTTTTTGTTGCTTTTGTAGACGAGATGATATTCAATGATTCTTATTCCATCATTCTTGCTGATTTCATCATCCAATACAATTTTTAGTAAGACCACACTGCAACTCATTTTACCTTTCTGTGCCTCAGCTTACTCATCTGTTTATTAGGAGTAATATTGGTGTCTACCATGAGGGTTTTTGAGGATAAAATAAGTTAATTCATGTAAAAGACCTAGCATAGTAAATGTTAAATATTATTATTTGTCTCTTCTTTTCTTGGCTCTGTAATTTTCAATTTGGTATTCAAGAACATCTCACTATTTGGAAAATGAAATGGGAGTCAAAGAACCTTTAGTCTGGGAGTAATCACTGGTATAACTGGAGATGTTACTGATTTTAAGACTGAGCGCATCTGATTTGGAACCAATAGATCTCCCCATCCCCCACCCCCTACCTCTTGCCATTATTTCCCCTTATCCCTTAACACTTGATTGCTTTCTTTCCATTGAGCGCACTCTGCAGAGTATTCTTCTGGTTGCTCTGGAAATGGGTCACTTCCTCATTTAACAAACCCAGGTCCACAATGGCGCCTGATAGAAAACACAGCCCTTGAGGGAGCACGCCCTTGAGGGAGCACTACTCAGTATTTTAAAGTCATACAATTAATACATGGTGTGTACACAAGCCCTGAAGTATTACTGGGGGCTGATAAAATATATAGCACAAGCCCAGGGAAAAGCTCATTACATGGCAGCAAAATTGTCTCATTGATGTTTCAATTCCAGAAGGACAACTGAACCACTTACTCAGAGATTTTACATGCCATAAATGAGGCAGAAGTAGCTATTTGTCATATTGTGTAATTTCACATACTTCCTTTCTCTTGTTACTGAAAGCAACTTGGTATGAGAGGAAAAGCAAATGATTTGGAGCTACAAAGACCTCGGTTCAAATCTCAGCTCTGACACTTATTCCCAGTATGGCTTACATGAATTCTTTGAGTTCCACTTTTTACAAATGTGAAAAAGAGATAATAACACAGCTCATAGATATTTGAAAGATTAGAGGAGCTAGTATATGCTAAATATTTAGTAGAATGCCTAGCCACATAGTAAACATTTAATAAATATTGAATTTACTTTTAAATAAATATTTTTTTCTCCTTCCTTACTAATTGAGTTTCCTCTAGATGGCAAACACAGTATTAAACACTGAGTGTAACTAACAAACAAAACATCTGTCCTCTTTCCTAACAGAGTATGAGGGCTGACGGGAAAGAATGACACTGAACATTTAAAACAAACAAGTATCAATTACAAATTGTAATTAGGACACTAAAAGAAAAGAACTTAGTCTGTGGGAAAATAATAGGGGGGACAATTTAGATTAGACAGAAAAGGAAGTTCTTCTAAGGAGGAGCCATTTAGGCGTAAAAGATGAGAAGGGGCCACCTGGACGACAGGGAAGGAACCGCTTAGGGGAGGATTCTGAAATAAGCAAAAGCTTGATGTGTTCAAGAATCTGGAGGATGACCAGAGTGAATGCAGCATACTGCAGGAGGGAGAAAGTGACTGACAGCAGAGTGAGGCAAGGGAGAGGTCATGGGAAGCCTTGCCAGGTAAGCATGGTAGAGGAGGGAGAGGAGAGAAGGAAGGAGAACGACAGCTAGAATTCACTGAGCACTTGCTGTATGCCAGGCACAGTTCTAAGAATTTTACATTTATTAACTCACATGACACCCCAGATGAGCGGCCTGTTATTGTAGGCCTTGTAAAGGGGCTTGTGTTTATTCTGAATGTAATGGGAAACCATTGAGGGATTTTAAGCAAGGAGAGCCATGTTTGGGTTTAAATCTCACAAAGGGCCTGCTGCTGTGTTGAGGAAAGTTTGGAAATATTCAAGAGTAGAAACTAGTCATTATATTCTTAACCACTTTTTTCCTCTTCCAAATCCTGTGACTTGAAGATTTGTTGGATGTAAAGTGCCTTCTAATGAATGGATACAGTTATTACAGTAAGTTCATTGCAAGTGCAGCAGGAAAGAAAAGCAGAAATAAAAATGTAAAAACCATAACATATGACAATTTTATACCTTGTATTAAGTTCTATGGGTAAAAAGTATCTATTGGGATAAAAATTCAAGTTTTAAAAGAAGGAAAAAAAATGGATTTCACGGATTCCTTGGCCTTATGAAAACGGGACCTTACAGAATAGTAATCAAGTTTACACAAAGAGAGTCTGTTGCAATTATTTTGCAAGTCAGCTGAGAATTTTTTAAGTGAATCAGAAATGGTGTAAGTTGCCCACAGCACTGTAAGAGAATCAGACTATAGTGATATGTGGTACTTCCCTGAGTGTGTGAACGCCTCTGCTGTAGGACGGGGTTGTCAGTGCATGCTTACCAACTCACACAGTCCTAGCAAAGGTGATGCTTCATCAGGAGAAATATTAGCTTTAACATCTAATACTGGTTCCTTACATAGGCATAATCCAATTTCAAGGATTTAATTGGCATGTTTCAGTTAAAATCACGGGTTGTCTACATTGAGATTTCATCGTTACTTACTTCCCTGCCATGCTTGATTTAGCAGATTAGTGACCTGGTAGCGGAGAGTATATCTGTTGTATCTTTTTGCCTCTCTACCTTACATGGTGAATTAATTTTTAAGGCTTAAATAAACATTCAAAAGGAATGGCTCTGAAGTTGATTTCTTTGGAGATGTGTGAAAATGTAGGGACTCCTTTCTGCTAGATTGTCCTTAAATGTCTGAGTATGCCAGGACCTGGGTCTCTGGTTCTGGCAGCCTTCACTTGGCTCAAGGGGTTTCACTGTATTTGGTTGTGTTTACATTTGTAATTGTCTAGGGTAAGATATTTGTACTGGGCGAGGCCTTTTAGACCACAGAAAGATCACTATCAACTTCAAACCTATTCATTTCCATCTGTTAGAGAAACACATTTTGCTTTTATTGTTTATAGAGTTAGAGCCAGGCTTATTGTTCTGATGGGAAGGAGAATGATGTCATCTCTGCTGACTGTAGTAATTGTTCAGGAATGTATTGATATGGTTTTCTACTGCTGGTGTTGTAAGTGTTTTCCTTGTAAATGGCCCAAGGTGGGCAGGGGTGTCTTTGCCTAGACAGGCCTTTGCACTCACAGGAAATCTCAGCTTTTCCTTTTCCTCGTGTCCCTGAAATGTGCACAAACTTCTTTCCCCCTTCCTCTACCACTTATCAAACCCTATGGCCTGGTGTCCCATGATGTGTCCATCAAGATTAGTTACAGATAACAGAACACTCTTGTTGGTTTTAGCAGAAAGGGATTTAATTTGAAAAATTAGATGCTTAATGAACCTCTGGAAGGGTTCTAAGCTTAACCTCCCATGAATGAACTCTGGTACAGCTCCACAGAGCTGCCCTGTTCAGGGAACTGCTACAAGAGAAAAGGAGAAAAACTTGAGACCTTGGTCAAAGCTTTTGCTAAGAATCCATCATTGATTTGTCATTGTTGTGTTGGTTATGGATCGACAGAATGGCTTTATTATGTTAATGTTGGGGAAAAAACTGTGGCCTGTGCAACAAGGTCAGTGCAACAAGGTCCCTAGATTTGTAGCCTGGGAGCTTGTTACAAATAAAAGATCTTGAGCCCCCACCCCACTCCTATTGAACTAAAAGCTCCAGGGGTGCAGCCCAGGAATCTGTGCTTTAACAAGTCCTCCAGGTGATTCTGATGCAGAGAGGGTAACCAACCATCCTGGTTTGTCTGGGATTGTTGGAAGGATTTCTGGGGTACTGGACTATATTGCTAAAACCAGTAAAGTCCTGAACAAGTTAGGACAAATTGGGCACCTTAGATGCAGCTAAAGTGTTGGGAAATACAAATTTTATTTGTATCTGTTGTACAAATACAACAATGCCTGACTTGTTGGCAAGGGTTAAAAAGGGTATTTGTGAGTCATGAGTATGAGGTACAATGTTACTGAAGTAATGACGGAACAGCAAAATACTCATTTGTTACGAATTTTCATACATCAATGAAGAATGTGCCAAAATTCTGAGCTTTCAAAAGTGACTTTTAGAAGTGCGAATTGACAAACTGAAAAAGCATGTTTTGCATATGAATTTTCACAAGTCATACACTCAGTTGTACAAAATAATTTTTTCTATAACTGAATTTTAATTTTAAATCTCCATTCTGCCTGGTAAGATAATTTAACCCTGGCCATTTTAAAGAAAACACAGTCAAATCAGAATTTTCACTCTCAGATCTGCATTCCCCCCCACTCCAGTCAGTTCAAGGTTTTCACCACCTTCTGTTCCCCAGATCATGTCTAAATTCTGAGAAGTTTTCACAGAGCCACATGTTGAGGGAGGGGGAGGCATCTGTCCCTGCTGGCATCTGTGGAGTTGTACATCATCCCCAAAGGAAATTTCTAGGACATCTAGGTTCCCCATCTGGTTTCTGGTAGTTGGTCCAGGAAGGTTACCCCATATCTTGCTCATCTCTGACTTAGTCTTCAAACCTGCTGGTCCCTCTCAGCTACTTTTGAGCCTCTCATAATGAAGTGTGAAGACCTTGGGACATTTTGGGTGCTCTTCCAAACTACTGTAGGATCACACATGGTCTCATAGAGTTGTCGCAGGCTTTGCTGCCTAGACACGCCAGGCTGCCATTTCCAGTATGGATATCTCACCAGGCAGGTCAGGGGAAATGCCATGAAGCTTGTTACCTCTATCAGGTGCAAGGCACAGGACTTCCCTCTTCTGGATCTGCCAGTCTATCTGAGGTTTCTGGTGCCCCCTCTGGAGGATCTGATGATGAATCTTAGGGCAGGCACAGGGACCTGCGTGGGGATGCATAACATCTATTTTCTTTTCACTTCCTTTCTGTTACTTTGCTCATCCTCCAGTCCAAAGAATGTTTATCTCATCTGGGGTTAGAAAATTTGCACCTGCATAATTAAGAATTATTCTCAACTTATACTTATGGTATCAACTTTACCCCTTGGGTTCTTTAGGGATGTGGCAGGGACTGTTATTTGCAACCCGACATCCATTCTCCCTTTCTGCTTCAGTAACAAATGCTGGTTTTGTTTGAATCAGCTGTGTGCCCTGCTAAAAGATTATGTTTTCCAGCCTCCCTTGAAGCCCAGCATGGTCATGTAACTACAATCAGACAAATGAAATATAAGCATAAGAGTTGTGTGATACTTCTGAGATGGCTGCATAAGTGATCTGACTCAGCAGGAAGGGCTACTCTTTGCCTTTCCCTAGTTCCTATTGCCTCATATGTAGTTATAACGGTTGGAGCTCTAGCAACCATCTTGTACCAGGAGGTAATCTTGAGGCTGCAAGCTAGTACTAGCAGATAACTGAAATACAGATGGAGTCTGAATCTCTGATAACCACACCAGCTCTAGCCTATCTACCAGACTTCTTCAAGAAAGAGAAATAAACTGTATTCACGCTCTCCCATTTTCTTTTTTATGCAGGCTAACTAACTCTAAGAGGGATTTGGCTTTCATTCTTGAAAACTCTTTTCTCTCAAGCTGTTTTTCAGCCATGGGTCCAAAGATCGACATTGAAACTCAAAAGATAAAATCGGATCCCTTTCGTTTCTTTGCATTTATATTGCAAGAACCCTTTTCTGAAAGCCACTGAGAGGACATCTTTTTGCTATCTGAAAAATTAGAGAGAAAGAAACAAATGCTAATATTTTAAAATGTTCTATCCTCACACATGAAATTTATCTAAGCAGTCACCATGTCTCGGATTAAAATCTGAACTTTAGGGTTTTAAAGATCCAAGAGAAGCCATATAGAAAAATGAAAGATTATCAATACAATTGATGATGTCTGAAAGCAGCACTATAGGAGTTTGTTTTAAAACAAAAGCTGCAAATAACATTCTTAGCTGCTTCTCCTAGCCCCTTCTTAATACTTGAGTGTTCTCTCATAGCAGCTGTAGGATCATATTTCTTTGTATAGCCTACTGTATTTCACAGTATGCCCCTTAGTTAACATTTGTTTATTGATCTGGGGCTCGTCGGGTTGACTTTTCAATAAATGGAACAAGTCACCAACTTCATAAATAATTTACTGCTCCTCTGTGTTGATAGCTGTAGCAAATTGTATTCCTTCTTAAGGAAGTGATAGCTATTCAACCATGGTTAATTAGGTTTCCTGAAATACGTATGTATCACAGGGCATGTCTTTCTTAATTTTATTTTATTTTTGCAAGATTGTGATTAATTTGATTACTGAATTTGATGGTATAGATATTGATTTAGCTTGGCAATCTATAACTACAATTAATTTCAATAAAAATTCAGCAAAGGCATTTATGTTCTATCTCCAAGAATATATCCCCACTTGAAAATCTATTCCTTTCCTCTCTGATATTCATGAGCCATAATTTCAAGTTTTATAGTATCAATTATTAAAAGCTACACTGATTCTTTGATCAGATACTATTGGGACAATCATGTTGACAAACAGGCCCTATGACTTGTATTTTGCAGGTCAGTCTTTTTTTTTTTTTTTTTTTTTTTGAGACAGAGTCTCGTTCTGTCACCCAGGCTGGAGTGTCGTAGCACGATCTTGGCTCACTGCAACCTCCGCCTCCTGGGTTCAAGCAATTCTCCTGCCTCAGCCTCCCAAGTAGCTGGGACTACAGGTGCCCGCTACCACACCCGGCTAATTTTTGTATTTTTAGTAGAGACGAGATTTAACCATATTGGCCAGGCTGGTCTCGAACTCTTGACCTTGTGGTGTGCCCACATCGGCCTCCAAAGTGCTGGGATTATAGGCATGAGCCACTGCACCCAGCCTCAGGTCAGTCTTGATTTTTATTTAATGAATTTGTACTCCACTCTACTCCACAAACATAATGTCACTCACAAGAACATATACAATAATGCCAAATAAAACTCAAATACAGAATTAGGACAAGGAAAATCAAGAGGAAAATCAAGATCAGACTAAAAAAACAAAAACCAACAAATACGTAAAACCCAGGAACCTGAGCTGATAATTGCTTCCCATTTGTCTCAGCCTCCAGAAAGCCAAAACAAAAGGAGAAGCTCTGTAAGTCACATAGTTTTATTTTTAAAAAGGAAGCAAACAACTTCCTCAGGAGGTACATGTTTTCCCCTGGCACCAGATTCTCAAAGAAATTTACCCTTTGGGACTTCATAGGGGACCCGGAGGTGCAGAATGGACAAAATTGTGACTCACTTTCCTTTTACTTTAAACCAAAGCTGAGGAAATAATGCTTAAAATTCAGTGAGTGATCTCCCAATTTGGTGTTCAAGGAAACAATGTTCTGGAAGATATTTATAGGAATGTTATTTAAAAAAAAATGTATTCCATACTCATATAAGTTAGGGAACCACTGAATTAATCAAAGTCAACAAGGTTTCTTAATAATAGATTTTTTTTTTTTTTTTTTGGGAAACTGACATTTTGATGTGCACTGTGGTTCTCTACAAAAAGGGAATACACAACTCCGTGTTCTTAGAACTTAACTTACCACAGAAACCTTTCTGCTGAGGCATGTCTATGAATTTTTAAAACAAAAGCTGCAAATAACATTCTTAGCTGCTTCTCCTAGCCCCCTCTTAATACTTGAGTGTTCTCTCATAGCAGCTGTAGGATCAGAACTCAGCAGCTGATCAGAACTCAGCTGTCTGAGTTCTGTGACACATGGTTTGGGAAGGATGAGACGTGGTGAACGGATGCAGATACGGTGATGGGAGGGCACTGCAGTGCTCTTCTGAGTAACAGCATGTGTGTTGGTGCTGGGCAGATGTGGGTACAAATCCTGTTTCTAGCACCTACTGGCCACAGGAGTTTGGAGAAATTACCCAAACTCACTGAGCTTTAGTTTTCTCATTCATAAGATGAAGCGCCTCAATTCGAAATATGTTTGGCTCCAAGAACAAAAGAATCTATCAGAATTACTTAGGGGGTTATTTTTCTGATATAATAAGTCCAGGGTTGGGCCATCCATGGCCAATGCAGCTATTCATGAATGTTTTCTGGGTCCAGCCTCTTTCTGTATTCCTGCTTTGATGTTCTTAGCATGGAGGCCTCTGTCTTCATGCTTGTTGCCTTATGGTTGCAAAATGGCTGTGGCACCTTCATTCTCACATCAGCATTTCAGTCATGAAGGAGGAAAGAAATGTACATTGTTTGTGAGTAGCCAATACAAAGCATCAGCCATAGGAGGATAATAAGAGACTGTCACTCAAAGACTAATTTTGACATCTTGGACAACATAGTGGGACCCTGTCTCTACAAAACAATTTTTAAAAATTAGTCAGGTGTGGTAGCATGCACCTGTAGTCCCAGCTACTTGGGAGGCTGAGGAGGGAAGATTGCTTGAGCACAGGAGGTGGAGGCTGCAGTGAGCCATGATCACACCACTACACTCCAGCCTAGGTGACAGCCTAGGTGACATATATATATATATATACACATACCCACACAAAACGGGGTAGAATTTCCTTATAAAAGTTATAATATAAATATGTTTTATGTCATATAGTATAGACTAAGAGCTTCGGCTCAGGAGTAGCACAAAGGTGAGCCATCCATGGCCAATGCAGCTATTCATGGATGTTTTCTGGGTCCAGGCTCTTTCTGTATTTCTGCTTTATATATACATAAAGAGAGAGGGGTTAAGTGAGATAATGAAAGTAAAGTGCTTATATAATGCCTAGCTCTCAATAAACATCAGCTGTTAACATGTATAGGCAGCCTTGGATTCAATGTGATACAAGTCTATCATTTAGAGTACCTGGAAAGGTGAAAAACTATATATTCTTCAGCCAATAACAAGTATATATCTTTTTTATTGGGGAGGCTTTTGATAGAAGCAGACCAGACTGTTTGATGCAACTCTTTCTTGCAAGGCTCTGGAATACTGGTAGATAGACACCCTGTTTGACAGCAGATGTCCTAGAAACCAGACAATGAAGAGGAAGGCTGGCATCCTATTGCACCAGGGTGGAACCCAACAGTACTGTCCTTAAGAAGAGACCCATTCCATCTTTGCATGGAGGCATGCCATGGAGTTCCTAGGCCAGAATTTGATTAGGAAGCAATTTTGAGGACAAAGCTTGGTCAAGTCTAATACATTTCTATCATTGAATGTAGTCAAGTTGATGTGGGGAAGGCTCAATTCTAAGTGTTCTGTCCCCTTGTCAGACTGTGGATATAATGTTGTGTCCTGACTTTTGGGTTACAAAATACAATAACTGTATATGGAAATAACATTTTGAAATGCAAATTACAAATATATATTATTTATATATCCAATATTATCTCATGGCTATGTGGAGGTGGAGGTGGTTTAATACTTTTTTTAGTCATTTTGGGAAATATTGAGATACATGTCACTCATATTAGGAGAAGTGCATTGGCAATTAGAGGGGAAAGAAAGGTATCACAAAAGTAACTTGGACTAAATATCATCTAGGAAATGAAATGCAGTCTAGTATAGTGATGAGGAAGAAGAAGAAGGTGATGACATCAATGATAACAGCTAAGGTTTAATCAGCACCTACCATGTGCCAGACACTGTTTTACGTGCTTTCCATACCATATGTCATCAATTACAAATATGTGATTTTCCCCATATTTTTAACATCAATAGCTCACTACTTGGAGTAGTTGTTTTGTGTCCAGCAGTAGCACTTCATCCTCACATCAAATCTGTAAGGTAGATGCTATTATTATTCTCATTCCAAAGATGAGGAATCTGAGGCTTAGCAAGATAGTGACATGGCTAGTAATTGGGAAGCTGGGATTAGCATGCACATTTGTGCTACTCCTGAGCCAAAGCTCTTAGTCTATACTATACGACATAAAATATATTTATAACTTTTATAAGGAAATTTTACCCCGTTTTTTTTTTTGTGTGTGTGTGTGTGTGTGTGTGTGTGTGTGTGTATGAATTGGAGATTTATTTATAAGTTGAACATTGCTCTGCTGAAGACAGTCTAGATGAAATGACCCAGGTTCCCTTCTAGCTATTTAATTTAAAAAATTAGTATCTAATATCCATATCCTTAAAAAGAGGGAAGAGGCAGGGTGTGGTGGCTCATGCCTGTACTCCCAGCACTTTGGGAGGCTGAGGCAGAAGGATCACCTGTGCCCGGGAGTTCAAGACCAGCCTGGGCAACAAAGCAAGACCCTGTCCCCATTTTTAAAAAAAGGAGAGGGGAGATGAGGAAAGAAAGCAATACAACAATGAGTCATTCCCTGTGCTAGGCTAGCTCCTAATTTGTTAGTGCTAAGAGGAAAAGGATCTGACCCAGAATTACCAAATTCTTAGACTCTTGGCTCAACTGGTTTCCAACAAAGTTATCAGATGGACCCAGTTCCACATTACACGGTTTACCTCAAGCATTGGAGCATGTCTTTCTTCCCACTCTCCCCAAACCTGCTCTCCCTCACTCTTCTGTTCTTTTGAATTCCTTGTTCCAATTGCCCTCAGCCTGCTTAGGGGTTTTTCTGGCATCTCAAGCTGTTTACCAGAGAAGATCACCTTGAGCCCTCAAAGATATAGCACAGAGCATGAGTCATGTTCTTGCTCACAAGGTTTTTGTTATTTGCTGATGGCCTGGATAGCATCGTCTTTCTTCATAGCTTTTATTTTAAGACATTTAAAGAGCAATCTCTGGGCTGTTTCTTGGCAGGTGGTATAGAGGAAATGTACCTGATAGCAATAATGTAAGCATACTCTGATCATGACCCCATAGGGCAGACACACCTGAATGTGTGTTTCAAGCTATAGAATCTGGGAGTGGCCAACGCTGAGATTCACTCCTTGTCTATGAATAACATCTGAGCCCCTGTCTCATGCTGTGGAACATAAGCCGTACAGGAGATTGAGGCCCTGGGTTTTGGGTTATATGAAGGTTGCAAGTGGAGGTTGTTAAGGGGAGGGTGTTAAGTGAAAATGCTATATACACTGGATATTTGCAAGCCATTGCAGTTTTCCTGTCCAGCCCACTGTCACTGGACTGAAGGAAGGTGGATACGTTGTCCAGCCCACCGCCACTGGGCTCTCTCTGCTGTTTGTGAGCCCCTAATAAAACCCCATGTCTCGTGTCCTGGCTCAGGATCTCTTGTTTGGCCTCTTGAAAATGGAGGCTTCTCTGTTGAGGTTAACAAGGGTTCAGCACAACACGGGGGCAAAATAGGAGTTTAGGAGGAACACATGGAGTATCTTCAATAAACTATCTTTTGTGAATGTTGTTGTAAATACAACTGTAAAGTTGTAAATTTCCTACTGATAGCCAATATTAGAGAACAAATAAAGTGCATGGAACAGAATATCCAAGTGATTTGTCATATCTAAAAACACCTCAGAAAAACTTAATTGAATATTAAATTTAAAATATAGATTCTACAGTATGGTACCAGAAGGTTTAATTTTAAAAAAGGAAACTGTACCAGAATGTTCTGAGAGCTGTGATTATGGAGCTGTGATTTGCAGCCCTTGTGTGATTATTCATCACAGAGAAAATTGAGATTTGACCTCATCCTCCTTATTCTCTACTCTGATCAACACCAAATCTGCCTTCACTTCAATTCCAAGCACTAGGTCCATAGGGGTTCCCCTCTTTCCCTCATGGATTAGCACTTGAATCTTAAAAATGATCAAGTATGGCTGTAATCCCAGCATTTTGGGAGGCCAAGGCGGGTGGATCACGAGGTCAGGAGATTGAGACCATCCTATCCTGGCTAACACGGTGAAACCCCATCTCTACTAAAAATACAAAAAGTTAGCAGGGTGTGGTGGCAGGCGCCTGTAGTCCCAGCTACTTGGGAGGCTGAGGCAGGAGAATGGTGTGAACCCGGGAGGCAGAGCTTGCAGTGAGTGGAGATCATGCCATGGCACTCCAGCCTGGGCAACAGAGCAAGACTCCATCTCAAAAAAAAAAAAAAAAAATCAAGTATAAAAGGGGAGGATGAGCACTGATATTTATAGCATACCTATTCTGTGCCAGGCAATTCATGTTTTACATACACCAGTTACCTCATTTAATCTTTAATACAGCCCTTAAACACTACCTGTATTAAGCTGTTCTTGTGTTGCTATAAAGAAATACCTGAGACTGGGTAACTTATAAAGAACAGAGGTTCAGTTGGTTCATGGTTCTGCAAGATGTACAAGCATGTTGCTGGCATCTGCTCCACTTCTGGGGAGGCCTCAGGGAGCTTTTACTTATGGCAAAAGATGAAGCAGGAGCAGCAGTGATTGCGGGAGGTGCCACACTTTTAAATAACCAGCTCTTGAGAGAACTCACTCACTAGCTCAAGGACAGCACTGGGCCATGAGGAATCCACTCCTATGACCCGAACATCTCCCACCAGGCCCACCTCCCGGGTTAGGGATTGCATTTAACATGAGATTTGATGGGGACATATATTCAAACTATCTGACTACTCCATCTTCCTTTAGACAGAGGAGGAAATTTAGGCTTAAAATTATTAAGTAATTCTCCCCAAATCACACAACCAGTAAGTGGTAGAGCAGGGATTTGAACTAAAGTCTGTCCACCTCCAAAGCCTGCATTATGTTCTCTCTACTCGTGGTTCCACACCCCAGCTTCAGATTAGAATCACCTGTGGAGATTTTAATGCAATGCTGACACCTTGATTTTCACCCCACAGCAATTAAGTCAGAATATCTAAGATTGTGTGTGGCTTAACTATTGCTTTAAAAATCCCCAGATTATTCTAATGTGCAGCTATGGTTGAAAAATCTGTATACTAAACTTAATGTTAAATGTCAAAGTTGGAGAATGAACACATTATTATGGATCTAATACTTACATATGACTAATCTGCAACAATCAAATTGTTTATGATAAAAATTACCCCAACACATACCCAAAGAGCTTTACTTCCCATTGTATTTGCTGCTGTTAGAAATGTAATCAACATTGTTCTCTCCAACTTGAATTCTGAGTAGGAACTGAGCACAAAGACTCAGGTTACCTCCATAGTAAATGGAGAAGTTGGCAGGAGAATAAGGGAATTTTCAGTCTTTTGTGTATTTTCCGGGGCTCCTCTTGAAACTGGAGTAGGTTAGAAATTGTTTTCCAAAGAAAAATGAAAAATATCTTCAGAACTTTGTTTCAACACTTGTAGTTCTGAAGGACTTCATAAAAACTAAGAAAATTATGCTCTGGCTTGTAACTTAAATTCACTGAGAAGGAAAAAAGAGCTAACAAATTCTACCACCTTTGGATGCATAGAGTTGGAGGCTGATTGCAGAAAGACATTGCTCGTGGCAGGAAGACGTTGAAGTTTCTCACATGTCACCTTCCTTTCTCAGGATCTTGTAAGGGTGTGAGGATACAGACATCAAAGGCCCTGTGCTAAGACAGCTCCATAACAGCATGCAGATATTTGGTGATGAGGGTTCAGAAGAGGACTTGCTGTGGGGAAGAGAGAAAAGAGATGGGAAGACTCTGTGAATGAATAGAGAACTCTGCAATCATCCCAGTTCCTTTGGTTGCCCTGCAGTCTGCAGGTGCCAGGAGGAATCAGAAGGTGTCTGGAAAGGCTTTCTGTCTGTATGGAGTCAAGGGAGGGTCTTCAAATCTATGCTTTCTAAAACAAAGAAATAATGTAGATGAAACAAATTTTCCCCAGAGAAAGGGGAGAGCCCACAGGGTGAAGAAGATGCCTGGAGAAGGCGGCATCCTCAAATGGAAGGTAATTGTCCTCAAATCACTTAACTAGGATGACCTATGTTGCTTTCTTGTGTAGCCAGGTCTGTTATCAGATTAGAGTGGCTGCTTTCTTCCCTTATCTTCAGAGGCATCATGCCAGAGCCTGGGGCGAGAAAGGGCTGATATCCAGGAATGCAGGTGAAATTATAGCTATTAGCCCTGTCTTAGAGTGCGAGGAAAATGTGCCCCCCTACCCCTGGCTAAGTTTGTGTGTTCCCATGTCATAAATTCCCTCCCTCTCTAATAGCTCTGCATAAACATCCCAGGGACTCAAAGTAACATTTGATTTCCCAAAAAGAACATTTGCATTTGTAACTGTCAGAAATAGGAGAGATCATGAAAGCTAAATGAATTGGGCTAAAAACAGTTTGAAATATGTCTTTAAATTTTAAAAAACATGTTTTTTGTTTGTTTGTTTGTTTTGGGAAGAGAGGATCATTTAGACTCAACAACAAAACAGAAAACTGTGAGTGCCATTTTGAGGCAAGACCAATTGGTCCTTCCCCCTCATACTTTCTGCTACCCCGTGACCTCCCTCTCTCCTTCCAGTCACAGAGTAGCCACCTGGTTTTGGAGTTTTAAAGGTGTGGTCCTGAGAGAGAGAGGAGGGCAAGAGAATCTCAAGATAGATTTGGAGGATTGAGGTAAGACAGTGGGGGTACTAGAGGTGCTTTCCCAAGTGAGTCCCCAGAAGGGAGGGAAAATATCCATGGAGAAGGGGCAGTGTGGTTGGTCCTGGCTAACAGGCCTGAACAGCAGACGCTATCGCAGCCCTGCATAGCACAGGGCAGTGGAATAACTTCACCGGTTCCCAAACTGCAGGGAAGCAGATAGGGTCTTAGAAGCATGGGGTTGCTTTCCTGAATCCAGTGTGGCTTGGAAGCCACAAAATGTTTCCTGTGCGCCCACAAGAGTGTAAGAAAACCACTGGGTAGGAAAGGACCTTGCAGACTGGAATGAGTCATCATGCAGACCAAAGTCCACCTCAGTGGATGGCAGTGTGGATGGATAGGGACGGATGTCTGAATACTGTCTCTCGTGTGCACCCCTGTCCCAGCCTTTTGGTATTCCTAGTACAAAGATATAGCTCTTAGGAAAAGAGGAAACCCTAAATAGGCTGAGATTAAGTTTCTTTCACCTGGAAGAATGAAGACTATGGTAGATTTTGAGTTACAGAACTCGAACAGATTTTTGCATTTCTTGAACACCTAAGTCTATGGACTTACGTTAGCACCATCTGTAGAAATAAGCACGGTTCTCACCACTTTTCGATTTGAATGCAGAAGGAGCCCTATCTGGCCATAGCTCTGCCCTCTGCAATGGAAAACATAATTTTAGTGGAACTTAGAGATCTTTGAGTAAAGACAGAAAAATAACAAAGTCTGTTCTTTACCACCTCACTTTTTTTGTACACATATTTGAAAGCATTTTCACATTAAACAATTTGTTTCTATCTGTTTTGTGGCAAACACATCTGTTAGAGGAATTATTGCATTTTTTTCCTCCTAGAAAGTTGTTTCCTTAATCTTTCCACAAAGTCTTGAGAATGTTAGCTTCTCTTTCTACATTCCTGGAAATCACAGCATGCTGTTCCTCCTAATGGCACTCCCACCTTCATCATTCTGTGCTTACAGTTTCACTGCATTCCATTGTTCTAATGAGGCGACTGAGTGGAAGCTGAGGTTAGCAAATAAAACTTAGAACAGGAGCAGCCCTTGGCTCCTTTCCCTTGGAGGCTGCTTCAAAAGAGGTGAAATTTTCAAAGATAGAACTTCAGGGAGAGGGTTTTGTGTTCCGGCTTCAAAGTGGCAATTCTTTCCTGAGTTGTCACCTGGACTATCTTACCATATTTCCTGGTTGAATGACTCCTCTAAATCTTACCTTAGCCTGGCCAAATATCCCTGGTCCCTTTGATATCTAAGTCTTCTGGCCAAGAAGCAAATTCCTGCAGTTCCAAGTCAGTAGCTCAAGTTCCTGGGACAGACTACCCGCAGGCCCTCAGGTTGCTGTCTGGTTGTCATCTAAAAAGTTGATATCACAGGCCAGTTGAGATCGAAGAGTCTTGGGTTGAAAAACTGACTCACAACTTCTAATTGTAAGGCCTTACACAAAATTCTTAAGTTTCCTCAGCTATAAAGTGCGGATTATAACAATATCCCACAATACCTCTGACAATGAAATAATGTGTATATATTGCTTGGCACCGGATATGGTTTGGGTCTGTATCCCCACCCAAATCTCACGTTGAAATGTCATCCGTAATGTTGGAGGTGGGACCTGGTAGGAGGTGACTGAATCATGGGGGTGATTTCTAATGGTTTATCACCATCTCCCTAGAGCTGTTCTCATGATAGAGTTCTCGTGAGATCTGGTTGTTTAAAATTGTGTGGCACCTCCCCACCCCACTTTTCATGCTGCTCCAGCCGTGTACAATGTGCCTGCTTCCTCTTCACCTTCTGCCATGTTTGTAAGTTTCCTGAGGCCTCCCCTGCCATGCTTCCTGTACAGCCTGTGGAACTATGAGCCAATTAAACCTCTTTTCTTTATAAATTGTCCAGCCTCAGGTATTTCTTTATAGCAGTACAAGAACTAAAACAGCACCTAATAGGCATTAAACAAATAATAATTCCCTGCTCCTTCTGCCTAAGCAGACATGGATGGGTTTGTGTATCTAAACTGTGGGACTTTACAAAGACTAAAATGGAATCTCTTGAGGCATTTCACTATAATCAATAAAATAAAGTACTTGTAATCATGTTTATTTATCTGCTGATTTCTTGTTATGTATTTATCACATTATATTTTAGCTGTCTGATTATGTTATGAGATCATTCAAGGTTGGAACTCTGTCTAAAATTCTCTGTAAATCTCCAGGACTTCAAAAACGTCAGTGAATGCTTGATAAGTGCACAAATGAATTAATAGATTCCTAATTAGGCATTTAGATGATGGATTTTGCTAATGCCCTTGTCCCATAAGTACTTTAAATTTAATAAATAATTGTTGAGGACATAGAATGCTCAACATAATGTGTCTTATGATGCTTATAAGGTCCTTACAATAAAGTGGAAGATCCTAATCACTTACTAGACAAGCACAAGAACTTCTACAACATGAATAGATTGGTACCATAAACTATACATAGAAAGATGGGGTATTTAGCAGAGGGAGAGATTACATTTGGTTGAGGGATTAAGAAAAGTTTCATTGCAGAATGAGGTAGCAATGGAACTGAACCTCAGAAGGTGAATGAGTGTGACAACAGTGACGACAGGGATGCTCCAGTGGACATTTGTGTCTAAGGCACAGTGTGATGGGTGTCCAGAGGGCTGCAAGTAGACTGGTGTATAGCACAAAGTATGTGTAAGTTGGTTAAAGCTGCAGACAGAGGGAGGGTTTTGAAAACCAGCCAGACTGAGAAATTGGGTAAGTCCGGCAATGAGAGTTACTAAAAATTTAGAGCAAGGAAGCTTCAGTTTTAATTAATGTTTATGGAGTGCCTTCATTTTACAGATTAGGCAAATGAAGTTCAGACAAGTTAAATGACTTGCCCAAAGTCAGACGGATTGAAAGTGACAGAGCTAGAATTCCACTGGGGTCCCTTGACTCCAAGATCAATACTCCCAGCACACCACAGCCACTCCTCTCGCTGTGCAGCAGGATAGGCTGAACTGCAGCGAGGGTGACTGAAGGTAGGAATCTCAGCTGAGAGGAAGGAGATATGTTTCCTTTACATTCAGGCACTGAATCACTGCCACAAGCAAAGCAACCTCAAACATAAGATGATCTCCCATCTTCCCAATGAGAGGATCCAAAAAGATCTGATCTGAATATAGAAACTGACTGGAAGTGATGGAAGGAGCCAGATTTTGAAGTAAATATGGAGGAAGCCAGTCTTAGTAAAGTCTAAATCTTAAGGGGTACAAAGATACAGTTAGATAAAAGGCATAAGTCCTAGTATTTGATAGTACAGTAGGGATATTATAGTTAACAATAATTTATTGTGTATTTCAGAATAGCTGGAAGAGAAGAATTGCAATGTTCCCAACACAAAGAAAAGATCAATGTTTAAGGTGATGGATATTCCAATGACCCTGATTTGATCATTACACATTGTAGACAGCAATCAAAAAAGCACCAGCATTCCCAAAATATGTACAACTGTTATATATCAATAAAAAATTTAAAATTTAAAAAGCATAAATGATGAAGGCAGCAAGTGCTATAATCAGATTTGCATTTTAAAAAGATAATTTTGTCATCAGTGTGGAGCCTGGATTAGAGGCAAAGTGGGAGATAAATAATGCAGTAGACTTCTAGAGAAATCTAGGGGTTTGGTGGCCTGTGCTAAGGTGGTGGTTGTGAGACATGAGAGGAAAAGACAGATATAAGAGGTATTTGGGAAGTGTGGGAGAAAAGATTCCATCAGAGAGGGAGAAAGGAGGGTCAAGGGTGACTCCAGAGTTTCTGTTTTGAGCAATTTTGTGTATAGTGGGTCATTGAGTGTCAGATGCAAGGCACGTTGATGAGGACAAATTTATAGAGCTAGGAAACTGGAGTGGTATCAGGAAGGGAGAGATAAGGAGGAGAGAAAAGATGTGATAGCAATGTAAGCAGAAGAGTCAGGAGGAGTGGCTGAATTCAGGGAGATGCTGAGCTCAGTTTGAGGCACTTTATTGTCTCCTGCCCCTCTCCCTCCAGCTGAGATTTCAGCTTTGTCTTGAGAGTTAATCACGTGCCACCATCAAAAATATTGTCTTTCTTGTTCTGATTATTCCAGGAGGAGCAAGAAAACATGGTAATTACCACTTTGTAATTTCCTCTCGGGGAAAGCTAAGTCTTATTTCAAATGAACATAATATTTCATTGACATAGAAAAGAATGAAAATCTTCCCTTGAAAACAAGAGTAAACAAAGCAGTCACAGCAATCAATCACTTCCAGGTCACCAAAGGAGAAAATGGTTAGATGATATAATCACTGGCCTAGGAATAGGGTGATCGACCCTCCTTGGCTGCCTGGAACTTCCATGGTTTTAGCACTGCAAGTGCTGCACCCTGGAATCCCTCAGTGGGATTAGGTTTGGATTCTAATCCTGATTCTACTGCTGATTCACTATGAAAACAGATACATTCTAAGCATAGTTCCTTCATCTATAGAATGAGGGGAAAGGGCTTCTTTATATTCTCTCCTGAGATGAGCTCCTGCAGTCCCACGAATCATGTATTACCGATGACTGCTGAGAGACCACCTGCTCTCATCCCTAAGCTACAGACTTGAATTTCCAATGGCCTACTCGACATCTCCACCCAAATGTCTAATAAACATTAAACACTTTCATGACCAAACAGAACTCTTTTTGTTTGTTTTTTGAGATAGGGTCTCACTCTATCACCTAGGTTGGAGTGCAGTGGCACGATCATGGCTCACTGCAGCCTCAAATTCCTGGGCTCAGGTGATCCTCCTGCCTCAGCCTCTCAAGGAGCTGGGACTATAGGTTCATGCCACCACACCCAGCTAATTTTTCCTTTTCCGTTTTTTGTAGAGACAGGGTTTCACCATGTTGCCCAGGCTGGTCTCGAGCCATCTACTCGGCCCCAAAATGTTGGGATTATAGGCATGAACCACTGTGCCCAGGCCCAAAGAGGACTCTTGATTTTCTTTCCCAAACCTATTCTTCCCCATACCTTCTATTTCCCGTAAAATGACATCAACCAAATATCTAGGAATCCTCTTTGATTTTCTCATCTGCTCTCTGTACCAATTCCAGGCCAAAACAGCAAATTCTGTCAGTTCAACCTCTAAAATGTATCCCAAATCCATCTACTTCTGCTAACAGTAGCCAGAGGGATCCTTTAAAAATAAAAACTCGGCCAGGCACGGTGGCTCATGCCTGTAATCCCAGCACTTTGGGAGGCCGAGGCGGGTGGATCACCTGAGGTTGGGCATTCAAGACCAGCCTGGCCAACATGGAGAAAGCCCATCTCTACTAAAACTACAAAATTATCCAGGCATGGTGGCGCATGCCTGTAATCCCAGCTACTCAGGAGGCTGAGGCAGGAGAATCACTTGAACCCAGGAGGCAGAGGTTGTGGTGAGCCGAGATCACACCATTGCACTCCAGCCTGGGCAACAAGAGCAGAATTCCGTCTCAAAAATAAATAAATAAAGGCAAATAAAAATTAAATAAATAAAAATAAAAACTCTAACTCCTATTCTTCCTCTTTCGAATATCTCAAATAAAAAACTGTTTTAGAAGCATCTCTTCTTTAAAGGGATTTAATTTAACTTTCTTTGCCCACTCAATTGATGTATTGGAATATACATATTTACTTGGGTCTTTCATGGATCTACAGGGAGTGTTGCTGACCTTGTTACACTGCTGGGTATGAGTATTCTGTCTGCCTGGAAAACAACATAGCATATTTGATGCTAACTTCTAGGTGTTTATCTGTACAAAGGAAAGATGTGAAAGCCCCAAATTCACTGCCCTATAACTCCTAACAAATCACATCTTTACATCCGAAATCATGTCTCACTTGCCAGTTACCAGTTTGGGGAAAACTACCTGCCAAAGAGTCTGCAAATGAAAGATGTCACGTTTAAAGGAACATCATAAAGTTCCTAGAGCCCAAACCAACTAAAGAGATGTCTTCCTCTACATTATCTGGAGTCAGTGCTTCTTCCCAGAACCAACAAGTACATGCTCCTCAGGATGGTTTCTTGAAGATATTACTTTCCTCACCCCAGGGATGTCTAAGTTCCATTTTGTGTTAGATAAGAAGGTGCTTATTTTGAAAAAAGGTTCATTTTGTGGTGGATGGGAACAAAGTACTTAAATAAAGGGCCAGCCTTCTGGGACATTTACCCTTGACAGCTGAATTTTCTATGCTAGGCTTGCTCATGTCCTGAAAATTTCAGGGCTGAATCACAGTTCAACAATATTAACCTTGTGTTTACCTTCCTGTGCTAGACAGTGTGCTAAGTGCTTTTTCAATATATCCTTACTAAATCCTCCCAATATCATGAGATATTTTGAGTCCCATTTTCTAAATGGGCAGAAGGGAACATGGGGAACTGAAATGACTTGCCAAGGTTACAAACCTAGTAGGTGGTGAAGCTGGCATTCAATCCAGGAAGTCTGACTTAAGGCTGCCTCATGGAGTTTTTGAGACATGAGTTCCATCTGTGATCTGCTGAGCCAGTGATTCTCAACCATGGCTGTACGTCAGGACCATCTGGGGAATTTTTAAACATCTTGATTCTAGGTTGTACCCCAGACCAGTTAAGCCAGAATCTCTAGGGGGTGGGGCCCAGGCAGCAATAGTTTTTAAATCTCCTTAGGTGATTCCAGTGTGCAGCCGTATTGCCAATCAGTGTTCTATACAATCGTAATTCTTTCCACTTGTTATTTTTAAAATTGTATTATTATTTTTTGAGGCGGAGTCTAGCTCTCTTGTCCAGGATAGAATGCAGTGATGTGATCTCAGCTCACTGCAACCTCTGCCTCCCAGATTCAAGCAATTCTCCTGTCTCAGCCACCTGAGACTACAAGTACACACCACCACACCTGGCTAATTTTTATATTTTTAATAGAGATAGGGTTTTACCATATTGGTCAGGCTGGTCTTGAACTCCTGACCTCAGGTGATCCACCCACCTCGGCTCCCAAAGTGCTAGGATTACAGGTATGAGCCACCGCACCCAGCCTCCACCTGTTATTTTTTAAAACTAGAAAATAGTTATATTTGTTGCTTTCCACAAGGAATAGTCAAGAGGCCAATGAGTACAAGACATTGTATACCCCCTATATTTGCATTTCCTTTCTCTTTGGGGACCCAGCTAGCTCAGGCCTTCACTTTCCTATTAAGGAAGAGGAAAAAGTGATTACGGTGGTACCTAGATAATGCTTAGATTTGTAATGTGTTTTAGAAAAAAAATGAATTTATTAGTATTATCTTCAAATGATTTTTAATATTGTGGCACAACTGGAAAGACTGCTACTGCTTTATTGCTGTTAAGAAAAGAAAGAAACAAAGCTGAATTTTGCAGATTTGTATCTAGGGTGCTATAATTGATCCTAGAGTGGCACTGACAACTTGGAAGTGCCAAGATATGATGCTCTACAAAGGGCTGTGAAGTTACTTGCATAGTGACAGAAAGTGAATGAACTTTTATTGAGCACTTACTCATGGTTTGGTGGACAGAACATGGGTTTTTATAGACAGGCAGACATGGGTGTAAATCCCAACTCTGTCATTTACTAGCTGTGGTTTTTTTGGTTTTGTTTGTTTTTATTTTTTAAGACAGGATCTTGCTCTGTTGCCCTGGCTGGAGTGCAGTTGTGCCATCTTGGCTCACCACAACTTCCGCTTCCCGGGTTCAAGTGATTCTTGTGCCTCAGCCTCCCAAGTAGCTGAGATTACAGGCCTGTGCCACCATGCCTGGCTAATTTTTGTATTTTTAGTAGCGACGGGGGTTTCACCATGTTGTCCAGGCTGGTCTTGAACTCCTGACATCAGGAGATCTGCCCTCCTGGGCCTCCCAAAGTGCTGGGATTACAGGCGTGAGCCACTGTGCCTGGTTGGCCTTGGGCCTGTAAGTCTCCATTTCCTCATCTGTGAAGCGGGGGCTGATAAGGCTCACCTGGCAGGACTGTATGATTGATGAGATATGTGCGAAGCATCCAGTACAGTATCTGACGCATGGCGATAATTATAATCATGTGGCAGATGCCATGTTATCCACATTTATTATCTCCCTTTATCTTCACAATACACCCTCAAAAAGATGCTGTTATTTTCATTGATGGAGGTGAGCCCTGAGAGGCTCCACAATTTGCCCCAAGGCACACAGCCGTGAGACGTCCAGTTAGGATTGGTCTTCTGTACCCAAAGCCTGTGAAGGCTGGCTGCCACACCGTGCTTCACAGGCCATCCCGTAGCTGATATATCTATTAGAACAGAGGGAGAGAGTGTCTGGATAATGGAATCAAATTTAAAAGGCAAACAAATTTTCAGCTATCTTCCAAGCACATGACAATGTTATGAAAAAGGCTATTTGGCTCAGAAAGGGCACTATCACTTACCCCTTTTCCTTTTAAGGTGGAGCTCTACCTGTAGAACACCCATCTAAGAAACTGAAATTGCAAAGCTCCCTCTGGCTTAAGTACTCCTAGCCTTAGCTCTATGCTAAACTAAAAAAAAAAACAAAAACAACAACAACAAAAAAAACCTGGGTGAGCCATTGTCTAATCACATCATATCCACATTCCCAAGAGAATTAAGCATAAATTTTTTCTGCCGCTGGCTTTTATGGTTTCCCATGAGAGACCATAAAAATTCAAATTGTGGTACATTTTGAAGTAATTTAAGAAGAATGAAATATTGTTGAAATAATTTGGGAGCTCACTGCAAGGGAACTTGGGAAATATAGCCAAGCTGGGTTCCTAGGAAGGAAGAGAATGGGTTTTACAGAATAGGCACAAAATCCCTGCCACACAGGCCATCAAGTGGAGGTGTGCAGTGGTCATTTGGAAATATGGCATAGGAGCTTGGGATAGAGTGGAAATAGCATCTAAATTGTTGAGGCCATGGGATCAGATGAACTTGTTAAGAAAATTGGGTAGAGTCTGCAGAGGAAAGGTTGAAAAAAGAACCTTGAGGAATACCAGAAACTAAGGGACAAGCAGAGGAAGAGGAATCAGCAAAGGAGACTGACAAAGAGTAGAATCTGAAAGACAGGGGTGCCCAAAAGCAGGGTAGCATTAAAAGTTGACAAAACTTTGAGGAAAGCCATCCTAGGGCTGCCATGACAAAATACCACAGACCAGTGGGCTTTAAAAACGAAATTTATTTTAACAGATGCAGAGAGGTCCAGTAGGATGAGAACTTAGATGGTGTCATTGACTTTGGCAATTAGAGTATTCGTGATCCTAGAGTGTAGTTTCAGTTGGAGTGGTGGAATCAGAAGTGAGATGGTAGAGGCCTGAGAAGGAAATGCAAAGTGATGAAGTGGAGTTATGGAGCAGAGGGCTCACTGACAATGGAAGACTTTTCTGGCATCCCAAGCAACTACTGATTATGAGATCTCAATTAGTCAGTAAATCTGTGCTGGGCACCATATTTCTTGAAGTGCCATCTTAACAGTTTTTAGTTGAGTCAGCTATTGCAAATGTCTTTCTTCATCAGGGAGAGTGACAGGCTCACTGTGTGGAGCTCTTAAGTTTGCATGCATTTTCCTTCTCATCCCAGCTCCCACTACTCACAATGCCTTATAGCATCCATTTATATCACGTGCCTGTCCCCTGAAAGCATGTAGTTTGTGACTTCTGTTAAGGTATCTCTTGGGGCTCTTTTCCAAGTTACTTCTTATATCTAGGATAAATCAGAGATTCCCTCTGAAGCAAAACAGAACATTTATTTACTTACTTATTGTTCTTAACATCTTTTATTGTGGTACAATATACATAAACAGAATGTTTATAGACCAGTGGCAGTGGGATGTATGTCTCATGCTAGGGAGGAAGTGGAGGACTATCTACTGGTGGAAACCAAGTTGTGGAAAAGATGATATTTGACAATGATAATAAAAAAGAAACACAAGAGAGAGGATGCTGTTTATATAGAAGCCTGCAACTACAATGACTCTACCCTGGAAATTGATCAAGGAAGCATCCAGTAAAGGAATGTGTTACTAAACCAGCTACCTGCTGAGTAACTGGAACTTAATACAGCTGGGAAAACTCTAGGAGCTTGTACAAAATACCTATCTCAGCATTACCCCACCCAAGCTTGAGGGAGCTCTCAGCAGTCATTGACTGATTGACAGGTGCTGGGATGGGGATAGGAATGAATAAGCATCAACAGCGCCAAAGTCCTAGCAACTCCTGCCATGGGAGTGGTGAGATAAAGACTTCAGGCCACAGAGAGCAGGTGCCACAGTTGGAAGTCAACATGGGTGCAGTAAAGGGGTTGAAGGAAAGGTAGAGCCAGTGTTGTCTGCTGTAGTCCTGTGCTCATTTGTCCTCTGCCATTCTGATTCCTTTGAATCAAGTTCCACAAGTCTGAGTCCTGTCCCACAAATACGTGTCTCATAAAAATGTGCAGATATTTTTCTAGGGTATTGTATTAGATCGCTAGGGTTGCCATAACAAAATATTGCAGACCAGTGGGCTTATAAAACAAAAATTTATTTTCTCATAGTCCTAGAGGCTAGAAGTCTGAGGCAAGGCTGGTTTCTTCTGAAGCCTCTCTCCTTGGTTTGTAGGTGACCATTTTCTCTTTTGAATTCATAGGGTCTTTCCTCTGTGTGTGCCTGTCCTAATCTCCCAATCTTGTAAGAACACCAGTCATATTGAATTATGGCCCATCTACATGACCTTATTTTACCCTACTTAACCTCCTGAAAGACACTATATAAAAATACAGTCAGTCATATTCTCAGGTATTGGGGGTTAGGATTTCAAATATGAATTTGAATTTGGGGGGGACACAGTTCAGCCCTTTACAGGTATATATTTAAAAATGGGATTGTTTTTCCAAATAATATACACATTTTAAATTTGAATAAGTTGGCTAAATTGACATTGAAGAGTGACAGAATATGCCTCTCCAGAATATGCCATTTTGGCATAAGGGTTATTTTGAGCTAAAAGCACTTTTAAAAAGCGGGTGCAAACAAAACTTTTTTTTTTTTTTTTGAGACAAAGTCTCACTCTGTCACCCAGGCTGAAGTGCAGTGGCATGACCTTGGCTCACTGCAGCCTTGATCTCCTGGGCTCAAGTGATCCACCTGCCTCAGCCTCCTGAGGAGCTGGGACTGTGGATGCACACCACCATGCCTGGCTAACTTTCTTTTTTTCTTTCTTTCTTTCTTTCTTTCTTTCTTTCTTTCTTTCTTTCTTTCTTTCTTTCTTTCTTTCTTTCTTTCTTTTCTTTCTTTCTTTCTTTCTTTCTTTCTTTCTTTCTTTCTTTTCTTTCTTTTTTCTTTCTTTCTCTCTCTCTCTCTCTCTCTCTCTCTCTCTCCCTTCCTTCCTTCCTTCCCTCCCTCCCTCCCTCCCCTTCTTTCTTCCCTTTTTCTTTCTTTTCTTTCTTTCTTTCTTTCTTTCTTTTTCTTTCTTTCTTTCTTTCTTTCTTTCTTTCTTTCTTTCTTTCTTTCTCTTTCTTTCCTTCTTTCTTTCTCTCTCTCTCTTTCTCTCTTTCTCTCTTTCTTTCTTTCTTCTTTCTTTTTGTAGAGATGGGGTCTTGTTGTGTTGCCCAAGCTGATCTAAAATTCCTGGCCTCAAGTGATCCTCCCGCCTCAGCCTCCCAAAGTGCTGGGATTACAGGTATGAGCCAAGTGCTCAGTTCTTCAAGCAGAACTTTCTGACTTCTTTTTTTCCTGAAAGCACATAAAACTCCCATGTAAAAGATGCCTGCTTTGTATCAGGAGGAAAGAAATCTTTATCAACAGAGACAGAGAAAATTCTCTGTAAACAATCGAATTTTGTTAAAACAACTCTTATCTTTCTTTAGCTTTCCTGTATATTTTAATTACTTTTTCACAATTGCCTCACTTTGTGCAACATAGTAGGAAAGCATTGAGATTTTGCAACTTCCTTGGGCAGTCATTTCTTTATAAAGTCTCTCAAGTCACATAAAACTTAAAATTAAATAAATCTGTATGTTCCTCTCCTGCTAGTCTGTTTTATGCCAATCTAATTCTCAGGCCCTGCTGGGGTTCCTATGAAGGTAGAGGTAAAGCTTTGTCTGCCCTACACCATCCAACATAGTATCACTAATTCCGTTTCAACCAGCAGTGTGTGACATTACTTCTTTCCCACACCCTTCCCAACACTGATATTATCACATTTTAAAAACTTTGCTAATCAGGTAAAAAAGTGGCATCTTTTTTTTTTTAAACCCACATATGCCTAATTACTGATGACACTGAGGATCTTTTTGTATTTTTATTGGCCATTCAACTTTCCTCCTGCCTGTTCATGTTATTTTCTCTTGGTCATTTGTCTTTTGCTTATGAAATTCTCATTTGTTTAAATGTATATGACTATACTAACTCTGTGATACATGGGCTGTAGATATCTTCTAATAGACTATCATTCATCTTTATGTGGATGTTTATCATACAGAGGTTTTAAATTTCAATGTGGTTACCTGCGCCCTGGATCTGTTCTCTTCTCACTTCCTCAAGGACTTTTTTACTCCATGGATAATGCCCCCACCCTTCCAGCTTCAACCTCACCCTAAGGAATCCTTGCAATTGTTGAGAAATATACTCTACTATGTCACACTTTTTATGACTTCTCCTTGACCTGTCCCTTTCTCCAATTGCTGGCCTCTTTTTGCTTTGTTTCATAGCAACATTTCTCAAAAGACAGTTTGTTTTTTTGTCATTCTCTCCACTTCCTCACCACCCCTCCAGTCATCAACCTCTGTAGTCTGGCTCTGTGACCACTCTCTGCTGGAATTGTTCTTGTTAAGATCACCAGTCACTTTCATGGTGCTAGCTGGAGTCACATCTCTGTTCTCACGTGATTTCACCTTTTGGCAGCATTCACCATGACTGACCATTTCTCCCTTCATGAAACCTTTTTTTAAATGTTGGCTTCAGTAAATGAGCTCCCTGTTTTCTTCCTAACTGCCTCAGCACTTCTCAGTACCCTTTACTGACTCTTCCTCCACCACCAACTCTCTGAATGTTGGAGTGTCTCTCGGCACAGCCCTGGACTTCCCTCACTAGCTTCTCATCAGGTGAACTAACTCCTGTGCCATTAAATATCTTGCATGTGTTGATGACCCCCAAATGCACAGCTCCACCCTTGACCAATTCCTTGAACTTTAGACTCGTACATCCAGTTCCCTGCTGGACACCTCCCTTTGGTTATTTCATACTTAATTGGTCTAAAATGGTTCTTTTTGATTTTCACTGCCTCCCCAAAAAAACTTTTCCCGCCTCGTTTTCCCCTATCTTGCCAAGAACCCTGTTGCTCAAATCAAAAAACTTAGGAATCACCCTGATTTCTCCCTTGACTTCACTTTCTACACCCAGTCCATCAGCAAGTCCTAATGTTTCTATTTCCAAAATGTTCTCAGCATCCATCTATTTTCATCCATCTTTGCAACCATTACCCTATTCCTTGCACTGACATCTCTTCCCAGGGTTATAGCTGTAGCCTCCTAAACGGTCTCCTGCTTCCATTCCTGCTTCTGTCCAGCTCATTCTCCTGTTAACATTCTTTTCAGCATTTATCCCCATCTTAAGTTACTGTAATAACTTATTTCTTTACATTGTTATTGTCTGTTTCCTCTACTATTTTGCCATCTCCATGAGGGTAGGGACCATATCTGTGGTATCTCTCACCACATCCCAACTTCTGGCACATTGAAGAGTCTCAGTAAATACATTTGGATTAAATAAATAAGTTAAGTGAATGCATGATTTTAAATATTAGATAATATTCATAATTTGCTCAGAAAATTCTCCTGAGATTAGCCACTTCCCAGACTGGTGAAACAGAAGAATATGACCTTGTGTATCTTAATGACTCCTGAAAAGAGTGTAAAGACAACATGCTTGGGAACATAAAGTGGAGCAGGAGTTACAAGCTCAAATGTCTCTAGGTTCTGGCAGGTAACAGAAATGGGGAGGTTACCGTGTGTAAGCCACAATAAGTGGTAGGGACCATCACAATCTGAGACCCCCCAGCTATAGCCAATGCAGACTCATCAACTCCAGCCAGATGTGGCCAAGCAGCCAAGGGCCCAAGGGTGAGCGATCTTCCAATTTTTCGAAAGATGGAAGTATATGCATACAAATTATAATAGTTTTGTTCAATTTCTCAGACTTGAAAAGAAAAGGAATTAGTTTTGGATGTGAGTAATCATTTGAAACAGCGACTTCCCCACAAAAAGAGGTTTGAGGTATGTAGTCAAAGACTCATGAAGCTCAAAGGAATTAGGGACTCATGCTCCTTCTAACTTGTTGCTCATCTTGGCATGGTTTTCATTCTTGAAGTTACTTTATGGCCCAGTGGACTGAGGTAGCTCCAGCCATTACCTCCTCATTCTGTACACCAGGAAGCAAAAGGGGAAAGAGCGAGCCTGACTTCCTGGAAACTTCTATGCCTCATTTTTATTTCATTTCATTGTCTAGAACTTAATTGTGCAGCAACTTCTAGCTGCAAGGGAGGCTGGAAAGTGTAATGTTTTTTCTAAGTGGACATGTGCTAAACTAAGGAAGAAGGGAAGGATGGATATTGGAGTTCTAAAGTAGGAGTCTCTGCCAGAGCTGGTTATTTATGTGAAATTCCTAAGTTTTGACACCATGACAGCTAAAAACAGCAGCTCTGTTACCTGATTTCAGCAGAGGAGCTGCCAGTATCGTAAACCCTGCTTATAGCAGCAAACGTGAATGGGAGGCATTTCAGTGTCACATGGGGCAGCCTGCAAGTCTGGCTGGTGAGGATCAAAAACAGATGCAGGTTAGCAGGACTCAGACAGGCAGTGCAAACGGGAGTGTGTTCAGGTACCCTGGGAGGTGGGGGTGGGTTGTGGAAAGCACTGTGAAGGTGGGCCATGAATAAAGTCTGAGGGGCTACTGTCTGTTACCTGTACATCTAAGCTGTGCTCAGGACGTTGGCAGCAGCATGGGCAGTCCCTGGCTTCCCTTACCTTTAGGTCTAAGCAGTTATTCCAAGGAGTGCAATTTCTATGTTCTCTGAACTATAAAGTCCCTCTCAGTATCCTGACCTCTCACACCAGGTCAAGGTCACCCTCTCTGGAGGGATAAGTGAGCCTGGACCAGACCCAAACTCCCTGAGAACTCACTGGCCCTTTCCAGTCACTGCCTTCACTACCAGCCCTCTTCAATTCTCTCTCTCTAGCCCCCTCCAATCACCCAAATTGTCCTCTTAGACTTGGGCTCAGCCCAGCCCAAGGCTCCATGACAATTCCCCTCTAAATGGCCTCATCTCCCGGTTACACCAGACCTTCTAGACATGGTGGCACCATGTGGTGGTAGGAAAAGAACTGAATTTGCAGACAGTCTTCCCCCACTTGAATCTCTACACCAAAACTTACTAGTTGACTAGACTATAAATATTTCTATAAGTGTAAATTGGTGCTAATAGCATTCTCCTTACCTACTTCACAAGGCTTTTTGGAGGATTCACAGGGATCACTTATGTAAAAGGTCTTCGTTTAAAAAAAAAAAAAAGTCTAAATAGCTCTGCATACAAATTTAAGGTTCCAGTAAAGATTCTCTGTAACTGCCCAAATATGTTTAAAATTAATGACTTTATTGACACAAACTTTGCCATGAAAAGTGTTATCCTAAAAGGATAGGAAGGATTAGTTTCTGTCTCATACACACATGAAAAAGTAGCCAGATGCATTTTTAGTCACATGGTTTAACTTCTGGTTGCTGTCTCCATGAAATCCAGATTGTTCTGGGGAGGGCCAGATCATATGCCCTGCATTTCCTTCTCCCCTGGAAGTGAGAAAGTGCTTCTATATAAAACAGAGACACTTTCTTACGGTGATAAATTCCAAACGACATGCAGCAGCGAACTGATGCAGAAACAAAGCTGTAAAGAGAAGCCACAAAGCACATCCCCAGGGAGAAAGAGCCCTTGAACTCGCAGGATCACTGCCAACCTTTGGCAGCTGGGGGCTCCTGCTGAGTAATGTCAGTGGGGACATATGAGTCACAGGTTTTGCTTTTGTTTTATTATTATTAAGACAATTTTTTTAGAACATAAAGTTCCTAAAAGCCCTTTCTCAAAGAATCACAAAATGATAAAGGTTTAGAAAAACTATAGTTTTGTGTATGGTAAAGTCTTGTACAGTGATTAGAACACCTAGTTTAAGACACAAACCTACCCTGAATATAAAAGATTCCATTGCTGAGTGATTTGCAACACACACTATACCTTAAGGGTCTAATTCAGTCTCCTAGTTATGAAGTCACTGTTAGATTCAGGATAGACAGTAATGACTAACCAGACTCCAAATCCCTCAACATCTGCACAGTACCTGGCACAGGATGGACATTTAATGTTTATTGAATAAATATGCAATCTGCCAATGAAAGGAAGGAAGGAAGGAAAAATGACACTACCCACTTGTGTGTGAAGAATAACAGAGTTAGCAGATAAGGAGGTTGTGTATCTGACTTTTGACCTGCATGTCAGTTCTCCGGACTATGTTATATAAACATAACATCATTAGGCTGCCTATTTCTGCTAAACATGGAATTTATTGGTATAGTTTGGTACAACTTTAGTCCTATCTTTCCCAATCCCAGGCATGTTAACAATCCTTGAAAAATCCTGCTACATTAGTTTGGAGGAAAATACATCCAGATGAACGTTTCAAGACATACTAGAAAATTATTCCTATCAAAACATCCTTTTTCTGTGTCAGCTACCTCATTTCTAATGCAGTGCACATCAATCTAATGTCAGTGTGAATACACATCAACCAGGTGCTGGCTTTCTAAAGTGATTCCTTTGTAGATGCCAAAATGATAGTCCTGGGGTGGTGAACAGAGAGACCAAGGTGAAGCCATGCATGCTGCCACATGTCTCTGGATCATCTCCTTCTCCTACGCAGTGTTCAATCTTTGATTAACAATTGCAAATGACCCCAATAGAGAGGGAAGACAGTTAAGAAGATAAGCAAAGGGAACTGGAAAGCTATGTAAAATTGCAATGTCTGGCTGAGCCCTGAGGGGTATCCTTATTTGGATGCATTGGCCACAAGCATGGTGACATTAAGGACTGGAGGCCAACGTGGACATCAGAATAGGAGGACTTTCCAGGCAGATGAGGAGCAGGTATGACTGCTTCACAGACACCTCCCAAAGACATGCTATGGGCAGTGGGTTGATCCATGGGAAACTGGATCTGATCTGTCTCATACGAAGCTAAGGAAACAAGGATAACAAGGAGTTTTTCTCTACCTTGATTTTTTCAATATGTGGGTTTAGAGTTGGATGGAAGCCAGCTTTTAAGTGACCCTGGTAAGATTTGTAATGATAATATTTAAAATGAAAGAAGGAAAGAATAAGCTTGCCTGAAACAGAACACACTATAATGGTCAGGAGAGTTTAGTACTAAGGTGTGACTCTTTCACCCAGGAAATGCATTCCTACTTTTCTGTTTCATAAACTGACCTGTAGTTTTAACTCACTACTTTTACACCAGACCCTATTATAGGAGTTGCAAAGAGACAAACTGAACTGCACATTTGCAGTTTATTAACATATGTAAGCACTATGCCAATACATTTACATGATAAGTAGAAGGCTCAGAAGGGTCCCAACAAATCAGGCAGCAGTTTGCTGCCAGGTAAGACAGTCTTGCCAGGGACTCAGTAGCATTCAGGTCCAGCAAGGGGCAGCCACTTCTTCAAGGTTCTTTGATGGTATCCAGTGCCTTGAAGGACACAGAAGAAGTCCATCTACCCTTCTGCTTGGACTCTCTGCTAGTTGACACAGTTCTTTGTGATTCTTCGACTTCTGTCCATCTGTTGGATGCTGTCTGTTACATTAATGGTGACTTCTTTTGCAGACATTCTCTTAGCATCTCTTTTAGCCTGTTAAGTTGAAAACAGTGAATTGAGTTACTAGGAAATGTAAACCAAAGAAAATGACTGAGGCAAGTCTCAATCAATTTAGAGGTTTATTTTGCCCCAGTTGAGAGTGTGCCTGGGAAAAAGGAACACAAATCACAGGAACATTTGTGATCTGTGAGAAAACTCCCAAAGAGGGTTTGAGGACTTCAATATTTAAGGGGGAAAGAGTCGGCAGTAGGGGAAAGAGGAAAGGAAAAGGGAGGGTAGAGAAAAAGGGAAAACAGTTACATTCTTTTGAAGCTTTGATGAGCATTCACTGAATCTACATTTTATATGTGAGAGGAAGGGATAGAGAAACAGTCAAATATGCATTCGTCTCATGCTCAATGAACTTGCATTTTTACATAAGATAAAAGAAACATAGAATAGTTAATGAGTAAAATGTGCATTTGTCTCAAGTGAGCAGAAGGATGACTCCTAGTCCTGTCTTTGTCCCACACCTGTGAAGATAAGCTGTTAATTTACATGGGGTGAAATCCAACAGAAATCTGTTTTAGGGTAAAGACCTTAGGGCCCACAAGGAATTTCTTTGTGAGAAATTGTGAGGGAGTCCCCTAGAAAGGTACGTGGCCTTCTGTCTTTGCAGTTATCTATTTAGGAACAAAATGGAAGGCAGTTTTGGGTAACTTAACTCCTAAGCTTAACTTTTCCCTTTGGCATAGTGAGTTTGGAGTCCTGAGATTTTTATTTTCCTTTCACAGAAATATGTGAAGGTCCTCACAATTTGCATTAATCTCTTGAGATTATCACAAATACACACACACACTCACACACACACAGAGTGAGGAAGGATGACCCACAAGAACGCAGGCACATATGCTTCCTATCAGAGGTTTCTTTGTTGAATCTTTAATACCAACACAGCACAGAGCCTGGAATAGGGCATGTTCATTAAAACATTGTTGAGTGGCCGGGCGTGGTGGCTCACGCCTGTAATCTCAGCACTTCGGGAGGCTGAGGCAGGTGGATCACGAGGTCAGGAGATCGAGACCATCCTGGCTAATACAGTGAAACCCTGTCTCTGCTAAAAATACAAAAATTAGCTGGGCGTGGTGGCAGGTGCCTGTAGTCCCAGCTACTTGGGAGGCTGAGGCAGAAGAATTACGTGAACCCGGAAGGTGGAGCTTGCAGTGAGCCGAGATCGCACCACTGCACTCCAGCCTGGACAACAGAGTGAGACTCTGTCTCAAAAAAAAAAAAAAAAAAAAAAAAAAAAAGAACCATTGCTGAGTGAATGAGTGAATGAGCTACGGTCCATCAAAGGGTAATGTGAAAGTTTTCATAGTTGGCTTCAGTAGAGTGGTTAAGAGTTTGAGCTTTGGAGTCAGAGAGACTTTGGTTCAAATACTGGCTATATGATTTCACTATGGGCAAGTTTTTTCTAACCTCTCTAACCCTTATCTATAAAATTGGAAATAATAATATTATCTCTCTCATAAGATTTTTGTATGGATTAAATAAGGTAATGCATGTAAGGTACTTAGTACAATGCCTGTCACTAAATGAAAATGGGAAAAAAATAACCTTAAAAAGTAGGATAGACTATCCACTTCTAACTAAGGATAAACCAGTGACAAAAGTTCTGAATTAATATTAAACATTGAAGCATTAATTAAATTGTAGGTTCTTTAAGTATGTGTGTCCAGTCCCTGACTTTCCATCCCCCCCAATGAGAAAACAACTTTGGTGAGGGGCAGTCTTGTGCCTATTCTTGTGATTGTGTGCTGGGGGTGAATACGAGTGAGCCTGTGAGTTGCCTCCACTAGTGGATGGACACAGTTATTTGCTGCCCAGCCCCATTCCAGAAAGGACCTGCTGCCTCGCTGCAGGGAGAACAGTCAGCAAGTAGCCTCCAGTTGTCCCTTGAGGGGACAGCATCAGCTGCAGAGAGCCACCTCACTCAAGTTCATGCCCTTCCCAAGATGGCCCAATATGCAGGTAAATGGAAGGGCATAAAGGTGTGACCATTTGGGCCCTAAACAGGTCAGCTCCCACAAGCCATTTAGCTGCACCGGGCAGGGGTGGCTGGACTTCTCCCTTAACTCACTCCTGCTTCCATTGCCCCTTTCCACAGGTGTTGGCCTCAAGGGCACTTCCTAACATCCTGTGTGATGACATCTGGGTCTGCCTCCTGGGAACATAGTCTGCCTCAGATCCTGTGGGAACACCCTTCCAGGCATGAGCATCTCCTTGTGCTGGGTGTTGAGAGACGCACATTTTTCATACAACATGGCCCCTGAACACAAGCAAACTACTTCCTCTGTAGTGCATCCAAATAAATGGTGAACTATTGCACTGATGGGGAAAAATCTATTGTTCTGTTGTATTTATTAACAAATGATATGTATGTTTCTAACATGTCACATAAATCCTGTGTCCTTGTGTAGCTGATGGCGACATCCCTCTCCAGATTCCCTTTACTCTGCCAGAGCATCCCTCCCAGCTGCTGTGACTGTTGGCTGCTAACTGCTCACAGCACACTCTTCTTTTGAGAACTGCCCACATCCGATTGGAGCCACCTCCTCCAGGAATGCCAAACAGGCCCATGTCCTGGAGAGGCCCATATCCCATGCCTGATTGTTAGGATACAAAAGGCTGCCCTTTTTGTCTTTTGGGGGTACAAATCCATGGTGCTTTGTGTGCCCCACGGCTCCTTGTAGTCAGGCTGAGGCTAGACTATAGCTGTTCAGCTGACTGAACTCACACATTTGCTGAATCTGATCCTCTGCCCTGCCCTGCTTCCTCTACTACCATGCAGGTTTCACCTGAGAGTACTTTTTCAATTACTTTCATCCTTTCAATTACTTGCATCCTTATCTCAGGTTCTGCTTCTAGGGAACCTAACCAAAGACAACACTTTATGGGTGATTTGAGAAACATTTAAGGATAATTTTGACTCTACATAATTTTAGTCTTATCTATTGATTTCATGAGATAGGATGTCACTGCTTTCCTCTGTGTGTTCCTAGTGCCTAGCACAGTTCTGAGACATCACAAGCTCTCAGTTTAACTTTGTTCGAATAAATGAATGAATGAATGAATGAATGCACTACACTTGTCAGTGTACCCTTGCTTTAACAACCAGTAGGCAATACTGTTTAGGGCTCAGTCTTACACTCAGGTTTTCTGAGCCTGAACTGGCACCAGGGCTAGCAAAGACTTTTATGGGCTTATTTTTCCCCAAAAGCAGAGAACTGATAAAATCACACAACCTTGAAACTAAGCATTTCTTGTTGTCTGTAACTCCTCCTGTCCTTTAAAGCATTCTTTCTAAGAGTAGTGAGGACTAAGCTCTGATTTTTAAAAATCTTGCCCAAATTCCTAAGGGGTCTGGAGAGTCATGCCCTACAAACCATAAATTCTCGTCAGATGGGTTTTATTTAACCCTGTATATCGTGACTTACTTTTCAATCTGACTCTGGCATAACAAGGAAGAAAATAAAAATATTTTACCCCAAAATGTTTTTCTGTCATATTTTGAAATGGTCCTGCAAAGCCATCCCTTGGGGGAAAACTCCACATTCTGTAGAGAATCCCCTTTCCCCTTCCTTTTGTCTTCCTTCCTTCCTTTCCAGACCCAGGCGATAATCAACTAAGTGCTAGGTGCCCTTTTAGGTAGGATAAGAAACATTTTACAACCTGCTCTCCCTGAAGTCTGCTATCTGAGAGCTTCCTCTGCACAACAAAACTTGGTCTCCACAATCCTTTATCTTAACCTGAACATTTCCTTTCTATTGATCCTAGATCTTCAGATAAACGCAACCAATTGTCTACCAGAAAATGTTTAAATTTACCTATAGCCTGGAAGCCCCCGCCCCCTGTCCGCCCACTCTGCTTTAAGTTGTCCTGCCTTTCTGAACCAAACCAATGTATTTCTTAAATGTATTTGATTGATGTCTCCTGCCTCCCTAAAATATACAAAACCAAGCTGTGCCCTGCCCACCTTGGGCACATGTTCTTGGGACCTCCAGAGGGTTGTGTCGTGGGCCATGGTCACTCATATTTGGCTCAGAATAAATCTCTTCAAATGTTTTACAGAGTTTGACTGTTTTCATCTACAGTAGTTATTTCATTTTCCGAGTTCACATTGCGCTATCCCATGCCTGCTAAACACACACACACACACACACACACGCACACAGATGCACATGCACGTATGCACACACACACAAAGCGTTGTGAAGGAAAACAGTGATTCTGTTTCCTAAAGAAAACCGTGATGATTATGAGACCAGTTCCATCTGACTTCCATCTCTGGTGTACTACACAGCTTTGAGGACTGGGGCATGGAATACAATGCAGGGGTTTCTTTAAAGTGAGCCAAATTGACAGTAGAATTCCCTTCAAATTGGTGGGAGGTAAGAGGGCTTTCCAGAATGGAAATGGAAATGTTCCAAACTGCAGAAATGCTTTTCTTTAGAAAAGACTGTTGGTAAGATTTCACAAAAGTGTATTAAAGGTGATACACAGATGATACAAAGCTCTCTATTTCAGTCTGTACTTCTAAGCTTAAAAATCTAAGCAAAAATCCAGTAGTTGGATTTCCAAGCCTATTTAAGAGGCTACAAAGTAGTCATTCCTGTAACAGCCACAGATATATGTAATTGTAACCCAATTACAATAGGGCCATTTCTTAAATCTGTATATCATAAGCCTGCACAATGGAAATGTTCAGAGCACAAGTTTTGGGGCCAGATAGACCTGGGCATGGAGCAAGCCTTTGCTACCAGTTAGTTGCAACAAGACATGTTGCTTTGACATTTGAGTTTCAGTTCTATTATCTGAAAAATGAAGGAAATAATGCCTGCTTTTTACTTTTCTTTGAGAGAATTAAGTACGTCACATAACATTGAGAGGGTTACCAACTTCTCCTAGTTTATTCTGGTTTATCCAGGGCTGATAATTTTTTTTTTTTTTTTTTTTTTTTTTTTTTTAGAGAGAGTTTCACTCTGTTGCTAGGCTGGAGTGCAGTGGCGCAATGTTGGCTCACTGCATCCTCCGCCTCCCGGGTTCAAGAGATTCTCCTGCCTCAGCCTCCTGAGTAGCTGGGACTACAGGTGTGAGCCATGCCCAGCTAATTTTTGTATTTTTAGTAGAGATGGGGTCTCACAATGTTGGCCAGGATGGTCTTGATCTCCTGACCTTGTGATCTGCCCGCCTCAGCCTCCCAAAGTGCTGGGATTATAGGCGTGAGCCACCGCCATGCCCGGCCTGCCAGAAAGTTTTAAAACTAAATATCCTGCATCACAGAAACCTACTCAGGCCCCAGCAAACCAGGATGGTTAGTCACATCAATTATAGCTATTAACATTAATTTTATTTGTAAAAAGATGATGTCAGTCAAACAGCAAATTAAAATATAAAGCCCTATTATACTGAAACGAGGACTACTGCTACTACTACTTCTAAATGGCAACAACAATAACTCTAAAAGTTGTGCTTCCGGATAAAGGACAAACTGGAGTTCTGTAACTCCGATGATACAGGACTCAAAAGGTTCCAAGCCATAAACAAATCCACTTTCAAATAATGACACTGCATTTAAGTTAGCAAATTAAACAATTAGAATAACAATGCATTTTCTCAGAAACGTTTTATGAAAGAGAAGCTTTTGAATCTGACATATCGACAGAAAAGTACCCAACCAAAAGCAGCCATGAGGATGTTCAAGAGGTTGGTAGTCGTTGCAATTGAGGACTAAACTCTGATTTGTTTTATCTTGCCCAAATTCCTATCTAAGGGGCCTGGGGAGTCATGACCTACAAACCATAAATTCTCATCAGATAGGTTTTGTTCGACCCTGTATATTATGTCTACTTTCCAGTCTGACTCTGGCATAACAAGGAAGAAAATCAAAATGTTTTACCCCAAAATATATTTCCTTGCCATATCTTGAAATCGCCCCACAGAGTCTCTTGTGGGAAAAATCCACATTCTATAGAGAATCCTTTTTCCCCTTTGTTTTCCTTCCTTCCTTCCTTCCCAGATCCAGGAGGTAATCATCTAAGAGCCAGCCACCGCTTTAAGTCTGTAAAAAATTTACAACCTGCTCTCTCTAAAGTCTGCCATCTAAGAGCTTCCTCTACACAATAAAACTTGGTCTCCACAATCCTTGTTCTTAACCTAAACATTCCTTTCTATGGATCCCAGGTCTTTAGACAAACTCAACCAATTGTCGACCAGAAAATGTTTAAATTTACCTATAGCCTGGAAGCCCCCATCCCCCGCCTGCCCACTCTGCTTTGAGTTGTCCCGCCTTTTTACACCAAACCAATGTATTTCTTAAACGTATGTGACTGATGTCTCATGCCTCCCTAAAATATATAAAACCCAGCTGTGCCCCAACCACCCTGTGCACATATTCTCAGGATCTCCTGAGGGCTGTGTCGTGGGCCATGGTCACTCATATTTGGTTCAGAATAAATCTCTTCAAATATTTTACAGAGTTTGACTCTTTTCATCAACACGATCTAGTTACAACTCAAAAACCTCAGATTTCAAGTCCAAACAAGAGAGAAAGAAGATGAGAAAAAGAACTATCATGCCAGATATTTTATCTAGAAGTTTGGAGAAGTGAGTTGTTTTGCCCTCTGCTGAGAAGAGCAACATAAATACAAGAAACAATCACACCATTTTGCCCCTCAGTGCCTGTGATGCTTTATACAACATATTTTTTCCTCTGATGTAGTTTTCAGCCAGCCAAACCTTTTTATTTAACATCACGCCCCCGTCCCTTTTTAATGACAAGAAAAAAAAATGTGTTTCTATTGCAATTACTGGCTAAAAAAAAAAAGTATGGGCCCCAATTTCATAATGAGAGGAGCCTAATTGGCACCTTTTTCTCGTGCAGCCGCGCCAATCCTTCCTCTACTTCTAACATTCTTGTTTTGTGAGTTTTATCACCATTGACTCTTGTTAATGGGCCACCTCTGTTTTCTCACCCAGTTTTACAGCTTTTCAACTCTTTCCTTACCTCATTTTAAGTTCTGCAGCTTTCGTACCCATGAATCATAGATTTTAGTCTTCTTGATACTGCCTCTTTAATTAAAAGCAGTCTGCCATTTCTCAAGGGTGACCAGATTGGCCGTGATGACCTCTTGCCAGTCTCTGACCCAGACGGACTTGTTTATCTTGGGGTTCAGATGTCAATAATTAGCCTGTTTCCTGTGGAGGTTGGGACAGCTTGGCTGCTCCTGGAGACCTAGATTCAAGACTGCAGCTACCTTTGTTCAGCCTTTTTTCACTTTCCCCACAGATGGAAATAGAGATGTTCTCAGCTTTGCTTGAACTCCACAAATATATCTGTACCTAATATGGGATTATACAAACCTTTTCATAGTTCTTCACAGACAACAAAGAAAAGCATGGCTTCTGAGATTATGATGTGTGAGACACCAATTTTTCTGCATAAGTAGTATTTTTAATTATAAAAGGAAGACATAATTATGGCAAAAAGAAATTCAATGAGTAAAGAAGGGCTTCTAGTGCCTTCCCTAGAGATAATTATGACTAATAATTTCTTACGGAATGTTGCAGGGATTTTCTAGGCATATACAAGCATAGGGCTCTATTATTCTCTCTCCCTATATTCTTTACTTCCTTCCTGGCCTTTAACCACAGTTTAAATTATGCATTTTTTTAACTTATTTTTTACTTTCTTCTCATATTGTAAACTTCAAGACAAGAGGAACCTAGTCTATTTTGTTTATTATAGTATTGCCAGACTCTAATTTAGTGCCTGTCGCATAATAGACACCCAATAAATAACTTGACCATGAACACATGTGTGAAGATAAATCTTCAGAAAGAAAAGAAAAGGAAAATCCCTGGGAACAGAAACTGTGTGCATTGCCCTACCTCAATGTCCCAGAACTTTGCTACAAGATTTCAATTACATCCATGATTAATCATTCCTTGCACCATTCCTGAGAGACAGGTGGGAATGTTACTGTATTCACTTTCCCAATGAGGCAGCTGAAACCAGTCAGGCAAATGCACTTAACTCAAGGCCAATGTCAATATTGGTGATGAGTCAAAAAAGATGGTGGCCCCAGGTTTCATATCCCACCTCTCACAACTCTGCCAAGGCTCACTCTAAATCCTCCACCACTAAGTTTCAGATAATGGGAAGGAAGAACATGGGGCTTAGATGGAGACAGATCTGGGTTTGAATTTGAACACAGTCAAATCATGACTCCTTGGGCCATGTTGACCAGATACCTAGTTTCTGAGTCTCTGTTTTCCCAGGTAGGAAATGATGCTGCTTACCTTTTAGAGCTGTAAGGGTTAAAAATGATGTCATAGTGTGTCTGGCACGTTGCAGGCACTTCGAAATATTAGTTTTATCCTCTCTTCCTTCCCAAAAGATTAAAGACTAGAGTTTGACAGCTGCAACTCCAGATGTTTGACTTCTTTTCAGACAGGTCTCATGAAAGGAAGATACACAATAACACACCCTAGTTGTTCTCAAATTCTGTGAATTTATTTGCTGCTGCTTTGTGAATTTGTGCGGCATTAATGCAAGGTCAGTCGGGGGATATTCGATCTTAGCAACTCCACCAAGGGCCAGCTGCTAGCCTTGGAAGGCAGGGGTCAGACCATGCTGCAGGTAAAACTCTCAAGAATCCTCCAAGCCTGGAGCACATTCTATGCAGACCACAGCCCCCTTCCCCATCTACACTTAGACTTACTCACCCTGGGAGTTTGTATCAAGTGCCAAAAGGAGTTGTTGCTTTTCAACTTGAACCTCAGATAGACGAACAGACATTAGGAAGGCAGCAGAACCTGCTTTAGAAAAGCAACTGGGCACCCACAGAACAGTCATCACAGGATGGTGGTGCAGAGCCGGGATGGGTGTGGTCAAAGCTATGGGAACCTTTTCTAATCTGAGTGATGACTAGGCTGTCTCATTTAATCAACACGTAGGTAGCGAGTAACGGTTAGGTTCATAACCCTGAAGTAGGCTCAGGAGTCAAGGGAAAAATATAAAGAAAAATAAGGCAGTCTCTGCCCTGAGAGCCTTCTAGTTGAACTGGTTTGACTGCAGACCCTTAGACGAACACCGAGTCTTGCAAGTCTCTACAAGAGGTAGCAGCCAGTAGGTAGGTGCACATCTCTGTATTGCTAAATTCCTTCCTTTTTCCCCAGGCTTGCATTAGAGAGGACACCAAAGTGCCCTTCTAATAGCTTTCCCTCCCTTTGGTTTTCCCACAGGTTTCTGTTATTCTCTCCCTCCTTATAAGGTCCTGTTTTTGTTTTTCTAGGAGAGACTCATATTTACTTTCCAAACTCTTCCTTGATATGTCTCATATAAGTGTTATCCAGGAGAAATCCTGGGCTGGTCCTAATCTCCTTTCTTGAGCAGGTCTCCTAGCTCTGTGGACCTTCACCTGTCTCTCCTAGACTGGCCAGGCCTTGCCAATGATGTTGACCAGACACTGGGGGAGGGGGCAGGAGGAGGAGGAGGAGAAAACTCCTTAGCTGAGAATCAGTCCCCCTGCTAATTCCTTTAGCACGGTCCAGTCACTTTGCCAATAATAATAAAGCAACTTGAAAATATGTAGCTTCTGAAGACAGGAGGGTTCCCTGGAAGGCCAGCCACATGTCAGAGCCTTTTCCACTTGAGCTATGGTCACATATACATTTCTACTGTAGCTGAATACTTGAGGAGGTATTTTAAGCGCGGTGGGCGGGATGGGGGGAGGTGGGGAACAAGAGTCCTAAGCCCAAGGAAATGGCACATTCAGGTTAGAGAGTAAATGTTTGGAGGCAGCTCAAAGTTCCTGAACAACTAATTAGCGGGAGAAGACAAGCAACTATAGCGCTGCCTCTCATGTTGTTTGTTGAGCTCAGGTAGGGAGCTGGATGAAGGAGACCAAGCCAATGATTTATCAGACACTGTGGAGTCAGTAAGTCTCCAAATGACTGGGGAAATCAAGGTGCAACAGAGAAAGAGAAAGAGCTCCCCACCGAGACGGTCAGTTCCAATTTGTGAAAGATCATTTTTGCCACAATCTTCTTGCCAGTTAACACCTATTAACACCAGGCATAAGGCGGCGGGGGGACTGGAGGGAATTGACAAAAAGGAAGATATGGTTTGTTTGATGGGACAGGAAGTGGAGAAGGGCTCCAAACACAAGGTGCAGTTGCTAACAGCCATGAGCAGCATTAGTTGCCCCATCACCCTTCGGAAAGCAGCTTAAACGTGAGGTGTCATCTGCGTTAAATAGAGTAGCTGCTACCCCTGACTAGTGACCTTCTACTTCCTTCATAGCACCATTCAGAGTCTATAAATGCTTTATTTATTCTATATTATTTGGCTCCCAACCCACCTCCATTAAAACTAGCAGCTGCTTCAGAGCAAAAGCTGTGTCTGTCTTTTCTACCCTTGGATCCTTGGCACTAGAACAGTGCCTGGCACCTAGACAGCACTCAATGAACATTTGATGAATGAATCCTAAGAGTAGTTATAGGAACTGATGAAAAATTTTCCAGGCCTAGCAAGGATTGCCTTTCACATACAAATTTGTTTTGTAAGTCTGAATGGCAGCACTACAGTAGGCCTGTGGATGAGGTCACATGCTTCATGAAAGGGGTCTTCTGGAGAAGGAAAGCTTTAAAAAAAATGCCAAAGAACCACCAACCAGGTGGCCTGATGGCACCTAAGGGGAGCGCTGTGATATGCTAATAGCTCACATAGGGGTGTGATGGAAGACTGGAAGGGGCAAGTGGATACTGACTGAGCCAGATACTGAAAATGCACAAAGCTTTGGCCCAGAGTCTAAGAGACACACTAGGAAAAAACAGTCTATCAAAGGCCCAGGAGGGAATAGGAAGAAAAGTATTTTCTCTGGGCAAATAGTAGGCAGTTGAGAGCCTGCCTGAGTGTTGGTATGAGATAGCACTGCTGACAGAAGCATCAATCACGGTAAATTTAGCTTCTAAACTAACATCTTAGACAGAAAACCTTTGTCTTGGCCTTTGAGGGACTCAGAATGGCCAGTGACTGGTGAGGTCTCAGGATGTGAAGACCACTGATTATCTTTTAAATGTAAACCCTTAAAACTGAAGTTATCAGCTCCCTGATCTTATTTTGAAAATAGTTACAATACAGCCACGTTCACTTAATTATGAAAACAAAAGCTGCACAGGCTGCTCATCGATATGCATCGTCTGGCCAGGGGTGCTGCGTTGGGCAGGTGTGTGTGGTCATCACTCCTCTGTGACAGTTTCCACTGCTGTTGAAGCCCTATGGGGGCTGACTCTGCCTGCCCCATTTTAAAGCCCCAAGAGCTCCCAAAATGTGTATGTGTGTGTATGTGCATGTATGCGTCTGGGTGTGTGTGTGTGTATGCGTCTGTGTGTGTGTGTATGTGTGTATGTGTGTGTATGCGTCTGGGTGTGTGTATGTGTGTGTATGCGTCTGTGTGTGTATGTGTGTGCATGTGTGTGTGTGTATGTATGTGTGAGTGTGTGTATATGTCTGTGCGTGTGTGTATGTGTGAGTGTGTGTATGTGTGTGTACATGCATGTACGCATGTGTGTGCATTTCCGTGTGTGTGTGCGTGTATGTGTGTAGGTGTGTGTGCATGTGTGTATGTGCGTGTGTGTATGTGTGTGCACGTGTGCACCATGTGAGTGCACGTGTGTATGTGTGTATGTGTGTGTGTGTCCACGTGTGCTTGTGTATGTGCGTGTCTGCGCATGTGTATGTGCATGTGTGGTGTATGTGTGTGTGTGCACATATGTGTGTGCATGGTATGCGTGTATGTATGTGCATGTGCATGTGAGAGTGTGTGTATGTGTGAGTGTATGTGTATGTGTGTGTGTGGGCGTGTGTGCATGATGTGCGTGTGTGTGTGGTGTGCATGTGTATGTCCGTGTATGTGCGTGTGTGAGTGTGTGTGTGAGTGTGTGTGCGTGTGTGTGCATATGTGTATGTGCATGTGTATATGCGTATGTGCATGTGTATATGCATATGTGTGTGTGCTGTATGTGCATGCATGTGTGTGCGTGTGTGCATGTGTGTGTGCGTGTGTGCATGTGTATGTATATGTGTGTGTGCGTGTGTGCGTGTGTATGTGTGTGTATGTATGTGTGTGTGTATGTGTGTGTGCGTGTGTGTGCGTGTGTGTGTATAAGAGTGTGTGTGTGTGTGGGGGGGGGGGAGCATGGGGACCTACTTTCCCTAGCTATATCTGAGTACCAATTCCCATCTGTAAATTGGAGACAATGTCAACATTTTAGAGTTATTGTGAGGATTAAGAGATAATATAACAAAGTGCTTAGCACCCTATGTCATACCTAGACCACACATGAATAAATATTTGCTACTGGCTGGGTGCAGTGGCTCACACCTATAATCCTAGCACTTTGGGAGGCTGAGGCAGAAGGATTGCTTGAGCTCAGGAGTTTGAGACCAGCCTGGGCAACATAGTGAGATCTCCTCTCTGCAAATAATTAACAAATTGGCTGGGCCTGGTGGTGTGTGCTTATGGTCCCAGTTAGTTGGGAGGCTGCACTTGAGCCCAGGCACTGGAGGCTGCAGAGACCAGTGACCGAACCACTGCACTCCAGCCTGGGTAATAGAGTGAGACCTGGTCTAAAAATAAGTAAATAAATAATAAATGAATAAGTAGTTGCTACCACAAGGAAGACAGACTAAGCACAACTTACTGATTTTTAATTCTTTTGTTCCGTAACTGAAACTCAACCACTGCTAGTTAGAGTATAAAGCAGCAAAACCACTTTGGAAAACTATTTGTCAGTGTCTATGAAAGTCAAATATACCCCTGTCCTATGACCCAGCAATTCCACTCCCAAGTATATTCCCAAAAGAAGTGCTGTCCACCAAAGGACATGCACACAAACATTAAAAGCTGTATTGTTCACAATAGCCCCAAACTGGAAACAACCCAAATGTTTATCAAGTAAAATGGTTAAATTGCAGTGTGTTCATATAAAGAAATATACATAACAATGAAAATGAGAAAATTATTGCAACTCAGAACAACATGGGTGATTTTCACAAGGATAATGTTGAGCAAAAGAAGCCAGACATGAAAAAGCTCACACTTGTATGATTCTATTTATAAAAGTCTCAAAAATAAATCAAACTGATCTATAATACTAGGAGTGAGAAGAATGGTGACACTGTGGATTTCTGGGCTGGTGATAGTGTTCTATATCTTCATCTGCATGATGGTTACATGGATGTGCCACCTTACAAGAATTCATTGAAGTTATGAGTTGCATTTCTTTGTGTATGTATGTGGCATGGGGTAGCCTGCATTATTGACCCTAATTCTTTGCTCTCTCTCCACTTTGGACAGAGTATGTTTCCCTGCTTGAAGTTGGGCTTGTCCATTTGACTTGCTTTGGCCAATGGGATATTAGTCGGTATGATGTGAGCAGAGACATGAAATGTGTTCAAGTAGTTTGGTTTTGCCCCCTCGTGTTTCTGCCGTAGTCATAAGAATATACCCCAGAAAGCTGCTGCTTTCTTGGCCTGGTTTCCAGAATAATATATATGAAACAGACTGAGCCAGCCCTTGAAAAGTCAGGCTGAGCCTTTTTAAGTTACAGCTGACCATGGTGGCAGTGGTGGGGGTCAGGGGAGGTGTTGTCTCAAGCAACTGAATGTTGCTGTGTTTCGTTATGCAGCATTATTGAGGCAACAACTGACTAATACCCTATTCATTTTTAAAATGTACTTGCAGCTCTTATGTTCTATCTTCTTAATAGAAACCTTTTCCAATTTAAAGTTACCAACATCCTTCTACAGCACTTATATGGCCTTATTCATGTAACACAATCAAAGGAATCTCAGTTTCCTTGTCTATAAAATGGGGATAATGCTTACTTCACAATGCTCTTAGGGGAACTTAAGGAGCCAGTACACTTAAAAGCACTTTGTATACTGCAAAACACAATTTTAAAGTGATGAATGAGGCGGGCAGAAAATGAGGTGGGGAAACAAGTGCATGGATCATGCCATCCATCAGGCAAAGCTTGAGCCTCTTGACCACGGCTCATCCTGGCTCAGAGGGTGAGGGCACAAATGTGGAGAGGAGACTAGAAGACAAATATCTGCGCCTATGGTAGAGCAGTCACCACAGGGTCCAGACTGTCTTGAGAGATGGCAATGATGATTAGGTCTCTAGAAGGCCAGCTTATGCATAGGCAAAGTAGACAATACAGAACTCTAAGAAGGACACCACAACCCTGAAATCTACACCCCCCATTACCTTCTCCAGTGTCTGCAGGGCCCCCATTAGTGTTTCATTTAAGTAGGTTATGGTGCTGTGTGCCTAACTGTCCCCTGTTAATCCTAACTGCCATTCTTATCTATATCCCAGTTTATAAGAGCAGACCCATCTGTTCACTCGTTTTGGTATTATTTCCATTGTGTGGATAATGAACCTGAGATTCTGAGAGCTTAGTGATTTCTGAAAGGCCCTTAGTTAATGAGCTTTAGAGATGAATTTGCAACAGGTTTTCTGACCAAAACTTAGAGAGGCAAACTCACTGATATGAGCAAGAATTCCATCATTAGATAATGAGTTGCACTCTCAGAAAACAGCTGACATTGACCCAAGGACACAGGACTGGTAAGTTTTTGGAACTGGGGGCTAACCTGATTAAGCTTATCAAACTTAACCTGCATTGCTTGCTTTTAATAACTTACTTCTAGTTAATCTTAAAACCTATATAGCTAAAAGTCCCATAGCTAACCAATCCACTAGCTTTGTTACAGACTACATATCTGACATATAAATCACTACTGTAACAGTTGCTTAAAGTTGTTTTTCAGGAACTTGGGGTTAGCTCTTATCCAGTTAAAGCCAGATGAGATCACTGACCCTTCAACTGGGTTTGTAGAAATGCCCAAGAGGTGACCTTTTGAAGTCAGAAGACCAAAACCCTTTCTGAAGATCATGCAAACACAGCCATTTTCTCAACATGAGTCCTGTGAAGAGCCATGAACCATGACTATGCAAGCACAGACTATTGATTATCTCACTTTACCCCACTGCCAATCATCTTTCCCCATGCCTTAGACTACCCAGCTTCTTTATCCCATAGATAGCCCTAAACCCTATCTTTGCGGAGGCAGATTTGGGATCTGTTCTTCTGCCTCCTCACTTGGCTGCCTCATGAATAAACTTTCTCTTTTGCAAAACCTATTGTTACAGTGATTGGTTTGCTGTGCACAGACAGAATGAGCCTGGTTCAGTATCATTTTGACAGAAGGATAGGAGAAAATGGGTATGGAGCATAGGGTAAGCAGTGGATTTTGAAGGGAGTGGGGCATAGGGAAGACAAGGAAGTCAGAAGGAGGAACTGGGTGGAAGAGGAAGAGACTGCAGATGCCTGAGCCCAGCCTACTGAAAGCGTTCATTCTGGGCTGCCCCTCCTGTACCCATAAGAAGAGCTTCCCAAAAGTAGCTCTTGGAGAAAAGAAAGGATGCCAGCCATGTCCAGGGACATCACTGCCCTACCTCTTCCAACAGTGTGGGGATGATACTGTCACCACATTCTGCTATGAGAGCCACCTTTGGGGGCCCTTCCACTGCCCTCCTGGTTGGAGGACCTGAGTAAAATGCCAGGCTTGTTTCCAACAACTCTGGTCTTCTCTTTCCTTCCTCTGCCCACTCTCCACCCTGCCAACCCCTGAGACTGGTCAGCTGCCTGGCCTAAGACTGGTTCCTCTAACCAGCACAGTCCTCACCATCAACATGGTGACAGTGGCCACAGAAAACAAGATCCTTGAATAAAGTTGTACTTAAGCAAACATACACATGGAAACAAAAAGCAGCAACCCTCAAGGCAGGGTTTTGGGGTGGGGTTTGCAGCAATTTTACATGGGTGGGGTAGAGACTTTTTATTGCCAAGGTGAGCCATCCCCGGTCCCTCCCTGGACACAGCTGCTGCGTGGCTCTGCCCTGAAGCAAGCCCTGCCCCCATTCTCCAGTCCCCAGTTGATTCTGTGGCTGTAACCCTACCTCTGTGGTCTGAAGGCCATTCTGTTTCTGGGTCAGAGGGCCTGAGCTGAGGCTCTGGGGATTTGGGCACTGGGTCTCACAGTTCGTCTTCTTCTCTGGATTGGGTATTCCACCTGGGACTGTAGATCGGGGCACACCATTGGAGGACAGTCCATCTTCCAGCACGCCTGGGGGAGGTAAGCAGAGGATGGAACCAGAAGCTTGCACATGGCAGATGTTGCAAACAATCCCAAAATGGAGGAGAAAAAGATAGTCAAAATGAAAAAACAAAAGTTGGCAGAAATCCCACCATGCAGAGCTACACTTTTCTATAACAACATGTATGCTTTTTACAAAAAGGAGATTTTAAAACAATTCTGTAACCTGAAATTTTTACCTAATGATACCTTGATGACTTTTTTCTACACCATTAAATATTCTGCCATATTATTTTTCGCAAATCTATGTCATCATTTATTTACCTAATCCCCTCTGCTTGGATATTTGTTTCCACATTTTCGTAATAAATCTTACTGTGATGAAACACCTTGTGGTTAAAGCTTTATTTTAAATTACTTCCTTGGGATAAATTCCTAGAAGTGGAATTACTGGCTTGAAGGTTATATAAATGTCGGGTTTTTGTTCTGTTTTGTTTTTTTAGAGAGAGGGTCTCGCTCTGTTGTCTAGGCTGGAGTATAGTGGCATGATCATCGCTTGCTCCAGTCTCAAACTCCTGGGCTCAAGCGATCCTCTCACCTCAGCTTTCCAAATAGCTGGGACTAAAGGCATGTGTCACCATGCCCGGCTAATTTTTGTATATTTTTTTGTAGAGACAGGGTCTCACTATATTGCCCAGGCTGGTCTTGAACTCCTGGCCTTGAGCAATCCTCCCACCTTGGTCTTCTAAAGTGCTGAGATTACAGGCATGAGACAACATGTTTGGCCAATACATAAATTTTTTAAATAGCTCCATCTCAAAGTATTGGACTGAGTATGTGTGCCTTTTACAACAAATGCCAAGAAATGATAGAAAGAAGTTTAAATAAAAAGCCTCACTGAAAAGGGAGAGGACTACACTGAGGAATTAATAAAGGATGAAAATAATCTTATTGGAAAGAGAAAAGGTAGCCCAGGAAGTATGACAGGGAATGCCAAGTATGATGCCAGAAGCTGACAGGGTCTCTGCTGTAGTTACAGGGAGGCAAGGAGCAGCCAGGTAGCCTGGGCTTTCTACTCCTCCACCTGCTGAGGCCAGTCAGCAACAATAGAGGAGTCTGTGAGGGGCAAGGACTAGAGAGAAGGGCAGTGCTCTCAGGAGCTGGAGACCCTGACAGAAACAAAAACCCTGGCTAAGAAGACTGGTATTTTGAAAATAGTGCCAAGAGTTAGGCCAATAGTAGTTCCCATCCCTGCTCTCCAAATGGGTCTCTCAAATAGATGCAGATGACATTCTAGCAGGAAACTTCAGTTACAAAAATCATACAAAAACAAGAATGAGCAAACATTTGAGGAAGGCCAACACCATAAAAAAGAGACAACTAACTCTGCAATGGAGATCCCCAAAAGAAATGGAGTTAATATGGTATTCAGAAAAGAATTTTCAATAAGTATAGTCAATCTGCTCAGAAAAATGAAGATAATATAACCACAGAATGAGGATAAGAGTCACCCAAAAAGGTTCAGAGATATTTGAAATAATAATCTTAAATGTTGAAAGAAAAAACCCTCAATAGAGAAGCTGAACAACACAATAGACAGAAAGAGCAGTTTAGTGAGCTGAAAGGGCAGGCCAAGGAATCCTCTGTGGTAGCACAGAGGGCTGAACGTTATTAGGAAATGCAGGATAGAAATCCAGTAAATTAAACCTTGATCTAACAAGAGTTTTAGATGAGAGGCTAGAGAAGATTGAGGGGAAGCGATATTCACAGAAATGATAGATAAAGACTTCTTAGAACCAAAGAAAGATGTGAAACCTCAATTTGAAGTAGGCTACCAAATACTTGGCAAGATAAGTAAAAAGAGAAGCCCAACCTAAGACAGATGTTAGTGAAGTTTCAGAACATCAATTATATCAAGAACAGCTTCAGAAGAGGAAAAAAAAAAAACTCAAGAATGAGACTGACATCAACTTTTCATTCATCTTATGAAAACATCGTTTCATAAGAAGACTATGAAACAATGTTTTCAAGATTTCAAAGGATATACACATTTTTAAGTCTTTTGCAATGTATTTTCAAATTTACTTCTACAAGTCTTGCTTCTGTTGACCATCTGTCAATAGTATATAAGACAGCAATATTCCCTAAATCCTGACAAATACTGAATATTTTCTTTTCTGGTTTTCATCTTTGTCAATTTAAGAGGTAAAATAAAGTATCTCATTGCTTGGATTAATGCTTCTTGATTTACTAAAGATGTTATATTATTTATATGCCTAATGACTAATTGTGCAGGTTTTTATTTTAATTGTAAAGTCATTTGTTTCTCTTTCCTTTGGGGTATTTGCCTGGGCTTGCTTTTAATCAAACGTAAAGAAAAACAAACAAAATGCTTTCCCTGGGTGTTGAGAAATTATTTGCCATGGAGCAGGCATCAGAAGCACGGTGTATTTTTGTATATCAAGGGCGGGAGGGTGTTGACTGGCAGAGCTGCTAAGACTGCAGTTCCCACACAGTGAGATGGCAGTGTCCACAGGACACCTATCCGTGTGTCACCCACTTGCTCTGCCAAATGCTAATGAGCTTTCAACTGTGACCATGGGATAGAAATCAGAATTCAAAACATTGAAAGTCACAGTGGAAAATATCTGGTCCAGAGCTCCCTCACTGGCAGGCCTCAGCACATTGGGGTGCTGTGATGGATTCAAAGTGAACAGATAAATGGATTCCTGCATCTGGGCTTGCCCCAAATCCTTATGGCTTCCTTCCTCCATCAGTTACAGCCTGCCGCTGTCTCTTCCCATTCCCACCCATTCTCCATCCTGTACCTAAAGGGGCCTGAGATGCGTGTGTATGAACACCACAGCACACATGTCTCATCTCTGCCCACTCCTCCCTGCAAACAGCCTGGAGCTAGGGCAGTGTACACCTGCAGGAGAGATCGGGAAAATAGGCCCATGAAGACCCTGGAAGCAGGCTTGGTGTGGATTTGGATTTGGTGTGATTCAGACTAGATTCTAGGGTCCCACAACCCACAGAAGAGTCTAGAATAGTGCTACTCAGTGTCCTCCAGGGACCAAACTGTTGTTACTGTCTGCTGTGGGATACATATAAGAACTGAGTGCAAGCATTTACAAATTTCTATAGCAACTTGACATTGCCAGAACATCCAAAGGCAGACTTGCTTGATTGAACTTACTGGGTGCAAACTAGGCTGAGTGCTTTTAAACTCATATGGTGAGTCACAAGTGGGGTGAGTTGTGTATTAATCACAAACAGCAGAACCACATATTTGTCTGTGATGGACTGGGGGAATAAAAGCAATGAATCCTGAAGGAGGGCTGAGGCTTTGGTAGATATGTCCCCTTGGCCTCTGGATAACTCACCCTGTGGGAAGGGTGGGGCTGATGGGGTGAAAGGGGCTAGGGGTGTCTGAAGCACAAGACCAAGGTAGAGACTCCATTTCCTAAGCCTAGGGTAGGACTGCCTTCAGCCCTTAGGGCTACTGAGTGGGAGTCAAGGCTGGCCAGGGCTCCCTTTGCTTGCTGTTTCCCCCAGTGTACCATACAGATGTTGCCTTGTTTTTTTGAGATGGAGTCTTGCTCTGTCGCCCAGGGTGGAGTGCAGTGGCATGATCTCAGCTCACTGCAGCCTCTGCCTCCTGGGTTCAAGCAACTGAACCGCCTCAGCCTCCTGAGTAGCTGGGACTACAGGCATGCACTAACACACCCAGCTAATTTTTGTGTTTTAAGTGGAGATGGAGTCTTACCATGTTGGCTAGGCTGGTCTCAAACTCCTGGCCTCAAGTGATCCACCCGCCTTGGCCTCCCAAAGTGCTGGGATTACAGGTGTGAGCCCCCACACCCAACCTCCAGATGTTGCCATTTTCTATGTGCATCATGACTTGGTACCGGGGTCAAAGGTGAGTGAGAGGCCCCTACCAAGCCATCCTCTGAATGCACCATGATGCTGCCAGCCTGAATGGGGATGGCTACTCCCTTGTCATACCTGAGACACTTCAAGGGGCACACCTGACCCCAATCCTCCCCATGCCTATGGCCAGGTCCCTCTGGGGGTTGAAGGACACGAAACACAGCTCCCTTCTCCCTTCCCCCAATGCAATCCAGTTGCTGACACCCAAGGAGGGCAGCGGGGAAGCAAGGAGAGGCCTAGCGCACCAGGATGAAGAGCAGGCAGCAGGGAACATATCCCAGGGAGGTGGAAAGGCAACAGCAAGTGGGGTCAAGTATGATTTAGAGCTCCAAGCCCGGGGACACGCTTCCTTGTCCATTGGATTTACTTACAAAACACACATTAAAAGACAAAAGTGTGAAGGATTTCAAGATGGTGCCTGCAGAGCATTAGATACTAAGCACAGGGCCCCTTGTGAGCACAGCAGGCCCTGTGAGGCTGCACTGGCTGCACATTCATGAAGCCATCCCTGCCAACCCATAAAACAGACCAAGGCAGGGCTGCCATAACTGAGGTGCCAATGGCCAGTCCTTCTCTCTCAGCAGCTCCTATCCCTGGCATCTTTGCTAAGCCTAAGGGCTGCTAGAAACGCAATTTAAAAATCCATCATTTGGTCTAAAGTTTTCATTTTTCGCCAAACAAAAATTACAACTTCGATCTTTTAAGCCCCCAGTCTAGAGACTTCCTCATCTATTAAATGGAGATAATACTGCCACCTTCATGGGGTGATGGTAAAGATTAAGTGAGACCATATCTAAAGGTTCTAACAGTGCCTGCACATATATTGCACTGATTATTGGTAACACAGCCTATCCCCGCCTCTGGCCCCTCTCCATTAGCCACACTGGTTGCATTCCTGACTTATGAGTCACACAACCAGCTAAGTGCTAAGCCACTGGCTTACTGAGTATGATGAAACAGAGAAGCTCTGTGCCAAGCAGGGCCAGCTTGGGGGATTGGCACCTGCCAAACAATGAGCAGGGGTCATCTGCCCAGTGTGGTCAAGAGGACACCCCAAGGGGTTAGGAATATAAGGCCATTTTCTGTTACTTCTATCTGTAACAAACCAGGTGATTTTGCTGCATGGATTTAATTTAACTCATATTTTCTGGTTATGAAAAATAGATTCAATGTTAGAAAACTTTTAGAATTCAGAAAAACACAAAGGAAAAATAATTTTTTTACCTCCTCACCCAGCGATATGTCCTGTGTAGGAGACCAGAATATGCCACTCCAAAAAAATGCCACTTTGGCATAAGGATTATTTTAAGCTGAAGGTAATGGAGAAGTAGTTACAAAAAGTTCTCTGCCACTGCCTCCCACCCGCCCCCTCCCCCTGCCATTTGCCTAAAAGTAGGACATAAATTTACTTTTCACTGGTCACTAAACAAGAGGAAAGGCTTCTTCCCCTCTCCACCAGGAAAGACAAAGGTTGATCACTGAAGACAACTTTAGACCCTTGTCAGCCTGGAGAGGGCACCAGAGGAATCTACATTAACAAGCTTTACTAACTAGCCTTTATCTACTGTCTGTCTGCCTTCCCATAATTTTTCATCCCTAGAGACTCAAAGTCCTTTTCCTTTTTCTTGTCACTTCTCTAAAAATTTACGGGTTTTTGTTGAAGATGCTACATATGCTGGAATTCCAAGACACTTCTTTGAGATTTAGTAATTGCCTAGATATCTCCCATGTATATGTAAAATATACATGTTAATGAGCTTCTGTTTGCTTTTCTCTTATTAATCTATCTTTCATTACAGGATTAATCACAGCTAATAACTGAGAGTGGAAAGAAAGTTATTTTTTCCTCCCCTGGACCTGTCAACAGAGCTGTATGTCCTTCCAACAGATGCTATTAGTGCCTGCCCAGATCCACACACCTGACCCTGCACCCATCCCCAGGTGTGGTGGATGTTGGTGGCTAACAGCTCACCTCTGGCTTCTTCTCCTAAGGCTTGCCCTTGGCTGAAGGGAGCCCCCTTACCAGGAGAAGCCTTGCCAGTTATATTAATATCAGTGGCAGTCCATGCTAATGACCAACTAAAAGTATCTGTTGATGGGGAGAGTGGGAACAACAGCCCAGCTCCTTTGCTTCTAAGCAATTTCTGTCCTTTCACTTCAAAGTGACCCATAGGATCAGGCTGAGGCTAGACTAATCCTGAAACCACATCTTTGCTCAGCTCCTTGTCCTGCCCCATCCTGCTTCTCTCCCTCCCTCCTTCACACTCTCCTCCCAGGAATGCCCCTAGGAGTCACTTGCACAAAATCTCCATCTCAGGCTTTGTTTCTAGGGAACCAAACCCAAGACAATATACATACCCTGCTTATTGGATATATTTCTTCTGCCTCTCCAGTCTCACTCTCCCCTTCTCTCTACCCTGCTTTCTCTCCCGGGAGACTGACCTGAATGCACGTCAACAGGGTCTCTTGTCCGCTGGCTTCTAGTGAGGTTTGACCAATAGGAAGCACTAGCTTTAGAGGGGAAGGGTCTGCGGCGGCACATTGAGGTCAGGTTTTTATTTCCCTAGCTCCTTCCTTGCAGGTTGTTGTGGGTGGACCATGTCCTCTACATACTTCTCCACCAGAAAAGGGTGTAAGCAAGAAAAGCCTGAGAGATTGTTCAGTTAAGTCTCCCTGATGACTTCAGGGAGAGCTCAGGGAAGTGAGGAGAACAGAAGACAGATGGTCAGTTGTTGAGTAGAGAGTTACAGATGCTGTATCAGTCAGGGTTCTCAGCTGTAAGCAACAGAAATTGATTGGAGAATTAAGGCTTTAAAAAAGGATTTATTAAAATAATCTGGGAGCTCACAGCGTTTCTGGGAAGGCTGGAGGTTGAGGCATGGACGCTATCAAGGGACAACTTCCTAAATCTTTCCACCAACCCTAGACTCTGAAATTGCCCTCAGCACTGCTGCCACACTTATATTCAAAACTTACTATTTATCTGAGATAAACGTTTAACTGGGTGTCTTGAATTTTATCTGGCAACCCTATTGGGGTTATGCAAAATACTCATCAAGTGCCCCCGAGTGGGGACACTGTTGTGAAAGTTGCACTGTACTAAACCCTGGGCTCTATTTGCATGTCTACTCCACACCACTCCTCTCATGCTGAGGAGACAGGAGAAATCCCTTTATTTTACAGAGGAAGAAATTGAAGTTTAACCCAGGTTCTATATGTTTCCAAAGCTTGTAGTATCAGCAAAAACTCCCAAGTAGGCAGTTCTCAAATTTTAATGCATGAAACTACATGAAACTCACCTGGGGTGTCTGTTAAAATGCAGACCTCTACATTCATTCCCCCAGAACTTCTGATTCAGTAGGGGCCCAGGAATATGCATCTTAACAAGTTCCCTCTATCCCACCCCCAGGGATTCTGAGGCAGGGGATTCTAAAGACTGCAGAGGCTCATCTATATTATAAATATATACAGATCTATCTATCTATCTATCTATCTATCTATCTATCTATCTATCTATCATCTATCTTTCTATCTATCTATCTGACGTAGACATCCACACTCATGTTAGTTTTGAGGGTCACAAAGTACTCATCCATGTTTTTTCCACAGTGAAGTCTGTACCAGTAAATTAAGAGACATTTGTGTGCCCCTAGAGTATGTCTTTTTTGACACCCTTCACAAAATTTTCATTCCATGCAGGAGACAAGCCAAATCACTGACTTTGCCAAAAGATGGGAAAGAGCTGTATCCACAGCTTGCTGATAAATTGCAACCCCAGTGATCCCTTGCCAAAGCTTCTTGCTATTTTGGAAATGGAGCTGGGCAAGAGGGAAGAGTACAGAAATTAAAAATGGTAGCTGGAAGCCATGTGGAGAGCAGGTCAAGGGGTAATTTCTCCTTAGCTTGAGCACCTGGCTTTCCTTGGTGAAGATGGTCACAGAGAGTTGGTCCAAAATCATCAGAAACAACCTGCAAGTCATTCTCCTCAATGACAGAAAACCGAAGTATAAGACATTGGCAATCAATATGGAAAGAATCTCCTAAAGTCACAGCCAGTGAAACTCTGGTTCATCAAACACTGTCTGGGCTCTCAGGTCCTGAACACATGGCTGATAATAATTTTGTCTAAACTGAGGTATAAGTTAAACAAGCTGTGATTGCTCAGCCACTTACTAAGAATTTGTTTCATCCTTAAAATGAACTAGAGTGGGACAGTGTCATTTCTTCAATCTGATGAGAAATTGTTGGCCACATTCTATGTATAATACTATAATATATGACTTTTTGCATGGCTATTACAAACACATTCTTAGAAAATATTGAGCAACCCTTAAATTTATGGTCATTTTTTTTCTGGACAATGGTGCCAAGACACTTCAATGGGTAAAGAATAGTTTTTCACCACATGTGCTATGACAACTGAATATCTACATACAAAAGAATGAAGTGCACCCCCTACCTCACACCATATACAAAAACCAAGTCAAAAGGATCAAAGACCTAAATGTAAGGGCTAAAATCATAAAACACTGAAAGGAAAATATAGGTGTAAGTCTTCATGACCTTGGATTATCCAATTGTTTCTTAGAAATGACCCCAAAAGCATAAGCAACAACCATGAAAAATAGATATAATGAGCATTATCAAAACTGAAAACTTTTGTGATTCAAAGGACACCATGAAGAAAGTGAAAAGACAATCCACAGAATAGGAGAAAAATTTTACGAATTATATATTTGGTAAGGAACTAACTCTGAAAGAACTCCTACAACTCAATAATAAAAAAGATAAATAATCCAAATAAAACATCAGCAAAGGACCTGAGCAGACATTTCATTATAGAAGATATGCAAATGGCCAATAAACATATGAAAAGATACTTAGCATCATTAGCTATCAAAAAATTGCACATCAAAAACCACAAGGAGATACCACTTCACACCCACTAGGATGGGGCTGTAATAAAAATAGATAGAGAATAAGTGTTCTCAGAAATGTAGAGAATTTGGAAATCTCATACACTGCTGGTGGGAAGACAAAATGGTACAGCTGCTTTCAGTCTGCAATTCCATAAAAGGTTGAACATAGTGGTACCATAACCCAGAAATTCCTCTAGGGTATACACCCAAGAGAAACAAAAGCCTGTATCCACACAAAAACTTGTTCATGAGTGTTCTTAGCAATCTTATTTATAATAGCCAAAAAGTAGAAACAACCCAAATACCCATCAATTGATGGATAAATAAATAAAATATAGTATGTATATAAAATGGAATATTATTTGGCAGTTTGACAAAAAATGAAGTTCTGATATATACTATGACATTGATGAACCTTGAAAACATTATGCTACATGAAAGAAGCCAGTTACAGAAGACCACATATTATATAATTCCATTTATATGAAATGTTCAGAAATAGGCAATTCTATAGATAGAAAAGTAGTGGTTGTGTAGGCCTGGGGGTTTGGGAGGAAATGAGAGTGACTGTTAATAGGTTCAGGGTTTCTTTTTGATGTGATGAAAATGTTCTAAAATTGATTGTGCACAACACCAAGAATTTAAAAAATCATTTAATTGTATGCTTTAAATGGGTCAATTGTATGGTATGTGAATTATACCTCAGCAAAGCTGTCATTTTTTCAAATGGTGAGTAATACATTTTGGAATGTTTATTGACTAAAGAAAATATAGAAGCACATTTGGATTTGAACAGCAATGATCAAGGAAAGAAATTGACTAATGGACATGTATAGTCCTTAAGGACTAGCAACAGTCCCCAAAGGACATGGGTCCTGACAAGGAAGACATTGGAAGACCACTGTTCCCTGAGATTAACCACCAGCCTGTCACATCTGCCATTGGCCATAGGGTTTAGTAGGGGAAATGGCTTCCCCATGGTACCCAGCAGCATACAAGGCAGGAGCCTGCTGAGAGTGACAGCTGGAATTGACAGGACAGGAGGCAGAAGCAAGGAGTGTCCTGTTTGTCTTTGGTGAAATGGGCCTGAATTCTTCTCTTCCCAAAGAGATGCCCAGGAGACAATAGACAAGCTAATGAACTGGAAGGCAGCCAAAAGGAAAAGTTAAAATCTCACTTGCATTCTCTCTAGCGCTACACTTTGGACCTGCCAGTCTTTTCTGAGGGTGTACTTACTTTCCTCTCTCCCTTTGCTCCTCTCAGAGGTGCCTGCCTTCCTTGAAATTTCTTCACCTCTGCTTCAAGAGCACCACAGACCAGATTCTTCAAGGCAGGTACTGCCATATCTTTGTGTTAATTACCGTGGGGTGTCCCAACTCGTTCATGAAATTCAGTTCTCTCTCCCACCAAATGTGTTTATATCTTACTACAGTATGCAATATTGCTAGGATTGTAACAATACTCTATATTTTACCAGAGCCTTCCTCCAAAATTGCTCAAAACACTTCTCTTATGCTCTTCTCTTTCCTGTTTGTGTCTCCTTGAATAACTCTCTGACACTTTTAAAATGTATACCTTCTGTATTAGTCTGCTCAGGTTGCCATAACAAAGTACCACAGACTGATGGCTTAACCAAGAGATATTTATTTTCTCATAGTCCTGCAGGCTGGAGGTCCAAGACTAAGGTGTCAACTGGTTGGTTTCTCCTGAGGCCTCTCTCTTTGGCTTGTAGATGGATGTCTTCTCCCTCTGTCTTCACATGGTCTTCCCTCTGAGTGTCTGAGTGTCTGAGTGTCTGTATCCTAATCTTTTCTTACGACACCAGTCATATTGGATTTCTGCCTACCCAAATGACCTCATTTACTTTAACTACCTCTTTAAAGGCCCTATCTTCAATTATAATCACATTCTGAGGTGCTGGGGAAAGGCCTTCAAGCCGTGAATTTTAGGGGTACACAGCTCAGCCCATATTACCTTGCATTTCTTTTTATAAAATAACATTTATGATTTTCTTACATAAGAAATAGGTGTTTCATGTAGAAATCTGTACTATATTGGTAAGAAAAAAGTAAACAAAATTACCCATAATCTTGTCTACCAGGAATAACTATTATTGACATTTTGCCTACTGTGTCCCAAAACTTCATTCAGTGCATAGACATGCATAGATTCTAAAAATTGAGACTATACAATAATACGGTTCCATTTTCCACCTTTATCTGCCAACACTTCTCTTCTGTTTCATTCTTCCTTCATCTGCTTCTTCTTCATCATAGATGATGTATTCTTTCCTTTGTCTTTCAATCAGTTAATTATTTGAAAAGTATTTATTTGGTACCTACTATGTGCCAGGCACTATGGTGGGTGCTGGGGTCACATCTGAGGCTTCTAGTTTAGCAGTAGGTTGCAGTCTCTCAGCTAAATCCTGTCTCCAACCACCTTCCTTTCCTTGCTGCTTCTCCCTGTCTCTGCCTAGTTCCTCAGTTCTACACTGGAGAGGATACAGGGCATAGATGGCAAAGACTGAATTCTCATTGGAGGGAGAAGAAAGAGAAGAATTTGAATGGGCATTAACACAATTCTCCTTAGGGAGAACAAGGCAAAGTGGAGAACATTTAGAAGGCAATACATCTTATCCATCCACATGTCTAACTCCCCCTTCCTCTTGCATGTGACACAGTATAGATCTCACCTTCTTACTCAGGCTCAGATGGTCTCTCCAGGGAATTGTTTACCTGTACAGTCCCAACAAGCAGCACCCTTACCATGGAATGCTCCCCTAGGGTGACCAACAGATGCCTGGGAACAAAGTCGCAGGGGTTGCCTATGAGGGGTGGTCCTCAGAATCATACTGCCCCTCTGGTGGCTGGTTTACTCAGGAAGAGCTGCTGACTTTCCTTGGCCAAGGCCCTGCCCATCATGGCCTCATTTCTGTTTGAATACAGAGACCTACTTTGATCTTTTATTCTTATTTCACTTCCTTACATATCCAGACAATATTCCCTGCTTGTAGCCTGACCTTTCTCCACAAAGTCAGCAGATCTAATCAGTAGGAGATTTTTAAAACGCCCTGGAAGTGACTCCCTTAAACTGCTCCAAAGGTACCTAATACCATAGGATGCCTGATGGCCTTCACTTTAGACTCTTTTTCTTAGTCACTGGTATTTTTCTTTGGCAAAAGAGTATTCTAATGCAATCTTCCTCCCTGCTATGGTCTGAATGTTGGTGTTCCCCCAAAATTCATATACATAAATCTAACCCCCAATGCAATAGTATTAAGAGGTATGAACTTCAGAAAGCAATGGCCATGACAGTTCTGTCTTCATGAATGAGATTGGTGCCCTTATAAAAGAGGCTGAAGGGAGCTCATTGACCCTTCCACCACGTGAGAACACAGCAAGAGGTGCCATCTTTGAAGCAAAGAGCAAGCCTTCATCAGACACTGAATCTGTTGGTGCCTTGATCTTGGACTTCTCAGCCTCCAAAACTGTGAGAAATAGTTTTCTGTTGCTTATAAATTACTCAGTATAGGTATTTCAGTCTAAACCAGAACAGAGTAAGATATTCCCTGTTGTATTTTACTCCTTGGTTAAATTATTTTGGGGGGTGGTTAACCTTTTAAGGAAGTGGCAGCTGTTTTCCTGGTTGTTTTTGTTTGTTTTTTACCCCTTGACATTTTCTGACCTTAGTACAACTAGTCTTTCATTAGGCTATTTCCACATCAACTGTAGTTGGCACTAAATTTTTCTCTGAGGTAGATATTAGAAATTAGATGATATTCCTTTGGGTATACATCTAGTAATAGGATTGCTGGGCTGAATGGTATTTCCATCTTTCGGTCTTTGAGGATTTGCCACACTATCTTCCAGAACGGCTGAACTAATTTACATTCCCACCAACAGTATATAAGTGCCCTTTTTCTCCACAAGCTCACCAGCATCTGTTATTTTTTGACTCTTTAATAATAACCATTCTGACTGGTGTTAGATGGTATCTCATTGTAGTATAAAGACATATGTCGTGCATGTCCATTGCAGCACTATTCACAGTAGTAAAGACATGGAATCAACCTAAATACTCCTTAGTGATAGACTGGACAAAGAAAATGTGGTACATATACACCATGGAACACTATGCAGCCATAAAAAAGGATGAGTTCGTGTCCTTTATAGGGACATGGATGCAGCTGGGAACCATCATTCTGAGCAAACTATTGCAAGGACAAAAAAACCAAATACCGCATGTTCTCACTCATAGGTGGGAATTGAACAATGATAACAGTTGGACACAGGAAGTGGGGGAACATCACACACTGGGGCCTGTCGTGGAGTGGGAGGACAGGGGAGAGATAGCATTAGGAAATAAACCTAATGTAAATGACGAGTGGATGGGTGCAGCACACCAACATGGCACATGTATACATATGTAACAAACCTGTATGCTGTGCACATATACCCTAGAACTTACAGTGTAATTAAAAAAAAAAAAAAGAAAAGAAACTCAAATATTCATACATAACGTAGTTGTAGACAACATAAAAATGACTTGGCCTATGTTGTTATTTGGAATAAAAACTTTTTATTTAAAAAAAAAAAAAAACTTTGCCAAGTTGGCCAGGATGCAGCAACTCCGAAAGGAACTAAAATCCAGATACTAAAGGGCCCCAGGAGGCTAACCAGGAGGTCAGAGGTTAAGCTGAAGCAGGAAACCCAGATTTACAGAGCAGACTGCAGCTCTATCAGGGTCTGTTTACCGCATGCATATCAGAGGCCTGGTAAGTGACGCCTGTGACGGGGTAAGCCATAAAACATAATGTTCGCAAGCTCTTTCTATGCCTCACCTTCTTTAGAAGGGCAGATAATTGGGGGCTTGGCTAGCTACTGAAACTTGGTCATGCTGAATAGAAGTGGACAGAGCCATAGAAAAACAGACCACGGGGTTGCAGATCGTGGAGTTCTACACCAAATACTGCACCTCTCTGATGGGCTAGGCTGTGCTCTAGGGCTGGGGGTGCAGAGGGGAAGGAGAGAGGCTCAGTCCTTGCCCCCCCGTGGTGATATCTGGGATGCTGGTAAGAGAGAAGTCTAAGAGGTATTGCTGGTGGCAAAGCACAGAACAGGCCACAGAGAGGCACAGGACAAGTCATGCATGGCCATATGTATCTTGCTAAGGAGTGGATGCTGTCCCATGGCAACGGCAGCCCAGGAACCGTGTGGAGGATCCATTAGAAGGGCTCAAGCCTGGAAGTAGGGAGTCCAGCCAAGGGAGCCTTGCCTTGGGGGTGCTGCCTCCTTTTAGAGTTTCCCTTGGCCATCTGAATGTATTATCTTCCCACCTGGACTCACTGAATTGGAAATCTCTCTCAGAAGGCTGTAACTGGGAATTGTGCCACTTCAGAATTGATGGCTTTTGCCAAAAAACTCACCTGATAAGTGCAACTGACTATTTAGAAAGAAAGGGGGAAAAGCAAAACAATGGTGAATTAATAAGGATGATCATGTATCTATAGCCACAATCTAAATAAGAAGGATTTCAGTAACAATTTAGAAACGACACAGTCAGGATGAACAGGATGATGTTTGACAATCTACTCACTACATAGCTCACTATTAATAATTAAGTAGTTGGCCGGGCGTGGTGGCTCACACCTGCAATCCCAGCACTTTGGGAGGCTGAGGCGGGCAGGTTGCCTGAGGTCAGGAGTTCGAGACCAGCCTGACCAATATGATGAAACCCCATCTCTACTAAAAATACAAAAATTAGCTGGGCGTGGTGACACATGCCTGTAATCCCAGCTACTCAGGAGGCTGAGACAGGAGAATCGCTTGAACCTGGGAGGTGGAGGTTGTGGTGAGCTGAGATCGCACCACTACACTCCAGCCTGGGCAACAAGAGCAAAACTCCATCTCAAATAATAACAACAACAGTAATAATAATAATAGTTAAGTAGTTGTTGACACCCAAACTCTCTGTTTTGGCAGTCACATAAGACACTGATGCTGTGGGTTTTCTACAGAAAGTATAAAACAAAAACTCCAAGTGGGCTGATTTGATTTTGTATTTCTGAAATGCAGGCAATTGGCTCTTAAACTCCCATTCCTGTCTCTGTAGCTTTCCCTGGGTAGCTTCAAAAGCAAGTTTAAGCTTACTTTTTTCTTGTGAGAAATCTAATTTGAGTTCCCCCTTTTGACAAGTGCCTGCAAAGTTCTGGGAGTGGATGCAGTTGGATTTGCCTTAAATCATATTCCTGTTCTTGATATTTATGTAGGGGGCTGGCTTTTCTGATGGAACAGTTTGAGCATCATCATCCGTAAAGTCCATAACCTGCTTGTGTGATCTGGCCCCATTCTAGATGTATGGATTCCATTTTGAACCAGAAGTTCTGCTTGGTTCGGCACACTAGAACCAGGGTATGTGAAGACAGAAAAATTGAAACCCCTTCTAGGGATTTTCCTGTACCGTATTTTTTCTTCAGTGTAAAACAGCAGCAAAACTGATATTTCTTTGTTTCTATTTCTTTGTTTCCCATTCAAAATATCTGGATCACGCTTCAGGGATATACAAGAATACCTATGGAAAAACTCATAAACTCAAGGTCATGCAGGGACTTAGGGCAGAATTGGGACTGGCTTATCCAGACTCTACACTACTGACCCAGGGCTTGGCAGTTTCTGTCCTAGAAATCAGCACACATAGCTCATGTGTTACCAAGAAGATGGTCACCCTAAGAAGTGGTTCTCCACTCTTTGTTCTAAGATATTCCTCTCTCAGAAACCACATCTGTTTTCAACTTTTTTTTTTTTTTTTTTTTTTTTTAGACAGTCTCACTCTTGTCACCCAGGCTGGAGTACAGTGGTGCAATCTCAGCTCGCTGCAACCTCTGCCTCCTGGGTTCAGGCGATTCTCCTGCCTCAGCCTTCCAGGGAGCTGGGACTACAGGCATGTGCCACCATGCCCAGCTAGTTTCTTGTATTTTATCAGTAGAGACGGGGTTTCACCATATTGTCCAGTATGATCTCAAACTGCTGAGCTCAGGCAATCCACCCGCCTCAGCCTCCCAAAATGCTAGGATTACAGGTGTTAGTCACTGCTCCCGGCCTGTTTTCAACTAATTTAACTCACATCTGATACCCAACTCTCTGCTCCCATCAGTTCATCTCAACTGGGATTTGCTGACTATACATGCCAGCCATTTCACCAGGCTCTGGGGACTCACAGAGGCATAAACTGCCATCTTCATCCTGCAGGCACTCAGATCTAGGGCAGGAGTTGAAAATGGATATCAGTTAAGTCCTTATAAATCATGTCATCCTTGTGGTCTAGTCCCAGAGTACCGTTAGATTAAAAGAAATAATGTTCAATACTCATAAGTTATTGGAAAGTAATCTAAATTCTTTACTTGCTTTTTTCAAAGAAAAGCAAAGAAAGTCTCATTCATATTCCATTGCAACACTTTATAATATCCCTAGATAATTGCTGAATAGTCAAGAAAACAGAAATATAGCCTTAATGAAAACATGAGAGAAAAGTTCAAAGACATGGAGGAGAATGGATGAAAGGGGGTGAGACTGGAGGAAGGAAAATTGGCTAGACCTATTACCGTGGTAGTAATAGGAGGCAAGAGGTGACGAGAGCCTCCACTCAAACAATGGGGTGGAGTTGAACAGGATGAATTCAAGAGATATTTAGAGAGATGTGAGGGAGCGATTCAGGAAGTGATGTTCACAGCCCTGCAGAACCAGCTGCAAGTCTAACTCTCTCACATGGTGGTTTCTCGAGTCACTTTAGACTCAATATGTCCAAACTGCATTTACCATGTTACCTTCAAGCCAGTTCCCCTTCCTGATTCTGCCATTTCTGTCAGACATGCCACCAATTTTCTAACCTCTGACCTTAAAAACTGGTGAGCTATCACTTCCCTTCCCTTCTCCTTCATTACCTCTAATCACGTCTGACACTAATCCCTGTGTATCTCCTCAAATCGCCCTTTGTTCTCTATGCTTCCACTGGAAAGGTCCAGCTCACCTCATCTCACCTCTAGATTACTGCAGTAACCTCCAGCTGACCTCCTTGACTCCAGTTTCCTCCCACTGTCCAGCACATCCTAATCACGACAGGAAGACAGATCTTCCCTCAGCATGTATTTCTCCCTCACACCGTATTGCCCCACTGCATCTGGTCCAAATACCTCTGCCTGGCTTGCAAGAGCTCCATCTTATGGGCTCATGGTAATCATCAAGCTTGGTTCCGGTCGGGTGGGTATCCCTAGGCTCCTCAGAAAGGCCAGGCTCATGCCAACCTGGGTGTTACTGCTCCAGATGATCCCCTACTTGGAATGCTTTCTCCCCTCCTTCACCTTACCAGTCTGGTGAGGGGGCGACCTCTGATCAGTGCCTTGCTTGCTGATGCCTGCCATCTGCAGTTAGTGTCACACAGCTGAACTCTAAATGATCCCTCGCTTATTCCAAGTGTCCAGGTTTTCTCTCCCCAGCTGGGCTGTCTATTGCCTCGGGAACAAAATCTCTCCCTTTGCTCAACTGTCTTTGCTAATCCTGGAAGAAGAAAGATCTCAAGGGAGCTTTAGTATTTCAGCTTTTGATCGTATTTATGCTGTTTTTATCCATATAAAGCACAATGTACTAAGCAGTTAAGGAGATGAACAAGTAACCCAATGTCCCCACAAGGCCTGTGGCCACAGTGACTTGTATTTCAAGTTCAAAGTCCTTTGTACACTTTGGACTTCATTAATGACTATTTCATTAATGATTTGGTTACTGTTTGCCCCCAGTGCTAGATGATAATCCTTTCTCAAATGAAAAATGGTGCCATTTTGGGGAGGAAAGAAACACAGTATCACAGAGAATCCAGTTTACAATCCCAGTCCCTCTAGTGTCCACAGACAGCTCAGTGAGGTGTCATTGGTCTCAGTCTCTGTGGAGTCAATTTTGAGGCCTAGGGCAGAGCTCTGTATGTTATTCTGAAGCACTGGTGCCTTTGTTATAGCAAGAAATTAAATTGACATAGGAACAGGGAATGATATTGATATCTTTATACTTTGATAAATTATGTGTGTATAAACTTTAGGATAACCATGAGAATAGAAAGAGAATGCAAGGACTCCAAACTAGTATAGGGAAAAACATAAGAAATGAGGAACAATCCAAAAGAAGATGAAAACACAGAGGAAAAATTAGGAAAGTAGGAGACAATTTGAAGAATTTCATGGGCCCATTTCTCTGCATGAGCAGAAAGTGTGGTGCTCCCTGGAGAGGGTGGGGCCATGCTGGGAGTCCGGCGAGTTTGGAATGGTTAAAGACAGAAATGAGGAGAGACCATCTAGATTGAGTCAAGTAATCATCTTGCAGTAACCAGGGCCTGGCTGAGACTTCAATTACGCTTTTGCAATAGAGGCAATCAGCTATAAAGATACCAAATCAGGCAGAAAGCTGCCTTGTATGTACAGAACCAGTGCACACAGAATTAGGTGTTGAGGCTACTCTTCGGAAGCTAGGGAGTGGTGAAGCCGGGGACAGGAACACCGCTCCCCTGCCCATCGTGCCACCATGCCCAAGGACATAGATCTCTCCTTTACTGAGGGCTGGATAAACACTGAGACATTCTTATTACCCATTTCCCACACTTGGGCAAGTCATAAATCAACAGAATAAATGACAGCTCTCTGTGGTTTAGTCCACATGGGTCTCTTGAGCCTGCATCCTGGCTGTCAGCAGCCGAACAGTCACCAGTTCTGCCCTAGGTGAGTCACCACATCTGGTTGCTACACTCATCTATTTTAAGTTGAACCTCTTTAGCTTCAAATTCAGAAGGTGACTTTTTACTATGTTTTTGTCCTCCCTCCCATATAGACTCACATGTGCTCATGCACATGCTGAAGCCTCTGGAACTATCTGGGAGGGAGCAAAGGGTAACACAAGGCAGCATGGACTGGAGGACAGATGGACTGAGTTCTGTCGTTACCAGCTATATGACTTTGGGCAAGTCACTAAGCCTCTCTGAGCCATCATTGTCTCACTTGCAAACTAAGGATTGAATGTTGGGGGATGCAGTGAAATCATTTATAAGGTACCTAACACTGTCTGGCACACAGAAGGTGCTCAATGAATGGCAGATCTCATCCCCTGCAGCTCTCTGTGTATTAGCACAACTCTGGTGACATGGTTTGAAGGCAGAATAACCCTCGGTCCCAAAGATGTCCACTTCTAAGCACCGGAACCTGTGAATATATGAGGTTCCACAGCAAAAGGGAATTCAGGTTGTAAGTGGAATTAAGGTTGATAATCTGCTGGTCTTAAAATAGACTATCCTGAAATATCCTAGTGGGCCCAATGTAATCACCAAAGTCCTTAAAGGTAAAAGAGGGAGCTAAAAGAGAGAGACTTAAAGGAGATATGACTGTTTTTAAAAGGCACAGAGAGAAAACGAAGGAAGGGGCCATGAACAAAGGCATGCAGGCTGCCTCTAGAAGCTGAAAAAGTAAAGAAAATGGATTATCCCAAGGAGCCTCCAGTAGGGAATGCAGCTCTGCTGACAACTTAGCCCAGGGAGACCATATCAGGCTTCTAACCTATGGAGCTGGAAGATAATACATTTGTATTGTTCAAGCCACTAAAGTTGTGGTAGTTTGTTGCAGTAGCAATGGGAACAAACACACTTGACATCATGGGAGTTTCCCATTCTGTTTTCAAGGACCATGCCCAGGAATTCAGTTAATACCTAATGGTGCTCTGTAAACTTGGGTATTCCAGTGACACAACCATAACTTCTGTGCCCGCAACTAGCTTCAGTAATTATATGCCTAGGTTCATGAGCAGATATGGAGCAGAGGTGGCAGGGATGGATAGCTACTCACTACAACTTTGCTGGAAAAGAACTGACCACTGCTAGCAATTCCATGGCAGTCATACTGAAGCCTGAGGGTCCACCCACTGCCAGAAAACATGCCTCGTGATGTCTGAGCCTGAGAGGCTCTCCCGAGCTATAAATTACCTGGTTTTGCAGGGTTGTCCCATACCCACCTCCCCAGATCTTGTCCCCCCACCCCCGCCATCTCCTCTCTTACCTATACATGGTGTGTGGCCACGCTACCTGCACAGTCCTTCTTGAACCAGCAGAGCCCCTAAACTGTTGTCTCTCCAGGCAAGTGCAAAGGCAAGAGGGTAATGGGCTAATGGGCAAAACCAGGAAGTAAGAACAGTGGAAGTGGTTAGGACTCAAAAGGGAAATAAGATGTTTCATGTTCTTCTCCACTTCCCATCACCTTTGACATTCTGACAAAGGACTCTTGGCCATCTTGCTGGTGCCCACCCAACAGCCATTTTCACTCTTCTTGGTAGACCTAATTTCCTATGACAAAGGCTGAAATGGCAATCTTGGCTCTCCCAGCTCCCCAGCAGCACTTCCCCCAGTCCCAGGGAATAAAGTATGACTGGTTTGAGATAGTTATGGTTAAATCCTCTCATTTTCCAGTGATGTGTTCTATGGTGAGAATGTGATTTAATTCTGCCCCATGATATGTCAAGGTCATCTTCTGTGGGGCTTCTGGGAAAAAGATAATGGAGGAAACTTCCTTTCCTGCCTCTGAATGGTGTTGCCTGAGAGTGAATAAAGACCTGACCTCATGGGGAAGAAGACCTGGAAGCCTGGCCTCCCTGTGCTATGGAGTTAGCTCGACCTGGAGCCTCCCTGCCTCTGAGTTTCTTGCTGTGGAAATAACAAATTCCATGCTACTTAGCAGCCTGGTAGGTCATTCTGTCACTTGCAGCTGAAAGCTCTCTCACGGATAAGCATCTTGGGATTACGCAGACCTCAGGAATTCCTGGTCAGTTAGCGCCTTCTTAATGGAGATGTATGGACCAAGTGGACAACACAGTAATAATCAACAACACAGGGTCTCTACTATGAGGACTTCACAGTCAAACGCTGTGAGGATGGAAACCTCTTCCTACCTGCTCCTTCCTCTGGATTCCAGAAGTCATGAAGACAGTGTGAGTCTTGTCACTTACTTCATGTTAAATCCACACTTAAATCTCACTAGAGATCATTGATTGTCAGACGGAAAATTTGTTCTCTTAAAAACCCAGGTGTTCCATATATAATAACCACATGTTAAGCCTTTCTGTCCCTCTTCTCAACACTGCAGAATGAGGGAGAAGGCAATAAAAGCCATTTGGGCGAAAGAGCAGCTGAAGCAGGCACTTTGCAGAGGTCACATCAAAGGGCAGTAAATGTTCAAAAGCCCAAAGCCCTAGCCTTGTGCGGATCTAAACAGTAAGATACTGGGAAGGGAGCCGGCTGGAGCCTCAGAAAATGTAGTTACAGTTGAGATGTTGCACACCCGCAGATGAAGAAATGGGGGTTCCTTGGAGGCTAATTAATTCTGTGGCAAACCAGGGTGAGATGTGAAACAGCAAAGGATGCAGAATGAGGAAGACAAAAGAAGAAAAGGCTCTGGATGAAGCAGACAGGAAATTTCATGTCTCATGCCCGGCTAGGTGCTTCACCCAAAATCCTCACGGAGAGGGATCTGGAGTCAGCCCCAGAACGACACTGCAAAATCTATCCAGTAGATAAAGTATGGTTATATATATGAACTAACATTTTTTATGTTCAATGAACAGCATAAGGTGTGTTCTATAATACAGATTTGGAGTTTTTAACTTTGGTTGCAAATCCCAGGTTAAAAGAAGCCAACTTTTCACCTGCTACCTAAGTGGGTGCCACCACCAGTAGGCAGCATGTTTGGCCCATAGAAACTGCTAATAAACATTAGTTTTAATATTAGCTACTATTAACCAAATTCTCATTTATTTTTTTATGGCTATTAGGTCCAAATCCCCTGTAGCTATGGCCCTAGGTCCCGAGGAAATCAATGTACACTAAGACAGAAACTATTTAGCTACAGCACACGGGGAATTTTATTAGTGGCATGGGGTTACCTAAAGATATTCCTGGTTGTGTGCGGTGGCTCACGCCTATAATCCCAGCACTTTGGGAGGCCGAGGCGGGCGGGTCACGAGGTCAGGAGATCCAGACCATCCTGGCTAACATGGTGAAACCCCATCTCTACTAAAAATACAAAAAATTAGCCGGGTGTGGTGGCAGGCGCCTGTAGTGCCAGCTACTTAGGAGGCTGAGGCAGGAGAATGGTGTGAACCCAGGAGTCGGAGCTTGCAATAAGCCGAGATTGCACCACTGCACTCCAGCCTAGGCAACAGAGCAAGACTCTGTTTTAAAAAAAAAAAAAAAAAAAAAAAAGATATTCTTGCAACTCCCTGCTCACAGACTGACTCACCCAGGGAGCTTTTGCAAAGATGAACACTCCAAAATTGCTAATTCCCTCCCCTTCCACCTCCAGAGCACAACCACTCACCTCCAGGGAGTGGCAGGGAGGAACCCTTGTGGGATAGTCAGTTCCTACAGCACCTCCATCCTTTCCTGAGAATCCTCTCTCTTCCTTTTAATATTCCAAAAGGCCTCAAAACCTCAACACCAAACCTAAACTCTACATCTTATATCCCAGAGAAAGGAAAGCCAGCTCTCTTCAACTTTTCCCCTTTTGAGCTGTGTTTTCAGGGATGCTGTAACTGAGGTTTACTAGAGTTTTCTAATCCAATTGTCCAGAAAGGAAAGAATAACAGAAAAGCTATTATATAGATGTTTGGTCATCAAGAGTCACCTGAATTCAAGAAGTTGGGCAGATAAAAAGATTGTCTTGGTTCATTTTCAATCCTATCTATTTTCACACGATCATTGCTTTATATCTCACCTTGTTCTCCTCCTTGCCTGAAAGGGTTTCCCCAAGGAAGGCTTGCCTGCTGAACCCCAAAGAACTGTCGGGCAGCATCCCCACTTTGCACCTTGCTCTGGCCCTTATTTTGTCTAATCCTCTCCCTACATCCTTCTGGTCCCTATTTTCCAGTTTCTCTCTCCCTGGTGAATCATGAGGAACGAGGCAACGGCTTGAAGGATGCTAAAGTTGGAAGCCTCCTTCCTGTAACTGCCACAACATGTGAGGTTGGTGCTTCGGATGTAAAATATCTTGGAAGCAGCTCCTGTGCCAGCCAGGCCTGGATTCATGCTCTGCCAAGTTTTTGTTCTGAGTCCCAGTTCCATTCCCTTTCCTCTCCGAGGCCAAGCACATGAGCTTTGCAGGGTGCAGCCAGCCAGGAAGTCCCAGATTCAGATCCTGGGTGCCATTCATGCAGTCAGATTTCTGGAAACCATAGTGACCACTAACAGTAAACCACGGGCACCACCGTGCTCTAAACACTGCTGTGGTTTTACCCAGTTGTTCTCTTCTTCCTGGAACTCTAGTTGTCTTAATTTCTCCATCTCAGAATTGCATTCCTCCCACTCACCCACCCTGTCCTATCTTTGGCCTGATCTCTTGGCTATAAATCTGTTCCTTTCTTCCACTTTCTCTTCACAGCTCCCCATTTCTTCACTCCCCCGCCCCCGCTTATCATTGCCTTCTGGGCCTCCCAGTAATCCCAGAACCTGGCCCACGCCTACACTGTGGGCAGATTCGCTTTCAGGCCTCACATTCCCTCTGAGCCAGGAACAACAACTTCCCTCTGCAATGAGTACAACCACCTCTCTTTGACCATGGCGCTGGGAATTCTGGTCCTCCTCAGACTCCCTTAGGGCTTATCCCTGAGACTCTAAGGCCATCACAGCCTTCATCCTCAGCCTGCACTACTGAATATCCCTCCCGCAGTAATAATTTGCCTACATCCTTATCTCCCCAGGAAGACCATCAGTGCCTCAAGAGCAGGACCTTTTGTTAGCCATCACCTGGCTGTGAGCCCAGCACAGAGCATGGCACATAATTGGCACCTACAAAGTTTTAATGACTTTGTAATGACTGCTTCACATCCATTTTGAAAGAAGACAGGATTGAATTGGACACACCCACATGAACTAGCTGTGTGCCTTTATGGGAGCTGTCTCCACTGGTATTCCTCAGCTGGGAAACGAGGAGGGTGAGGCAGGCCTAGTAAATCTCTAAGGATCTTGTTCTGCTAAAAGTCTGTGACTCCTCCTAGAGCACACTGTGCTTCTACTCAGCACAGTGACCCTGCAACTGGTAGTTTTATTTGTGAAGAACAATTATCCAGAGTTTGGGATAATGCAGAAAAGATGATTAACGTTATGCTAAGAGCGCTTCCCAACAAGCTCGCCTAAAGGTGTTCTGGGGTTCCTACCCAGCATGACTTTATCCCCGGTGGACATGTGGAGACATTTCAGCTGTAGAGGCCACACATGCTACTAAACATCCTACATGCCCACAACAGCACCCTCAACAAAGAATTATTTGGGCCCCAAATTTCAATAGTGCTGGTGGTGTTGAGAGATCCTGGCCTAGAGCATGCAACTTGGTTTGTGCATTTGATTAGGGCCAAACAGTTTACAATTCTGAGAACTGATCATGTGTGATGAGTTTCTTTTCTGTCTGATAGAGAAGAGAACCCCAAAGACTATCGGTTTGGGTTTTGTGGGACTTTTTTGTTTTTGTTTTGTTTTGTCTTTTAGGATGTAACTAGTTTCATATTTAATTTAGCAATCTTATCTCAGCTTTCCTTTTTTTAAAGGTTTCTCATATACCCTTTTTTTTTTGAGCCATTTATTTATTTTGTTTTTAAATTAAACTTTTTTTTTTTTTTTTTTTTTTTTTGAGACAGGGTCTCACTTTGTATCCGAGGCTGGAGTGCAGTGGCACGATCTCGGCTCGCTGCAACCTCTGTCTCCCGGGTCCCCATTCAAGCAATTATCTTGCCTCAGCCTCCCAAGTACCTGGGATTACAGGCACATGCCACCATGCCCAGCTAATTATTTTATTTTTAGTAGAGACAGGGTTTCACCATGTTGGCCAGGCTGGTCTTGAATTTCTGACCTTGTGATCTGCCCACCTCAGCATCCCAAAGTGCTGGGATTACAGGCATGAGCCACTGTGCCCAGCCTAAATTAAACTTTTCAATTCAAAATCACCTATAGATTCACATGAAGTTGTAAGAAATCGTACAGAGTGATCTCCGTTCTCTTTTCTAATTTCCCCCAATGGTAACATCTTACAGAATTGTAGTACGAGATTCTATCCAGGATACTGACATTGGTACAATCCACCAATCCTATTTAGATTTCCCTGGTTTTAATTTGTACTCATTTGTATATTTGTATTTAATCCTATACAATTTTATTACATGTGCACTTTCACGTATCCACCACGGCAACCAAGATACAGAACAGCTCCATCACCACAAGGATTCTTCATGTTGCCCTTGTAATAATCACATCCTCATATCCTCTTTTGAGCTGACTTTATCATCCGGCTGTGACCCTCATCAATGAGTTAAAAAGATAGTGATACCTGCTCACTATTTATTTGTATGATAATTAAGTTTTTAACATTTTGAGAAATACACTTTGATATATTCCTTTGCTTTTTAATGAAACTACCTGTTAAGTAGCAACTCGATAGCTGAGCTCCAATGACAAGACCAGATGGTTCCTAATTTCCCCACGAGAGATTATATTAATGAAAACCATCACTCTACATGTTAGGAACACACAGTGACCTTGAGCAAGCAGCCTAACTTCTACATGATTTAGTTCCTTCTTCTCTAAAATAATATCTCTGATTTTAAGGAATTTGTGGAGGATTCAACTAGTTAATATACACAAAGCACTTAGAATAGTGCATTGCACATAATAAATTTCAATAAATTTTATGTTATGTTCTTTCATTTAATATCCACATCAATCCTATGAGGTAACGACTCTTGTTACTGGAATGCAACAGATAAGAAAATTAGGATTGAGAAAGTTCAAGTAATTTTCCCAAGGTCTCAGCCTAGTAAGAGGTAGAGCAACAATTAGAACTCTAGTCTCTGTGATTCCAAGCACCACCTTGCCCTATTTACTGTGAGAAATTGGAATGCTGTACTCAGAGTAAAAACCAGAAACTATGGTTCTAGGAGAATACAGACTGCGAAGATAGTGGGGGGTTCTGCATGGGATAGGTGGCTATCTAGAGAAGGAGAAGGCCAGGTACAGTGGCTTATGCCTAAAAACTCCCAGTGCTTTGGGAGGCCAAGGTGGGAGCATCACTCAAGGCCAGGAGTTTGAGACCAGCCCGGGCAACATAGTAAGACCCCATCTCTACAAAAAATACAAAAGTTAGCTGGGAGTGGTGGTGCACATCAGCAGTCTCAGCTACTTGGGAGGCTGAGGCGGGAGGATCACTTGGGCCCAGGAGTTTGAAGCTACAGTGAGCCAAGATCATGTCACTGTACTTCAGCCTGGGCAATAGAATGAGATTCTGTCTCAAAAAAAACACACACACACACACAGAGAGAGCAAGAGGAAATTTTGAGATCCATATATGCTCTTCATCTTCATAAAGTTTGAGAAATATCCCTTTTAACAACTTCAGCAACAAAAACCCAGAGGAAAATCTTTGTAACATGAGCACAAGCATATTTTGTCTAAATTTTCTTCCCACAAGAGGCTAGAAACACATGGGGAGATGAAACAAGTATCCACCAGCTCAAACTAATTCAGCAAGTCCAGCAAAGGGGAGGTAGCACAGCAGGAAGGCACGCGAAGCCCTGCAGCCTTTGCCCTCAGAAAGCAGAAGTGTTGGCCGGGCGCGGTGGCTCAAGCCTGTAATCCCAGCACTTTGGGAGGCTGAGATGGGCGGATCACGAGGTCAGGAAATCGAGACCATCCTGGCTAACACGGTGAAACCCCGTCTCTACTAAAAAATACAAAAAACTAGCCGGGAGAGGTGGCGGGCGCCTGTAGTCCCAGCTACTCGGGAGGCTGAGGCAGGAGAATGGCGTGAACCCGGGAGGCGGAGCTTGCAGTGAGCCGAGATCCCGCCACTGCACTCCAGCCAGCCTGGGCGGCAGAGCGAGACTCCGTCTCAAAAAAAAAGAAAGCAGAAGTGTTTATTCACAGTTCTTGCTTCAAACTATTGATTCACACTGGGGCAAAATGAAAAATTTCCCTGATCATGTCAGAGGCAAGATAAGACTGCAGCCAACGAAGCCTGAGAGGAAATGAACTAGAAGCAGAGTCTGAACCCTTCATACACGTCCCTCCCATTTCAACTTTTGTGGAGCTAGGACAGCACAGGGCAGAGGTTTCCAAAAGGTGGGTCACAGAGACAATTTCCCTGGCACATGGTACAATGAGAAAAATGAGATAGAGCGGTGGTTAGTGTGGGGGCTAGGATTGCTCACTCCCTTTCTTAGCAAGATTGGTGTGTTTCTGTCCCTTCTTCAGGAAGGGCTTCCTTCCTCACATACCTATCTATCCCTCTCCTCTCTTTTTTTTCTTATAGCACTGAGTTCTACGTATTAACACTATGTCCTTTCCTTCTTCTTTGTTTTAAATCTATTACCCTGTACCTAGGCTTTAAGCATGAGGGCAGGAATTTTTTTTTTTTTTTTGTCACTATTATATTCTGCAACGACTAGAACGGTGCCTAGCGCATCAAAAGTGCTAGTACATACTTTCTGAATTATTTAGCAGTGCTTTCTGCAGTGTGTGTGCGTGTGCATGTGTGCGTGGGTATGCATAAGATAGCCTTTCTTATGAAATGGTGGAAGTAATAAATGACAGGTCTTTTTCATGCCCCCCTGAATAAAACGTTAGCACCTCGATCAGCACGCACACACACGCACACCTTTTTTTCTTTTAAATGTACACATTTTTTTTTTTTCCTTTTTACTGGCCAATGAATTCCAAAAGTCTGGGACTCAGTGGTCTCAAAAAAGGGTTTTAGAGTAAAGCAAAGCTTGGCTTGAGTCTGGCACTTTCAACCGTGTGACTTTGGGTAGCTTCTTTTATATCTCGAAGCCTCAATTTCTTCTACAAAGTGGGAATAGTGATGCTAACCTCATGAGGCTGTTCTACAAATTAATTGAGAGGATACTATGTCAAGCAGGGACCTGGTCCAGAATAGGATTAGTGGTATAAATAGATGACACCCCCAGTGTGGCTCCACTGTGGGCAAGGCAGGACCTCTCCACCCAGGCCTTGTCTCAAAAGCCTCCTTGGAGTTTGGGCTCTTTGCTCCAGTGAGACTGCCCACAACTGAGGTCATGCCCAGTCAAATGCCACCCAAAGGCAGTTTCCTGGCATTCAGCGGAGTTATTCTTAATTCAGTCCTGCTTCAAATTCAACTACCTTGCTATAAATGTGAACATTTAAATCAAAGGTTTTAAGGTACCACTTCCAAATTGCTGAAGTAAGCCTATTCGCTTGGGGGTGGTGACTTCTGAGATTCTCCCAAATTAATAGATTTACACATGAGTTCCTTTGCCCATTTAACTAAGAAAGAGAAGAATCATGTCAGGAACCTCACAGAAGGATATCATTCAGAAATGATGACAAAACAGTCCTAAAATTACAACATAAGTAAGCAAAGAAACACAAATCATTTCTGAGCTATTTGAATTGCACACATTTTCAATTGTTTATGTTTTTGCTTTCATGAAAGCACACAGTATTGCCTTTTGTTGTAGTTCACACTATTAGAGGATTGTGTTAATAAAGGAAAGTGAGTAAACTTGGAGTTGTGTAGAGAGAAAGAAAGTGAAGCAGAGATGAGGTCTCTGGTGCTTAGCCCTGAGAAAGAGAGAGCTGAGTCAAAATGAAGAGGCCTGAGACAAAGCTCTCTGGGCTTTCAACTATTTAGGGCAGGGAGGGCCAAGAGGTGAGTAACTGCAGGGCATAAGGAAGTTCCGCCACAGGCTGACAGGCTCTGTCCTGGAGTTATCCTGGGGGGAGATCAACTGGTATAATTCCATGCAATGGAAATGGAAGTGAAAAGCCCCCTTTAGCAGTGGTTACCATTTTTTTCAAAATGATGCCCCAAAAGTTGGGGAACTGTTGTCAGACTGCTAGTTGTCTTCCAATATGAGGCCTTTGCTTTTGCTATTGTAACAGAATCTTGGCTTTTAGTTTGATCTGTTGCTGCTCAGCTAAAAGATATTTCCCGCTTCCCTTGCAGCTAGATGTGGCCATGTGACATAGTTCCAACTATTACTATGGGAATGTACACTGTGTCTCTCTAAGAGGAGTTCAGGGTATGGAGCATTTCCCAAGCTTGTCGAACCATGAAGCATGGCCAAGTTGCCTTCTTGGAGTGAGTCTAAAAAAGTGACTTTCTCTATCCTCAGGTCTCTTCCAGGTCCAAACATCTATGAATTACCATTTGCCCATGATCTATTTCCAAATGCATTCATCCAGGGTTTTCTCTGCCCCTTGCCTGCATCTTTGCAGTTCACAAGTTGAGCCCAGAAAATCAGCTAGCTGGCATCCTTGCAGCAGAGTCCCAAGGTCACGGCTGGAAGAGTAGCAGGCCATGCTGTGAGTCTGTGAGGGAAGCCCTTCTTGGAGCGTGGCATGCAGTTTCCTTTGCCATCAGGCCCCTAGCTGTGCCCAATGTGAGAAGATCCAGTCTCACCACAATTGCTTCCCAACAAACACAAAAATGACTTTCTCCTTTATTCCCAGGGCACCCTCACTGGCACTCTATTTTTTTTTTTTTTTTTTTTTTTTTTTTTTTTTTTTTTTTTTTTTTTTTTGGTGGTGCTTTGCCAGAGGGTTCCCTGACAACCACATTGGAATTTGTGCATTTGTCCTTTCCTGTGAGAACTCCATCTTGATGGGGGAGGCCAGCAGAATGGATTCAGGATTCCCTTTCACAGTCTGAGCAGCTATCAGCTTCTGGGGTTTGAATCTTCCGAAATCAGCTCTGTATCCTGGCCCTGTAATTTTCATGCTCTGGATTGTCTATGGATGAAGGCCTTCAGTTTCTCTACAAGACAACCTTGCTCATTGTGAGAATGGGTGTCCTTTCCATAGCCTCTTGTTCCTTAATGTGACAGGTTTTACAGTAATTTCTTCAGGCCCTTTTGGTTCTTATGTAGACTACAAGTCTGTGGGCAAGGACCGTGACTAACTTTGCACTCTGCAAACAACTTTACTCACTTCTGGCACCAGTGTTGCTAGTTACTTAATATTCCAATTCAACTTTGTCAAAGTTTAAGTTGAGTAATGTTTTCCCTAATGCTTTTTAATTTTTTTGAGACATAGAATCACTGAAGTCCAGTTATGGAACTTTGAAGTTTGGAAATCTCTGGCCTTCCTGGATGGTTTTGGCGTGAATTTCATAAAAACTTTTCTTTACCAGGTACCTACTACATGCCAGACACTTTCCTACATTTTGGCCAATTTGCCTAAAAATGTGACAGTCAGCAAATTCCTGGGGGGATCTGAGGATATACTATCATTCTTCTGTTTTACGGTAATTGTGAAAAAAAACAAAAACAAAAACAAAACACTATTATTAGCAAATTTGGAATCATCCAAATGATCTCAACTTAATAGAATTCCATGATTTGGTGCTGACATCTGTATTGTTTTAAAGGCTGAAATGGCATCAACTCCTTCAGTAGTCTTGAAGTATGAAGAAAGGAAGATATAAATGAGATCTCTATACTTCATGACAGCAAAATGGTATCATGGATGAAAGCTTCTGAGTCATTTAAATATAGAAGAAGGTGAGAGCATTGAATCTTCACCTGTGCAGGAGCCCTGTGATGGAAACAGTGGCATCCACATCTGTGTCACACAGTTTCCATCCTTAGAGGCACCAACTTATAGTAAGTGCAGTGGATGGCTGAAGCTGGCACCACTGTTAAAATGAAAAATAACTGATAGTGATAACGATTCAAATGACGGCCCATCGTGCCTCAAAAATCAAAAGGATCCAGTGGGCAAAAGTGAAATGGAAAATAAGCAAATGTATCTTTCTACCACTAAAAGCAATATTTGTGATTCAGTTTCTATAAAACAAAACTACTTGTTTTATTAGATTAATGCTGTTATTCAGAATGTCACTGGCCTGGTTTGCACCTCTCTCCTTTGTAAATCATATTTCTGTTTTATAATTGTTTGTAAGCTATAAGGAGTAACTTTATCTGATTTAATATGCACATTTTTAAGTAAATCATAATTTTAAAAAAAGCATTCAAGTTATCCCCAAGGTCATTTAATCCTTACATCTGTGAAGTTGGCAATATTATCTCCATTTTACAGGGAAACTGGAGCTTGGGGATGTAGAGCTCTACCTCGATGAGTGAAAAGCAAGCCAGAGGCTAGGCATGGTGGCGTATGTCGGTAATCCCAGCACTTTAGGAGGCTGAGGCAGGGGGTTCACCTGAGGTCAGGAGTTCAAGACCAGCCTGGCCAACATGGTGGAAACCCTGTCTCTACCAAAAATTAGCCAGGCATGGTGGTGGGTGCCTGTAATCCCAGCCACTCAGGAGGCTGAGGCAGGAGAATTGCTTGAACCCGGGAGGCCGAGGTTGCAGTGAGCTGAGATCACACCACTGTACTGTACTCCAGCCTGGGCAATAGAGCGAGACTCTGTCTCAAAAAAAAAAAAAAAAAAAAAAAAAAAAAAAAAGCAAGCCAGAATAGAATTCAGGCTACCTAATCCTAATGACCTTCTATTGCCTTCCTAAAGCAAAAGATGCTTTCTTGCATAGGACATCTGGCCTCTGGATCATTTTATCAAGTTGTAATTCACCAACAACCATTTCACTGAAAGTCCAGAAATACTAGCCAAGAGCTAGTCAAATGTTCTTTTCATTGAACAGGGGTAAAGAAAGAACCCAGGGTTCCAATCTCCCAAACACTGCCCCATGGATATAGAAGTAGATACAGGCAGGGGCAGGAACAGGAGCAGAGCAGAAGCCCAAAGAAAAAGTTTAGGGGAAATAAAACAGCAAAAATGGATTTAAAGGAAAGCCCATCATTCACACTTAGAAGAATTCCTGGACTAACAATTCCAACCCAAGGCAGCTGCGGCAACAGCTGAGACAGAATTAAAACCCGGGGAAAGACCTTAGGTATTCAGGTGGGTTCACTAAGCGGCAAATTCATTTTGTGAGAATTGGCTTTTGAACTGTGTGAAATCTAGTTTTGGGGCTATTTCTTCACCAATAGTGAACTCTGCTGGGAAGCAGATTTTGCCTGGGTTTCCTGCATCCGGCTTGGTCCTCACTCTGACATGAGAGGTAAACAGATGCAAAGGAGACAGAAAATCTGTTAGTGAGGTCTTTCCTGGGGCTCTTCTCATTGTTTCTCTTTGTTCTCCACAGGTCCTTGTGGTCACCTGCATTTACTAATGTGTCCTTTAGAACTAGTGCTTTCTAGCTCTTTAGGAAAAGCTACAGCCCCAGGGCAACTGCAAAAACAGAAAGTCCTTAGAACAATCTGTGTGGAGGGACTAGAATCTGGATATTGGGTTCATATTGCTGGAAGATTTTCCAGAGTTTAGGTCAAAATGAATGAAGATATATTTGGACTCCCTCTTTTCCTTCCTTTCTTCCTTCCTTCCTTCCTTTCTTTTCTTTTATTTTCTTTTTCTCTTCTCCTTCCTTCTTTGCTTTTTCCTCTTTCCTTCTTCTTTCTCTCTTTCTCTTACTCTTTCCTCCTCCCTCCCCCACTTCCTTCCTTCGTTTCCTTCCTTCCATCCCTTCCCCTTCCCCGTCCCCTTCTTCTTCTTTCTTTCTTTCTTCCCTTCTTTCCTTTCTTCCTTCCTTTCTTTCTCTCTTTCTCTCTTTCCTTCCTTCTTTCTCTCTTTCTCTCTTTCCTTCCTTCTTTCTCTCTCTCTCTTTCCTTCCTCCCTCCCTCCCTTCCTTTCCTTTCTTTCTCTCTTCCCTTCCCTTCTCTCCTCTCTCTCTTTCTTTTTTCCTTTTTCTTTCTTCTAATTAGCTTTCTCAATGTTCAGCTGGTTCTGTTTGGCTTGATAGCTTTCCAAATAAATCAGATTGGCATTTTAAAAGTTAGCCAGAAGAAGACACATCAGATGTGTTCTATACCATGAAAATTTTATAGTGTTGAAGAATAATTAAGATATTTACTCAATGAAACTGCCAGATAACAAATTATATAGAGAATAAATTGCTGCTTCAGGGAAAATCACCCTCCATTTCTCAAAGCATCTTCCATTTCTAAGAATATTGAAAGTTTCTCAAAGGGCCCCCATTTCTAAGAACACTAAATCACGTAACTTAATACCTACCTGTATTAGTTTCATGGGACTGCTGTAACAAAGAACCAAAAAATGGGTGATTGAAAACAGTAGAAATTTATTGTCTCACAGTTCTGGGAGCTAGAAGTCTGAAATAAAAGTGTTGGCAGGGTTGGTTCTTTCTGGAGGACCTGAGAATCAGTTCCACGCCTTCTTCGAGCTTGCGGTGGCTGCGGACAGTCCGTAGTGTCCCTTGGTTTATAGATGCATCACTTCAATCTCTGCCTTCACTGCATATGGCATTCTCCTCTCTCTCTGTGTCTGTGTCCAAATTTCCTTTTTCTTACAAGAACACTAGCCATTGGATTAAGGTTCACCTTAATATCGTATAATCTCATCTTACCTTGATTACATCTGTAAAGACCCTATTTCCAAATAAGGCCACACACAGGTACTGGGAGTTAGGACTTCAACATGTCTTTCTGGGGGATACAATTCTACTCTCTATACTATCCAATACAAAACCAACAGAACCATGAAGTCCATTTTCTACAATATAACCAAGGGACTTAAAAAAAAAAAAAAAGGCTCATTGAATTCCAGTTTTTAAATGGCAAATTCTGTCATTGCAAATGCAATGAGCTCTGTCCCACTCCCAAATCCCACTAAAACAAACATAAGAGAACGTTTAGAGGCATAAACTCATAGGAAAAAGAGCAGAGAGTAGATGTACTACAAAATTTTGGAAGCTGGAAAGGAGATAAGCAAGTGCTTACTATCTTAGCAGTTCAAGAAATCTGAATCCTGAGGAAAAAAAGAAAAGAAAACTGGAGTACAACGTGGTTTTTATCCCTCTATCCCCAAGGAACTCAGGAATTGAAGATGCTAGATATCTTTGGAAGGGGGAGAGAAAGGATTTGTGGAAAACTGGCTTAAGAAGCAGTTAGAACCCAAGGACCTCTCCCCAAAATACCAAATCTGAATGACTGCCCCTCCTTCACCCTGAAAGAAGTTATTGTTTTATTTTCTAGTAAAAAACTTCCTGGTGAAACTTTTTGGGCAGAGGATCACTTAGAACAATTGAGGTCGGGGCTATTGTGCTGAAAATATGAAGCACTGGGACTCCAGGCTTCTTCCCCTACTCAGTCAGGCATGCGCCCTCCAGGTAGGAAATTGGGAGAGTCTGCTCAGCGGAATCTGATCAATCCCTTTCCCTCAAAAAGGCCTGAAAATACAGACATCAAAAGTTCCTGAAAGGAATGATCCAGCCAGATACTCTACAGTGAAGACAGCAGACCTTAAGCCCAACTTCATAAATGGAGCTTCCAACCAACGTCGGAGTGCTCTCTCCTTAAATATGAGTCAACAGTTTAGGGCCAGCAGACATTAGAGGAAAGCCTCCAAACAAGAGAAAGGCCAACAAAACAGACAGAGGGGACATAAACTTGAATAAACAAACTATAAGGGGAGAAAACCTAATTAATGTTATAATCAGAAAGATATTGCATCTAAAAAACTGAGAATGAGATGCTATGAAAAGGAACATTCAGAGAACCAAAAAAGAGTTCTTAGAAATTAAAAATAAGGTAGAGGGAATGAAAAATTCAAAAGAAAATTTGGAAGACAATATGGAAGAAATCTCGAAAAAAGTAGAATGAGAGGAAAGATAAGAAAATTGGAGGACCAGCCTAGGGCAAAAAAGAATAACAATAATAACTTGAGAAAATGTTTTCATAATTGAAGGCTACGAGATATTTTTTTTAAAGGCACACAGAGGGATGGGGGCAGGAGGAAAGGACAAATCTCATACAAAGGATTGAGGATCAGAATGACATCAGACTTGTCAACACCTTCAAAACCCTAAGGAAATATAATTTTACACCCTGCCAAACTATCAATTAAATGTACAAGGCATAAAAAATTTTTTGAAAAGCAAAGTCTCAAACAAATGTCACCTCTCACATAGAAAGCTACTTCAGGATGTTCTTGCCCAAACAAGAGAACAAACCAAGGAAGAGAAAGACACAGAATACAGGAACTATGAGATCAATTCAACACAGGAGAGAGGCCAAGGAAATCCTCAGGTTAATGTCAAAGAAAGAGTCTGGGCCAAGAGGTATGCAGCCAGCCTGGACAGCAACCAGCCCAGATTGGAACAGGTCAGAAAGCTCCAAGGGCAATTAAAAAAAAAAAAAAAGTGATAGAATTCCTAACGTGCTCAAACTTGTTGAAAGGAGATTTACACAACCAGAAGAAGGTTTGATGTGAATTAGTGATGAGTTCACATTAAAAAAATTTGTTTTAATGCAGCAAAAATAAAATATCACCTGTGAAAGGAAAAGTAATCCTAATCTGGTTTAGCTGCGAAAGTGTTAACAAAATACCAACAATGAACACTGATCTAACCGAATTATGCTACAATGTATTGGCAGTGGTGGGATGGAGGTGAAAGACCCTCACCTTTCATGTGGGTAATCAACAGATCAGGCCTTAGACTGAAACACCAAGAAAGAGTATGACTCCCATCAAAAAGTGGGCAAAGGATATGGACAGACACTTCTCAAAAGAAGACATTTATGCAGCCAACAGACACATGAAAAAATGCTCATCATCACTGGCCATCAGAGAAATGCAAATCAAAACCACAATGAGATACCATCTCACACCAGTTAGAATGACTATCATTAAAAAGTCAGGAAAAAACAGGTGCTGGAGAGGATGTGGAGAAATAGGAACTTTTACACTGTTGGTGGGACTGTAAACTAGTTCAACCATTGTGGAAAACAGTGTGGCAATTCCTCAAGGATCTAGAACTAGAAATACCGTTTGACCCAGCCATCCCGTTACTAGGTAGATACCCAAAGGATTATAAATCATGCTGCTATAAAGACACATACACATGTATGTTTATTGTGGCACTATTCACAATAGCAAGGACTTGGAACCAACCCGAATGTCCATCAATGATAGACTGGATTAAGAAAATGTGGTACATGGATGAAGTTGGAGACCATCATTCTGAGCAAACTATTGCAAGGACAGAAAACCAAACACCGCATGTTCTCACTCATAGGCGGGAATTGAACAACGAGATCACTTGGACACAGGGTGGGGAACACCACACACTGGGGCCTGTCATGGGGTCGGGGGTGGGGGGAGGGATAGCATTAGGAGACATACCTAATGTAAATGACAAGTTAACAGGTGCAGCACACCAACATGGCATATGTATACATATGTAACAAACCTGCACATTGTGCACATGTACCCTAGAACTTAAAGTATAATAACAAAAAAAGAGTATGACTTGTCAATTATTTAGAGACAAGGAAATAAAACAAGAGAGCGAACTTAAAAAGTTGATAGTGGTTACTCCACGAGAACTGATAAACTGGGATGCATAACAGGGTTGATTTTCATAGCAAGCCTTTTAGAACTCTTTGTCTAAATGTTATGCATGCGGTATATAGCCCAGTAGAGCCAGTGGTTACCACACTGGACGGCACAGGTAGAAGGAGAAATAAATAACAAACTAATTTACACAACTAGTTAATTATAAATGTAAGTGCTCTGAAAGAGAAGTCAGGCACTATGAAAAAATAAAACTGGGAAATGTCACATAATCTAAGAGTCAGCTAAGATTTCTGAGATATTGGCATCTGTGCTAAAAACAGAAGCTGTATTTGATGAATATCTTTTTTAAAATGTAATGCAATTGGATCAAGGGACTTTCCTGCTCAAAACCCATCCAAGGCTTCTCATCGCTGTTAGGATAAAGTCCAGGCTCCTCAATGTGGCCTACAGGCTCCCATGTGATCCAGCCTTTCCTGCTCCCAGCACTGCCTCCCCTCACTCATGGCTTGCATGATGCTCCAATAACATTGCTGTCCTCCAATAGCTGGAAAGTGCCAAACTCTTCCTGCCTCAAGGCCTTTGCCCATGCTGTTCCTTTTGCTAGAAATGTTCCCCATACCAACTTTTCATTGTATCTGACTTCTCTTGTAGCACTTGCAACAATAATAATTAATTGTGTGAGTTCATTTGCTATCTACCTCTTCTGCCTGTGCTGTCCAGTATGGTAGCTGCCAGCTCCACCAGGCTATGCAAATTTAAATTAACATGAAATCATGTGAAAAATTCAGTTCTTCAGCAGCGCTAGCCCCATTTCCAGTGATCCGTAGTCACATGACTGTATTGGACAATGCAAAGAACATTGAGTCTCTGGACAGCGCTGCTCTAGACTGCAAACTCCACAAGGGCTCCTCCTAGATCTAGCCTGAGTGCCTAGGACTATGTCTAGCACTTTGAAAGTGCACCCTAAATAATTGTTGAATAAATAAATTTATTATTTCATTTAGGGTAAGGCCACTGCCCTGTCTGAAAGGACATTTATATTTGGTCTATCTTGGTATCTTAAGCCTTTCAATAATGTCTATTTCTATATAATCCCAATGGCAAAATCCACATCAAAAAAAATTAAAATTTAGGTAGCAAAATAAACACTCATGGGACCATTTAGGTCATAATAGTGGACTTTAGAGACTCATGAAGGCAAAGGGTTCCATTTCACCTCAGGTATCATTCTTAGAAATAGGTTCCCCATTTGTCCTACAAACCAATCATTAGAATTAACCTGGAAGATGTGTATTTTCAGAGTCCATATAGATTTAAAGCATCTTAAAGTATCCTTTGACTGCCAAGTGAAGTCACTTTGGGCATTGTGGATTATAAATCCAATTTAGATGCCATATTTAGCATTATAAACAAAGAAAGATATTAAATAGGTACAATTTTCTTTTAAGAGGATTATTACCAGGTTTTCAAAGGAGCACAAGCACCTCATTAATAGTCAATGTGTTCATTGGGTTCCAACAAATTCAACAACCCAGAGATGCATTCAAATATATTTATTTAAGCATTCTGGAGGTTTTCAAAAAAATAAAATCAGATCTTTCAAGACAACAGTAAAATCACTATCTTTCTTTCCCCAGCATGCTGACTGTGGGAGAATCTCCTTGCCAGTGTCACTGTCCATTCCCAAAACAAAAAAACAAAATGGTTTCTGCCCTCAGGCCCTTTGTCTCCCCTACCTACCCACACATCTGCTCCACTTCAAGCCTGGATTCCAGGAGGTCCCTGGAAACAAAGAAAATATTCCTGAGGCTTAAAAAGAAAAAGGAGTGTGAGGAAGCAGGGCTCTCTGGCTCTTTTCCAGTGATGGAAATTTAGCTTCTCCTTCTCTTTATCTGTATCTCTTCCCTCTTGGTTCTCCCACTCTCTAGAACAAAACAACCAGCAGGCGAGCCTGTGGCATTCCAAGAACAGACACTAGCAGGAACAAATGTTACAGAAGCGAGTGACTCTAAGAATCAAGCAAGACATGGAATGGCAGAAAATTAAATTCTGAGTCCCTAAAAGACATGATGCAAAGACGACCTCCTCTCCCAAGGACATGTCCTCATCCCACGTTGATTGTGTGTGGCCATTTCAGGAAAAGCAAATAATGGAGAATCTGCTTGGATGATACTTAGACCTGGGACAACTAAAAGGAGTTGCACTTACACAACTCGATGCAGCAGAGTCCCCTGGGAGGAGCCCCAGTCACACGGGGAGAGACAGTCACAGCTGTAATAAATAATGGCTAACATGTATCAAGCACTGGCTGAGTCCTCGGCATACATTACATTACAGAATTCAATGTGCACCTCAATGTTCTGGGGGTGTATTTTTAGGAGAACTGTATCACAAAGAGGGTAAGTGTCTTACTAACTGTGTGGCTCATCTGCAAAGCAGGGGTTGTCTGACCCCATGGGGTTGCCACAAGTATTCAATTAGTTTTATTTTACAATTAGAACAGTGGCAGGCTGAAGAAGTAAAATATACAAGTATTTGTTATGCAAAAACAAATTCGTTGTAAATCTCCATCTTACAGATAAGAAAATGCATTCTAGTTTTGGTTCTGTTGCTGACAAACTATGGGACTTCAGGAAAGGTGGTGAAGCTCTTGGGTCTTAATTGCCTCTTAAAATCCTCAGAGTACAAATAATCATTTGTACTCAATGATTATTTGGATCCTTTTTCAGCTCCAAGCTTCTTCTGATGAGCAGAACATAATTTCTTTGTAGCTTTTCCTTCACCTAACTCCCCTTGTGCTCATAATCTAGGGATCTTAACCGGCAGGGAGACGGGGAGTTTGTGTAAAGGACCAGGGGCATTTGGGGTTGTCTTGATGACAAGGGGGCCATACTGCATTTGGTAGGAGAGTGAAAGGATGCTTAGTGTTCAGCAATGCTTGCTGCAGTCCCACCCAAGATGCGAATGGCTCTCCTGTAGAAAATATAGTCAGCTTCAGAATGCTGGTAGAAATCATGATGTAACTCACAGAAATGCAAAGGGAAGGTTTTCTGTCAAAGTTGTGGAGTCACCCAGCCATGGAACCATGCAAACTGTGGCCAGACAGCTCTGCTTCCATATTCTCATGCAGCTAAACAGTCACACAATTAGGCAGCTATGCAACCACACAGCTGGATGTCCATGGAGCCATGCCCCAAATCCCACAGTTTTGAAACCAAGCAATAGCCTATCACATTCTTCAAATGCAAGACAGATACCAAAGTAAGTGTGTTCCTAGCTTGTCAATCTCAGACAACAGTAATGGCAAGCCTTTTTAGGGGATGGGTGATGAGCAAGACCCAATTCCTGACCCCAAGAAACACTCATTCCTGGGGAAGGGCAGACCTGCACACATGTGCAGAGGCTGACCATACAGCAGTGGAAATAGTGATGAGAAGAAAAGGCATATGGGGAAAACAGAGATTCATTCCACTTGGGGAGGGCCTAGGGAGGCTTTGCAGAGCGAGTGGCTTTTGGGTTAGATTTGTACAATGAGTAAGGGTGAGGGTAATATGTTCCATCGGAGGAAGCTGCAAGACTAAAGACACAGAGAAGGAAGGAAAGGGCAGGCCCAGTGAGGACTCAATAGTGTGGAATTGGCAGAAATAGAAGGCTCAGACCTGATGGCTGAAGGCCTGGAATGCCATGCCAAGAATTTCATCATTTGTCTAGTAGGAAATAGCGGTCATGAAACATTATTGGGCACAGGGTGACACAATCACATCCATCCTCCAGAAAGACTCTTTGGCAGGAATGTGAAAAATGAACTGAAGAAAAGTCAGAAGTAAACGAGAGGTTTAGAGGTTCCAGCAGGGACACACAATCCTATCTCTGCTTCCACTGACACTGGAATAAAGCCCAAACCCCTGCCCATCACTCACAAGGCCCTAAATAGTCTACATCCATACAGACATCCTCTCCTACCCGACATCCCCCCCCACCGCCAGTTTCCCCCAATTACCTTCACCTCACTCTGGGCCTCAAACACATCAAGCTCATTCCTGTCTCAGGGCCTTTGCACTGCTGGGGGCCCTTCCTGGAGCACTCTGTCCCCTAATGCTCACAAGGCAGCTCCTGCTCTTCACTCACAAGTTAGCTCCTTCCTCAAAGACCCCTTCCTTCACCACCCAATCTGCTTCCCCATATCCAGTCATTCTCTATTTTATTATCTTGGTTTTCTTCACGGTGCTTACCAATGTTTGAAATTGCCTTGGTTGTTTCTTTCTCTACCCATCACCATTAGCTCAAACCCAAATGTAAGCTCTGAGAGAAGAATCTTTGTCTTGTCCACTGCTCGAACCCCAGCATCTAAAACAGCACTCATTCCAGAGTGGGTTCTGAAGAATATTTGTGGGAAGGAAGGAAGGAAGGAAGGAAGGAAGGAAGGAAGGAAGGAAGGAAGGAAGGAAGGAAGGAAGGAAGGGAGGGAGGGAGGGAGGGAGGGAGGGAGGGAGGGAGGGAGGGAGGGAGAGAGGGAGGAAGGAAGGAAAGGAAGAAAGGATTTTCTGTGTGATAAATACACAAAATTCAACTGAGCTTGTGATTTTGTAAGAGACACACACGGAGGAATAGGGGAGGAAGGGAATGACTATCTAGCCACCAAGATGCCCCCACATCCAGGAAGGGCAGTGGTAGGTGATTTGAAGGGGACCATTAATGAGGGTTGGAACTAGGGCAGCAGTCGGTCCTGGAAAGAAAGGAACAATTCACTGCAACCATTCATTTCAGCGACAGGCTGTAGAAGTTGGTGCCTGATTAGATGTGCAGAGAAAGATAGGAGTAAAACAAAAATAACCCGAGTCTTACACCTGAACAACCAGAGATGATTCTGATGAACAGAGAGGGATGGCACCATAGGGTGGGCAGTTATGTGGGAGAAGAGGTTAATTTGGTTTGGGGCAAGTTGAATTTGAGGAACTTGGCTGACAGTATTTGGATGCCTTGTGATAGTTGGAAATGTGGTCTGGAATCAGGAGCAGATATGGTGGGAAGCAGCCACTGGGAGGATAACATCAGCAGCAGGTGAGTCCTCTGGGAGAGCCTGCTGGATGAGAGAAGAGAACTGGGCAAGGGCATGAAGAGACGTGGGTGGAGCCTGGGACAAATCAGGAAAGAGGAACTAAAAAAGGAGGACGAGGCAGAGAAGACGTAATCAGAGGTGGAAGGGAAATGGTGGTGTAATGAAACTGAGGGAGAAGGTCCATTTCCAAAATGTGGAGGAAGGGTAGGCAGAGGAGACTGGCCAGGTCAGTGGTGCTGAAAGCTGCAGAAAGGGACATGAGCGCTGACTCTCCATTTACAAGGTAATTGGTACTCTGTGAGAAGAGCTTCAGTAGATTAATAGGAATGGAAATTTCCTGTAACACATGTGCAGGAATCTATCTGGACCCATCTGCTTCTCCCCAGTGAGACTTGGGGGAACAGGGACTGATGCAAATATGCTAATGCTCAGAAGGTTTACTATGCCACAGTGGTAAAGTCCTTTGTTTCTAACCCTGGAGTCTCATGTCTTACCAGTATTCAAGAAACTGTGACAGGCTAACTTGTAGGGTAAAATCCTTCACAGTTATTAAAACTGCCATGCTCTTCTAGAAACTTGCCATTCCTCCATTAAGAAGTAGAGTCTGATTTCCCTTCCTTTAAATCTGGGCAGGCTTGTGACTCATTTGTAACCAATAGAGTACAGGAGAAGTAACACTGTATAATTTCCAAGACTAGGACACAAAAGGCAAAGCAGCTTCTACCTTGCTAGCTGGGGCTTGCTCTGGAGTTCTGAGCAGTTACGCAAACATACTGACTGCCCTGGGCCACCATGCTGTGAGGAAGCCCAAACTAGCCCTTGCAGAAAGAGCATATGGAGAAGTCCTGGGACTTTACTGAGAGAGATGCCCAGGCAGTCCCAGCTGTTCCATCTGACAGCAAAACCCCAGCAATTTTATTCAACAAATAACTTTAGGTTTTTGCTTTTCAACTTTTTGCTTTTAGACTTTTTGCTTTTCAAAACATCTCAGTCACCTTCAAAGGATGAAGATTTACAACTAGTGAATGTGGTCAAAAGAACAGGCCCAAGCTGGGCATGGTGGCTCATTCCTGTAATCCCAACACTTCCAGAGGCCAAGGTGGGAGAATTGCTTCAGCCCAGGAGTTGGAGACCAGCATGGGTAATATGGCAAAACCCCATCTCTATGAAAAAAAAAATTTTAATTAGCTGGGCATGGCAGCTCACCTGTGGTCCCAGCTAGTTGGGAGGCTGAGGTAGAAAAACTGCTTGAGACCAGGAGATCAAGGCTGCAGTGAACCGTGATCATACCACCATGCTTCAGCCTGCGGGACAGAGCAAAACCCCGTTTCAAAAAAACAAAAACAAAAAACAAAGAACAGGTCCAGAGATGTGAACAGATTGTATATAGGGCAGAAAAGGCAGTTTTTACAGAATTATATAAAAAGATGGCAACTTCACTCTTAGAGATGCACACTAAAACTAACTGAGCTACAATTCCATACCTACTAACGTGATAAAAATCCCTAAGTTTGATAATATACCCTGCTGGCAGGTTATAGGGAAACAGGCACTTTCATATGCTGCTGATGGGAATGCAAAATGTCACAAGGCCTCTGGGGGGAAATTTGGCAACATCTAGCAAAATTACATTTGCATTCAGCATCTGGCCCAGCCGTACCACTTTTTAGGGATCTACCTAAATCTACACTGGCAAAAAATGAAAAGACACCTGGGCAAGATTATTTATTACAGTAAAAGATTGGGAACAGACCTAATGGCTATCAGTAGGATACTGGTTTACTGAACTAGGGCACATCCAAACAATTGAGCACTATGCAGCTATAAAAAGGAATGAGGAATTTATATAGTGCTTTGAAGTGATATCTGGGATATAGTCTTTGGTGAAAGCCAAGGGACAGAACAGTAGGTATAGTATGCTGCCTTTTATCTTAAAAATGAAAAGCATCTAACTATATAGATACAGATATAGATGTAGAGATTTGTGTGTATGTGTGCGTATGTTTGCTTGTTTGAAAAAAAAAAAAAAGATAAACCAAAAACTAATAAAATGGTTATCTATAGGATGACAAAGGAATCAGAGGAAAGGGGGCAGAGATGATGAAAGCCGAACTTTTTATATGTAGCTTATTTTATAGATTTGTCTTTAGAACCATGTAAATGTTTGAACAATATAAAACAAAATTAAACTGAAATGAAAGAAATAGCAATTTTTCCTGAAATACAAAAGTAAAATGAAACAAACGAACCTACCTATCTAGCAAGTGGATGGCTTAACCACTGTGATGGTTAATACTGAGTGTCAACTTGATTGGATTGAAGGATGCAAAGTATTGATCCTGGGTGTGTCTGTGAGGGTGTTGCCAAAGGAGGTTAACATTTGAGTCAGTGGACTGGGAAAGGCTCTCTTTGCTCCTTAGCTTGCAGAGAGCCTAGTGTGGGACCTTGTGATCATGTAAGTTAATGCTCAATAAACTCATATATATATATATATATCCTATTAGTTCTGTCCCTCTAGAGAACCCTAATACAACCACCCAGCAAGAAATTATTTCAATGTACTTTAAAACACAGTAATCTAACTATATGTTCCTATTGGGATATACCCTAAAGACAAAATCTCCCACAAAATCTTTACAAACATTTTCAGTCATCACGTTGAGGGAGGAAAATAGTCTGGAGGTAGGGAACATAAGGCTGATCCACACTTCAGCTATAACAGGAAACATCCTCTCCATAGGGCATAGGTGGTAAATGACTTTGTAACTTTACTTCATCCTCTCCATTTACATAGGGCATACCCAAAGTGACCAGTGGAATCCTCTAGGGGATATTTAAACTCCTCAAAATTCTGTAATGGGGCCTTTGAGCCCCTATGCTCAGGCCTGCTCTTACACTGTGGAGTGTACTTTCATTCTCAATAAATCCCCCTTCATTCTTTCCTTGCTTTGTTTGTGCATTTTGTCTAATTATGTGTTCAAGATGCCAAGAAACTGGACTCCCTCCACCATTAACAATACTGTTACATATGTAAGACAAAGAAACCTTAGTTGCTTACTTATAATGTTGTTAGGAACCAAGAATTTTAGCATCTAAAAAAAGAATAAAGTTTTAAAAGGATGAAAAATCTGAATTGATAATATCAATACAAACACATAGTCTCTTTAAAAATAGTTTCTGGTTCTGTCCAGTGAAAAGGGATATAAACAACAACCAACCCAGTAGCAACAAGCAGCCTAGGTGCTCAGGCTGTAGGCTGTAAGTATTATATTTCAGTTACAGGAACCAGGGCTCCTTAGAGAAATCAATAATTCCAAGTCCTAGCCCAGAAAAATAAAAGAATGAGCCTAGAAAAACATAATAAGCCTAGAAATAATAATAAGCCTAGAAAAACATACCATACCAGAAAGCCAGGACTATCAAAGACTACTAGAGGTGTGTGAAAAGGAGTCAAGAGTCAAACAGGGGCTCCCACTAGCCAAAGATGGGAAACCCCAAGCACACACATACAAGATATTAAGTGCAATGAATTAAAACCCATCCAATACGCTAATGAGCCATGAATCCATCATGATGCTTTAAGAAACACTCTTTGGGTCACCTTCAGAGGATACTAGGGGAGAAACTGAGAACTGACCATTAAAGGGAAACATCTGGCATTAACTCAGACTTTTCAGGGAAGCCAAAGGGGATGTGGGGAAAAGTTATTCTTTATAAAAGAATTTCTGGTAATAAATGTTGAAGAAATGTTAGACTATCACCACTTTGTAATTCTTAATGAAATAATGGATGTAGGCAATGATTATCAATAGCTGCTAAAAGCATTAGGTAGAAAGCTGATGAGAAACTTTATAAAGGATGGATCAGGTGGCCTAAGCCAATCTTAACATCACAAAAAATGAGAAACAACCTGATGTGTGGTTCCTGATGCAGAATACCTCATCAACTATGAAGTTTCTTACTAAAAAATCAAACCGGAATTCCATCAAGCCCATTGTTCTATTAGTTTACAGAGAATACAGAAACTTTTTTCAATTAATTAATTAATTTTTAAATTGACAAATAAAATTTTATATATGGTGTACAACATGATGTTTTCATATATATATTATTGAATGACTAAATCAAGCTAATTAACATATTCATGATCTCAGATATCTTTCTTTGTGGTGAGATCATTTAAAATCTACTTTTTAAGCAATTTTCAAATACAGTTGTCCCTCCCTACCTGCAGCTTTCATTTTTGCAGTTTCAGTTACCTATGGTCAACCAAAGTCCAAAAATATTAAATGGAAAGTTCCAGAAATAAACAATTCATAAGTTTTAAATTGTGTGCCATTCTGAGTAGCATGATGAAATGTCTCGCTATCTTGCTCTGTCTTGCCTGGGATGTGTATGTATGTATTGTATGTATTGTATACATGTATTGTCCTATGTATCCGTGCTGTAGACACCATTGGCCTGTTAGCTACTTTGTAGCCCTCTTGGTGATCAGATCAATTGTCCAGGTATCATGGTGCTTGCATTCAAGTCACCCTTCTTTTACTTAATAATGGCACCAAAGCAAGAGTAGTGATGGTGGCAATTCCGATATGCCAAAGAGAAACCCTAAAGTGCTTCTTTAAAATAAGGTGTGAAAGTTCTCTATTTGGTAAGGAAAGGAAGAACCGTATATATAGGATTTTGTACTAATTGTGGCTTCAGGCATCCCCTGGAAGTATTGGAACTTGTTCTCCATGGATAAGGAGGAACTACTCTATACAATACATTGTTATTAACTCTAGTCACCATGTTGTGCAATAGATTTCCTAAAGGTTTTCCTCCTGTCTAACTGAATATAGCAACATTTTAAACAACACCACAGGGAGGCAATCAGCAAAATCCAAAAAATTAGAAACTCTGCAAGACAAAACAACCAGTTTCTTCAACAAATAAATTGAAGGGGAAAGGGAGGAAATGGGAAACCTATAAACTGAAAGAAACAAGAAAAATATAAACCAAAGACAATATGCAGACATTGTTTGTATCTCAATTCAAACAAACCAATGATAGAAAAACATTTATGAGACCATTGGGAAAATTTGGACACTGGCTGAATTTTTATTACATTAGATAATTAAGAATTAAGGAATTTTCATTAATTTGAGATGTGATAATGGTATTGTGGTTATATATTAGGTTGAAGCATATAGAATTGCTGATATTACACCATTTCAACCTATGAAAAATGACAATTTCATATAGTCCAATCCAATATCTTTTTACTTTTTAAAATTTTTCTTTTGAAACAGGGTCTTGCTCTGTTGCCCAGGCTGGAGTGCAGTGGTGTAATCTCAGCTCACTGTAACCTCTGCCTCCCGGGCTCAAGCAATCTTCCCACTCAGCCTCCAGAATAGCTGGGACTACAGGCATGCACCACCACACTTGGCTAATTTTTTTTTTCTGAGATGGAGCCTCACTCTGCAGCCCAGGCTGGAGTGCAGTGGCATGATCTCGGCTCACTGCAAGCTCCACCTCCTGGGCTCATGCTATTCTCCTGCTTCAGCCTCCCAAGTAGCTGGGACTACAGGCACCGGCCACCATGCCCAGGTAATTTTTTGTATTTTTAGTAGAGACAGGGTTTCACTGTGTTAGCCAGGATGGTCTCGACCTCCTGACCTCGTGATTCGCCTGCCTCGGCTTCCCAAAGTGCTGGGATTACAGGCGTGAGCCACTGTGCCCTGTCACGCTTGGCTAATTTAAAAAAAAAAAAAAAAAAAAATTTGTAGAGATGAGGCCTCACTATATTGCCCAGGCTGGTCTCAAACTCATAGGCTCAAGTGATCCTCCTGCCTCAGCTTCCCAATGTGCTGGGATTACTGGTGTGAGCCACCATGCCAGCCCCAATATCTTTTTTAAAGAGTCCTAATTTCTTAAAGATTCATACTAAAGTATTCATGGATGAAGTTACATAACTTCCAGAATTTGCTTCAAAATTACCCAATTGATGAAGGGGAACGGAGGCAGAGATGAAACAATATTTGCAATGTGTTGAAGCTGTGATGGATACATGGGGGTTTATTATACTATTCTCTCTCTCTCTCTCTCTCTATATATATATATAGCTTGAAATATGTGTGTATAGTTTTAAAGTTTCAAATTTTCATATATGTTTGAAATGTTATATTAAAAAATGTCTAAGGCTACAATTAAGGGGTTCTATAATTGTTTTGAGCAATTGCAACCAGATGGTGTTTGATGCTCAGTTGAAGAAATAATCCCCATTTGTGTGGTGTGTGTGTGTGTACCTACACACATATTCAAATCACCTTTTCATATAACTTTTTTGTATATCATATACATTCCACACTAATTTTTTGCTTACTGCTACAGGATTTTGGAATCCCAAGAACAGTCAGTGTTTGAATTTTGAATTTATGTTCAAAAGAGACAAATATGGCTAAAGAGCGTGGGCACACTCTCTCTGGGTCTCCGTGTTAACATTTTTAGTAGCTTCTATTTAAATGGTGCTTTTTCTCTAAGAAGATCGTTGGGTATTTTCTGAAAGCTTACATAATGGGTGGAAGCCCCCCGCCTCTGCAGAGGAACACCTGATTCAGAAAAGTAAACACCATAACAGCAACCCATTCATCAGCTGCCCAGACTCACAACCAAGCAGACATGCAGCGACTTTCCAAAAACCCTCATTTCTGGCATTACAGCCTGTGGCAATAACTGAGAGTTAAGGAAAGTGAAACTCAGAGAGACACAGGGAGATGATTATTCCTCACGCCTCTTAGAAGAGCATTCCACCCTCTCAGAAGAAGCACTTTCTGAATCTGATTCAGCTGAGAAAACAACTCAGGCCATGGTAGCTGCACCCAACTCTCTAAATCAACATCAACAGTGACCTGTGCTGAAGGGACAAAGGCATCCCAACATTCCTCAGAGCCCAAGGCTAGGAGAACTCCTCGAGAAGATGAAATTGATCTTCAAGCACCCTCTACCTTACTCTGCATGATGCCACATTCTTCCTGAATCCCACCCAACTCAAGAGCATGATTTGCATAATAAAATCTCTAATACCTTGATGAGCAAATGTTATCCGAGATACTTTAAAAACTGCTTCCAAGGTAAGAAATGAGCTTAATTCCATTAATTCGTTGTCTGTTCATTATTCTAGAAACATTGTTTGAGTATTCAGCATGTGCTGAGCTATTTAGAGGTGTATTTGAGGGTTAGGACTAGTAACTGCAAATCCTATACTTTTTTTTCTCTCTTCCACACTGCCTTGGGGATCAAAGACAGTGGCTCTTAAATCTGGTTGTGCTTCAAAATCACCTAGGACAGGAGTGGGCATTGGAACACAGACACGCTCATTCATTGATGTATTGTCTATAGCTGCTTTGGCATTAAAAACAGAGAAGTTGAGTAGTTGCAAAAGAAATCACATAGCCCACAAAGCCTAAAATATTTACCCTCTGTCCCTTTACAGAAAAAGTTTGCCAACCTCTGATCTACGACCTCTGGACCAGCAACATCGGCATCACTTGGAAGCCTGTCAAACACGCAGAATCTGAGGTCTACCCCAGACCTACAAAACTCCACTCTCCAGGGACCTAGAGAACATGGAGACACTGCAGGTTTTCTAGCCTCACCCGCACTACCAAATCAGAAGTGCCAGGGGTGGGACCTTTGTTTGAGATTCCCCAGGTGAATCTGATATGTAGTCACTAGGGAAGCAGAAAGATGAGTAAGGTGATTACGCCCCTACCCCTGCCAGGTCTTCCTGTGGGACTGCTGCACCAGATTCTCCAGCTGCTGGGAGAGTTAGCTGCTAAAGGATCACAGCTGAGTGCCTCTCCAGGCACTGCTCCTGTGGAAGGAAATGACCTTACCCAAGGTCACATCTCCTTGCTGGGGGAAGCCTGCATCCAACACCTGGCCAATACAGGGTAAAAACGCCCTGTCTTCTCAATTGCTGAATGGTCATTCCAGCTCCAGAGCTCCCTGGGGCATCAGCTGAAACCCCTATTGCAACAGCCATTCCACTCCTCCGTCTGCCCTGGCCTGTGCCCCTCACCCTGTTGGAGAAACTGGGATGCTGACTGAATTATTATTACATTACAGAATTAAGAAATTTTCATTAATTTTTAGGTGTGATGATGGTATTGTGGTTATATATTAGTTTGAAGTATATGAAATTGCTAATACTACACTATTTCAACCTACAAAAATAATAGTTTCTTATGGTCCAATCTAATATCTTTTTTAAAGAGTCCTAGTTTCTCAGAGATTCATACCGAAGTATTCATGGATGAAGTTACATGACTTGTGGAATTTGCTTCAAAAATGTCTAATTGGTGAAGGGGAATAGAGGCAGAGATGAAACAAGATTTGCAATATGTTGATAATTTTTGAAGCTGATGATGGGTACATGGAGGTTTATTATACTATTCTCCATATATATATGTATATATCCAAGATATATATATATCTTGAGATAGATTAAGAGGCCCACATCACAGCTGGTTTACTAGAGCTCTCTCCAGTAAGGGTTTATCTCAGAGTCTGTTTCTGAGCTCTGTCTTTAAGAGTATACAGTATAATAGCAGAAATAAGTCACAATGATAAATAAGAAAACTCAAAATGGAGTAAGTGTCCTAAATGGCATGTGCTATCAGGGAACACATAACTGAAGCAGAAGGGCAGGAGCAGTAGGCCTTTGGGGTGATGGGTGAGGCTGTGGGATCAGATGGGATGCCCTTTGAGGCACCTGATCCCATTGCGCCACCCGTCACCCCAAAGGCTGTATGAAGAGGCTGGAGAGAAAGCCTTGAATTCCACACTAAGACATTTGCATTCAGTAGATAGCGGGAAATCATGAAAGGCTTTGAGTAGAAGAATAACACAATAATGATCCCAGCTGTGCTTGAGGAGTATTCACCTGGCAATAATGTGAAGGGGATTGGAGTGGGAGTGACTGAGGGTGGGAAGACTAGTCCAAAAGTTGTTGCAAATGCTAGGTGAAAGGCGGTGAGGACAGAAGCTAGCAATCTGTGAAGGGGCTGGTGTACAGGAAAGACCACAGGGCTCAGAATGAGACAGACCCGAGTTCCAAACCCCACCCCGCTGCTCACAGCCCACGTACACATACAAAAGCCATCCCACTGCTCTGACTACCCCCTTCTGTAAAATGGAAATAATAGAGTTAGGTAATAAATCTGCAAAGCCCGGCACATGCTGAGCACCCAATTAATGGAAGCCACACCATGAGGTTGTAGCTGTGTTCGTTTGTGCTTGTACATCGTCACTTATCACCCCAGCAAGAAAGTGTGAGCCTGACTGCTATGAAGACTGCCCTTGAAAAGTGATTCTTGGAGGTAATCGTTTAATGAGGCCTTGGTTTCAAACACTCCAGTTGTTTATTGAGGTGCTTAAACCTGAATCATTCCTCTTAGGAAGGGTGCACAGGAGATCTCTGCTTCCATTGTAACCGCTGCCATGCCCTGTTGTTATGGCGACCGGTTTCCCAAACTGCCCTGCTATTTTCTGCAAGCCTTTCCAGTTTTCTTTTTTTTTTTTTTTTTTTTTTTTTTAGACGGAGTCTCGCTCTGTCGCCCAGGCTGGAGTGCAGTGGCCGGATCTCAGCTCACTGCAAGCTCCGCCTCCCGGGTTCCCGCCATTCTCCTGCCTCAGCCTCCCGAGTAGCTGGGAGTTTACAGGCGCCGCCACCTCGCCCGGCTAATTTTTTGTGTTTTTAGTAGAGACGGGGTTTCGCCGTGTTAGCCAGGATGGTCTCGATCTCGTGACCTTGTGATCCGCCCGTCTCGGCCTCCCAAAGTGCTGGGATTACAGGCTTGAGCCACCGCGCCCGGCCTCCTTTCCAGTTTCTTAATGCCCTAAAGTCCACAAACCCTAGAGACAGCAGCACGGTGGGTCTTCCACAGAAAACACTGTCATCTCTTTAAATTTGCCAGTTGGCTGTGAGCTGCTTCTCCAACAGAAGCTCCCAGCCTAAGCAGCAGTGTGACCCTGCACAGCAGACTTCCACAAATGTTCTCACTAACTGGAAATTGGTTCAGTGGAATATTAGCTGGCACATCAATTTCTGGTTGGCATTAATCTTGCAGGAAAATGAGGCAGAAGGCAAGGGAATGTCCACCGTGCATTTCATGTACATTGCACAGTCTGAAGTTAAAAGACCATTCTAAAAGATGTAAGTTTAAGATATTGCAGCATTATTTTTAAAATTATTTCAATATTAGCACATGTAGTTTTTCCAGAAAATGTTTACCTTATGAACTTACTTGAAACATGAAACTATTAAAAACAGTATATTATTATTGTTGTTATGGCAAAATTGTAATACTAGCAATCTTGTCACCTTGGTTTCTGGCAGAACTTCTCTCCCTCCTCACTTACTTAATTCCTTTTCCCCTTCCCTCTTGTTCCTGCAAATCTTCTCTCCTCTCTGACCACAGCTTTAGGATAAAAGATGTGACCACTTTGCTGGCAGCCTGCCCAGTATCTGTTCTACCATTTTTCCTTTGCCAAGAGGACCCTGATACTTTTAGGGTAGCTTGAAAGTTCCCTGTGTAGAAGGAAATGACCTCACACAATATCACGTCCCCTTGCTGGGGAAGCCCACATCCAATGCCTGGTCAATACAGGGTAAAAAACTAAAAGTGTTGAGTTCCTAGACGCCGTGCAGCCCAGAACACCTACGTCATACAGTTCTGACCAATGAGACCCAAGCAAAGTTTACTGGATTCTAGGAAAACTATCATTTTACAGATAAGGAACAGATCAGGCAGAATGCCCCTTTCTGCCCTTCTCATTCTTCCCATTTGAAATAAGATGGTGCAGCATCTTGAAGCCATGAGGATGAAATCCATACACTAAGGATGGCAGAACAATAAACCCAAAGGAGCCCAGCTCCTCAACAATGTCTGTGACTGGGTGTGCCCGCTGACTTCCAGACCTCTGTGCAGAGCTTCCATGGGCTAAATCCCATTCCTGGAGTTGGTTTCTGCTCAGGCAGCCAGATGCACTCCCTAACTGGTCCAACAGGTGAGGAGGGTTCCCTTCGTTCAGCAAACATCCACCGAGGGCCTGCTCTGTGCTGGGTACTGCACTAAGCCCTTGGACTGTAACAGTGGATGAGTCTGTCAGACCCTTGACCTCACGGAGCAAGAGAGTCAAAAACTAAACAGTAAATGAACAAGACCATGACAGGCTGTGGTGTTAGGAAGGAAATGGCCAGCCGGCCACTGGGGAAGGCTGGTCTCTCTGAGGAGGTGACATCTGAACTGAGAACCAAAGGGTGAAGAGGAGTTAACCACACAGAGGGGGGCGGGTGTGGGGAGGAAGCACATTCCAGCAAGTGTGAAGGCCTGTGACAGGAAGGGGCTCCATGTATTCAGAGAACAGAGGGGAATCAAGCGTGGCCGGAACATGCTGAGCAAAAGACAGAGCAGAGTAAACAATGAAATCATGCTGGAAAAGCAGCAGGGACCTCGTCATGCAGGCCCCTGGAGGCCAAGGAAGGGACTGGGATTTTATTCTACACATAGTAGAACAGGAAGCTATCAGAAGGCATTAAACAAGAGAGTGACAGGACCTGACATGTTTTTAAAAGATCGTTCCGCCTAAGACATGAAGAATGAATTGTCAAGGGTATGAATGGAAGCAGGCTATGGCAGATGTTCAAGTGGAAGACAGATGTGGCTTGGCTTGGGGAGGGACTGTGGAGATGCAGAGTAGACCTTCATACAAATGGAGCTGCCTGTGAGCTTCCTGTATATGATTACAACAAGGAGTAACCTTGTCAGTGAACTTAGAATTCAAATGGACGGACTAAGAGGAAAGGATGGCTAAAGATGTTTAGAAACCCTCAGATGGCAAGAAGGATGTATGCTGGGTCACTGGAAGGAAAAATGGGAGAATTCACAGAAAGTCTGTGATTTTTTTTGATATTCAGAGAGAAAGTATAGGATAGCATCGGGGGCTACTGTATGGGGTCTGTTACTGCATATTAATGAGGAATGAATAGAATTGCTGAGAGGTGGTGAGATCATCGTTCTAGAGCATGAATTGCTCATAGGGGCAATCACAACATTCGTGACTTTTTCCAGAAATGCTGGGCAGCTCCAAAACAAGTGTGTAAGGAACAGAGGGGAAAGGTGACCCAAGGTTTGAGATTGGCATGACAAGCCTGGTGCAAGCTTGAGGATGTGAGGGGATCCTGGCTGCTAGAATGCACAACACTGAAACACTAGGCCCTTCATACTTGTGAATGCATTAATTCTTCAATAAGTCCCATCCTACTATGTGGAAACTGAAACCCAGAGAGGCTAAGAAACTTGCTCAGGGTCACACAGCTGATAAATGCCTGTTGTTAAAATCAAATTCCTAGGCCATGCGAGGTGGCTCACGCCTTGAATCCCAGCATTTTGGGAGGCCGAAGCAGGCGGATCACCAAGTCAGGAGATTAAGACCATCCTGGCTAGCACTGTGAAACCCGTCTCTACTAAAAATACAAAAAATTAACCGGGTACGGTGGCATGTGCCTGTAGTCCCAGCTACTCGGGAGGCTGAGGGAGGAGAATCGCTTGAACTCGGGAGGTGGAGGTTGCAGTGAGCTAAGATCAAGCCACTGCACTCCAGCCTGGGCAACAGAGCGAGACTCCATCTCAAAAAAAAAAAAAAAAATCAAATTCCTTAACAACTGAACTATTATATTATTCCAAACAAAGTAACAGGGAGAGTGATGGATGAAGAGATCAGGTCGAGGTCCAGGGACCTGAGGTCATGATGCTCGCAAAAAGCTGGCTCACTAGTTGGGGAGGAAGTGTACGAAATTGTAAACAGAGACCAGATCTAGCCAGGTGATGCTGTGGGTGTGGCTGCATCAGAATTCAGGATAATGGCTTAGAGAAGAAGGTCAAGAATCCCTGGGTTGGATTTCCAGGCCAAACGGCATCAGCTTTGCCTAACTGCCCACTAAAATGCCCATGAAGACATAGAAAAAGACCAAAACTCACAACATCACCACAAGTGAAGACTGGTAGACAACCTAATCCCAGAATCTAGGAGAAGTTGGCATCATTTGTAAAGCAGATTGTGTTAGATTAAGAAAAACCTACCCAGGCTTTTGGCTTTGCTTTATTACACAGAAGCCACATGGTGAGATGTAGGCAGACATTAGGTACCTATCCCATCTGATGCAAAGACCTGGAGCTGGAAGCGCATGGAGTGGTACCAGCCACAGCTCTGGGCAGCCAACCTGTCTGACCTCATGGGCATTTGAGACTCAGAAAGCTGGTCCCTGCACACACACACACAGACACACCCAGCCATACACACACACACACACACACAGAGCCATGTTTCTATATACATGATATGGTTTGACTGTGTCCCCACCCAAATCTCATCTTGAATTGTAGCTCCCACAATTCCCACATGTTGTGGAAGAGACCTGGTGGGAGGTAATTGAATCGTGGGGGTGGGTCTTTTCCATGCTGTTCTCAAGATAGTGAATAAGTCTCATGAGATCTGATGGTTTTATAAAGGGGAATTTCCCTTCACAAGCTCTCTTCTCTTGTCTGCCGCCATGTGAGATGTGCCTTTCACCTTCCACCATGATTGTGAGGCCTCCCCAGCCACATGGAACTGTGAGTCCATTAAACCTCTTTTTCCTTATAAATTACCCAGTCTCAGGTATGTCTTTATCAGCAACATGAAAACGGACTAATACAACCTATAAAAAGACTAACTCCCAGAAAACAGCTAGGAACAACATAGAACAGCATACTCAGCCTGAGCCTATTGTGGGGGCATGAGGGGGAGGTAAGAGGGAAACATGGAGGAATTACGTACAGTAGAGTCACATGTACATTTCCCTGGTATGTAATTTGCCTGAATTCAAGTATATTTGCTCAGTATTGAAAGAAAAAAAGAAAAATCCCTTTACTTCTTTATGACCTTGCCCCCTTTCTCTTCCTCCATTCAAACTAGACTTGGGCTCCCACTACCTCCATATGGTTTCCTAAATATAGAAATGAACAAAAAATATTTTTTCTTGGTTTTTGAGCTTCCAAGCAGTTTGAGGAATTTTTCCCATCCCCTCATCCCGAACTTTAAACATCACCTTCACGTAAGATGTAAATACAGCATCATCTTCATGGGACCTGACAGATGAAACCTCAATGCTGAGAGAGGCATTATTTTCCTCTGCAAGCTTTTTCTATACTTTCTAAATGTTTAATTAGGAGCATGCATTGCATTTGAAACTAGAAAAAAATATGTGATTCTGCCTAAAGGCTGTTCCGGTTTAATGGGCCTATCAGGTGACTGGGATGCAGGTGATACCTGGGGCACCTCCTGCAACCCTTTCTATGGAGATGGAGACTGGAGCAGCACGAGCACTCAGCACAGGAAGAGGAGAGTGTAAGCACTGCAGAGCTGCGGGACTCAGCCATATAAATGCTGGCAGGAGGCTCCCACATTAAATGGTTAATATTTTCAGAAAAACCCAAGGCAGATGGGGTGGGGGAGGGTACTACATTCATGCTTAGCAGCACAGCACAATGTACCCTGCCCTGGATTCAGAAACAAGAGACCTGAATTCTGATCCCAGCTCTCCCACTTCCAAGCTGGTGGCCTGGCTCAATCTCTTCATCTCATTGAATCCAAGCTCCTCCTCTGGCAAGTGACGAGAGCAATGGTTTATGAGGTTATTTCGGAGGGTGATACAAACTAATGTCAAAAAGAAAAATTCTCACATATAGTAAATGCAAATAGTAGATTCAAATAAATGCTATTTGAATCTAAACAGCCAGGAAACAAGTCGAATCTCAGAAAAAAGTGTGAGTAAGTAACAGTGGAAATCCATCGACTTATTATTTCCAAATGTTCACAGTGTTAGTGCTCATAAACACACTTGCATTGGTTTGCTAGTGCTGCCATAACAAAGTGCCACAAACTGCACGGCTTAAACAACGGAAACCTGCTGTTTCCCAGTTCTGGAGGCCAGAAGTCTCCAGGACCAAGGTATCAGCAGGCCAGTTACAAAAAAAAAAAAAAAGAAAGAAAGGCAGAAAGAATGAATGAGACCTACTATTTGACAGCACAATAAGGTGACTATAATCAATAATAACTTAATTGTACATTTTAAAATAACAAAGTGTAACTGGATTGTTTGTAACTCAAAAGACAAATGCTTGAGGGGATGGACACCCCATTCTCCATGAGGTGCTTATTTCACACTGCATGCCTGTATCAGAACATCTCATGTGCTCCATACGTACGTACACCTACTATGTACCCACAGAAATTACAAATGAAAAAACATATCAGCAGAGTTGGTTTCTTCTGGAGGCCCTGAGGGAGAATCTGTCCCCTGCTTCTCTCTGAGCTTCCAGTGGTTTTCAGCAGACTTTGGTGCTCCTTGGCTGGTGGCAGCATCACCAGTCTCTGCCTTCATCTCCACATGGAGTTCTCCCTGTGTGTCTGTCTCTGTCTCCAGATTTCCCCTTTTCATAAGGACACCAGTCATTCTGGATTAGGGCCCACCTTAATGAACTCATTTCAACTTGATTACCTCTTTAAAGATTCTCTTTCCAAATAAGGTCACATTCTGAGGTACTGGGGTAGAGAGGAGTTAGGGCTTCAACCAGTGAATTGGGGGAGACACAAATCAGCCCATAACAACATTCTAAAAGAACAACATTCTCAAGAGAGATGGCTGTGGTTGGGCATGAGACAGAATGGGAGTCAGGTGTGTGAGGAAGCAAGCGTTCGTTAGCCAAGCTAGCTGGAGCTATATCACAATTGGGCTCAGCGTAAACCCCTCAAGTCTGCTCTGCAGAGGAGAGTAAATGTGGCATATAGACTGGCCAGAGAGGCTCTGAAGGAGTCTTCACAGGGATAGGATTTTGCAGCAGAGGCCAAAAGTCTGCTGAGAGTGTCTCAAGGCTGTGGGCCTGACATGGGAGGGCTCCTGGGATGAATGGCCCAGCATCATTGTCTAAGAACAGATTCAGACACCCAACTTCACAAGGGCAGAATGGCCTTATCAGCAAGAAGATGTTGTGGATCACAGGTGCACAGATCCCAGGGTGAAGGTGGGACCTCCAGAGTCCAAACCTGAGGGATTGCTGAGTGCAGGATGAGCCAGGAAAAGACCCCTTGCTGACTCAAAGAAGAAGGCCCTTCCCACCAGGGTCTATAAATCGAAGGAAAAAAAAATCAAATCAAATAGTAGGTCTTACTCATTCTTTCTACATATTCTGGAGGAAATTCTGGAATGCCCTTAGGATGCTACTACACCCTGCAGTGGAGTCACCTTAAATTCATCTTTGGTTAGGGTTGGAATTGTTTTATCTAACGTCCAACAAAGGCAAGGTTCAGTGGACTGATATCTAAGACAAAAGCATCTAAGATGAGACTCAGGAAAGAGGTTATAAGAATGACAGACTAAGCTTCATTTGCACAGCCAGATCATTCATTCATTTATTCATTTTCACAGTCATTCGACAAGTGTGTGGAAGATGCCAGGCATGCAAATGTCAGTCATGTGGTCCCCAACCTGGAAGAGCTCACAGACTAACTAGAAAGACAGAGGAATACCCAAGCCCTGGCAATGCAGTGTGACACGTACCATCACTAGACTCTCAAAGTGTCTGGAGAGCCAATGGCACAACATGATACTCTGCCCAGGAGACAAGGGCCATGGGAAGATGAGGCTTCCTAAATCTTTACAAACTGCCTAGGTTTGTCACCACCTGTCTCTTGCAGTGATTTTAAGAAACAACTTATAACAAAGAGACTTGTGTTTGGCAAAAGGGGTATAAGGAAGGTGGGGATGTTTTCTTACTATGCAGCCCATCAGACAGACAACAAAAAGTTAAGCAGAGGAACTGATAAGGAAAGAGAACACCATCTCTGGGGTCTATAAGAAGAAATTGACAAACAGAAGTTTTAGATTTACTCATTTATGAGAAATTACTCAGGGTCCTAATGTAACCAGAACAGCGTTAGGCACAGGGATAGGACTGTGCGTGAAATGACCCCTTATCTAACCCAACAGACCCCTTGCCTTACCAAACCTAACAGTCATCCTCGAGGGGAGCAGACTAATTATTATTATTAGTCACTAATTATTCAAAGATAGAACTACAAGTGGTAACAGGTAAGTGGAGGCAGCTGGGGTGTGGGTGGAGGGGGGTTTATCCACCAGGAAGCCCAGGCTGTCCTCTCCACAGGTGCTCTCACTCTCGGGGATGCAGTCAGGCCAGCTGGGCTGCCCTCCTGTTCCTCTCCAGGGTGGGAGGGTTGGCTGGGACAGTCCCCTTCCTCTGCTGGGCTCCTGCAGGGCTCTGTATACACACTGACCCCTCTCCAGGCAGAACAAACTGCTTAGTTCCTGAATGCCTCTAATGCTTTTCTCCATGCCCTTCTAGTATGGACCATGGACCATGCTGACCTGAAGGGTGTCCAGTTTTATGTCTGTCTTCCCTATAGTAGTAACTTCTTCAGGTCATCTTTGCGCAAATGTCTATTCAGTGAACAAAAGAGCTAAAAAAGACATGTCTTTTATCATATTCTATCAACACAGGGAAACAAAGACCTAGAATATTGTCTTCATAGCTCTATCAAAATGAATCAAGGTCAGCAAATTTAAACACTAAACTGAAACCAATAAGATGAAATTTAACCGAAATAAATGCAAAAATTCCTTATTTGGGGTGCTGAAATCAATCATACCAATTCAGGATTCATACGGAAAGAAATTCATTCATTCAACAAACGTTTATTGAGCGCCACCTATGTTTTAGTCACTGTACCAGGTGCTGGGTACATAGCAGAGAAAGTACAGACAATGTCCTTGATGTCATAAAACTTAAATTTGAGTATAAAGAAAGATCTAAGGGTTTTAACTAATCATAAGCTTAATATGAGTCATCAAGGTAATATGGCAAAAACAACAGCAGGAAAACAAACAAATCCTAACCTGAACAAACCAAGAGAGGTCTGTTCAATGACCATATCATAACACACCTCGTATTGCCCTATGCCGTTCAGCTGACATCAGTAGCTCGGAGTTAGCCATAGGTCCCTTGTATCAAGAGGGACTTTGACAAACCGAGTAGTGTATTTAGAGAATGTGGTCAGGCCTACATGAGGTGTGAGAAGAGATTGAAGGAACTGCATGTATTTGGCCTGGAAGATCAATGGTAAGAGATGTGACAGCCATCTTCAAATATTGAAAGAGCTGTCTGTGCCAGACTTGATCACACAGGTCTGGAGCTCACCGGGTAGAAATTACAAGGAAGCAGGAAGAGTCTCACAAGAGAACTGCTCCACAAAGGTATGGGAAGGCCTCCTTCCTTAGGGAAAAGATATTCCGTCCTTAGAGATGATGCAGAAGAAAATTGTGCTGTCTGAGATCAGAGTAGAATATCAAAAGATCAGACTTGACTTTGAGTTTCGTGAACTGTAAAATCAAGAATTTCATAGCATATCCCTTATTAATCAGGAAGGCAGTATTTAGGAGTAGAGGCTTTGGAATTGGATAGGGCTAGATTCCAGGCTGGTACTGGGAAAAGTTACTTGCGGACTTCAAGCCTCATTTCCTCACTCATAAAAGGAGGGTGGTTATAGTTCCTGCCTCATTCCTGCAGTGAGGATTCAATGGAGAAAATTCAAAGTGCCCAACAAAGCACCAGGCCCCTGGTAAGTCATTAATAAATGATGGGTAATCATAATATTAAATACTCTCCATTTTATTTGACTTTCAGTTTATTTAGGTAAATCATTTTGCTGTCTGTAATTCTGCGAACCTCTATTATACTAAGATAATTATTTAGCAATTTAAAAATGTAAAGTAGAAGTTCTTTAGAAAGTTTTGAAATGTTTTCTCTGCAGAAATTAGAAAAAAAAAAGAGTGCTTAAGGATGCAATTTATGGGGCTTGTGATTACACTGAGGTGAAGCTAGGAAGTTTTTAATGAATGGAATGACTGAGCTAGGTTGGGTCATGGCAACCTCAGAGACTTCCTTTCTCCTTGGAGACCCCCACCAGGCAACAGAATTAAAAATCAATCCAGCAGACTAATTTGATGAGGCTTAATTTATGTCAGTCCAATCTGATTTTCTTCTGTAACAGAGGGACAGACTTTGGTGACACAGGAAAGCAATGGCTATCACATACCATGGCTTCAGCTAGGTCTTAAATTCTAGCCTACTTAACAGTCAAATCTAAAAAATTAATTCAGTTCCGCTGAGTAGTGGAGATGATCTCCAAAAACAGGAACCACAGGCTCAGGATCACTTTTTGCGTAAGAAGAAGATGCAAGAAACCCTCTTCTTTGTGGAACTGGCAGAAAAACATGCCCCTCCCTATCTGCAGTGAAATTCAGAATTCACTCAACAAATATCTGCTGGACACCTGTCACGGGACACACCCTCAATCTGGATTGGGCTAAGAGAAACACAAGTGAGATTTAAAAGCAGATGTGATTAAATGGGACTTTTCTTGGACAGATGTGTTTGTGGAGTTGAGGTGGTGGGTTCAGGGAGGCTACAGAAAAAATGGAATCTTTGGGTTGGGTCAGGTGTTTGAAGGGAGTAGGGTAAAGTTGGGGAGAACTTTTTAAAGAGAAGTTGAGATCAGAAAGGCCCTTGGGAGAATTTAGGCTACACTGATTCAAGTAGGAAAACCTCAGTAGCAAGGACTGCAAAGAAGAGGCAGAAGGGAATCTAGGATGAGCTGACAGGATGGAAGACAGGTTTACACAGAGCATCCATTCATTCCGAAAACTTTTACAAAGTCCCAGGTGTGCTCAGTACAGAAGATGCAAAGATGAATTAGCTTCACCCCTAACCCTCAAAAGTCCTGAAGTAGCCAGAAGAAAAGGTGGCTTCAGTTTGACACCAAAGGAGAATCACTAAGATCCCAGAAAGGATTCTTGGGAACTGAGGGTAAAGTCTGTGAGTGGTTGAAGGAGTGTTCAACCAGGGATGATTCCCCTGAGAGTCTCATTTGCCTCACTTGGCTGACTTCCAGAGACCTTCTCCAGCTCTAGAACTCTAATAGTGAAGCCATTTTTGTTGATTTTACAATCTGGACTCTCCTGAGTCTAGCTCCTTCATTCATTCCTACCCACCTCTCCCATCAGAAAACAAATGCTGTAAACAGGAAAAAGTAGCGTTCTGGCCTCCTATCACAACACAGCCACTGGGGGCTACTAGGTGTCCCCCAGCAGCTTGGCGGTAAATTCATGAGTAAAGCGCTGGCAGGGGGTGGGTGAGGCGGGAGTGAGGAGGCAAAGAGGATGAAAGGAATACAGAGTCCTGGCCCATCTCCCAGGGTGGCTGAAACCCAGGAGATCTGTGGCTTTCACAGATGACCCATTCTGACTAAAAAGACCAGCTCCCAGTCTGAAAAACCCGCAGGAGTCAAGCCATTCCCAAAGGCCCTAGGGAATGTCAGTACACCCCCAAGGAAGGCCTTGATTTAATCTTAGTCTTCAGAAATATCCTTCTCCCTTGAGGCTAACAGAAATTCCTAGGGAATTAAAATGACCCTGCCCATACAAGCATCTTGCCAATTTCAGGGTGCTGTCCTGGGGCTGAAGTGGAGCTCCTCCTCTGGAGGATGCAGGCCTTCAGGACCACCTGTCTGGCAGGGCTGGCCCATGTTTGGCAGGGTACCATGAATGAGTGTGTCTGTCCCAGGCCCCACCTGTTGCAGGGACCAGATCTCATGATGGATGGGATGTGAATTAGTATAGCAGAGTAATAAATCAAGGAGTGTCAGGAAAGTTGTGAGGAACATGTATGTACATGAGCCATCCCATAATAACTTTCATACCCATACACATGCATATACGCACAGAGACACACACATACCCCATATACTCCCAGTCACCATGGTAACCATTTCTTAAAGCGGTACTTAACGGGGTTTTGATTGTTTATTATATTTTTTTCATGCTAGATCTTTTCACCCTTATTTCTTTGGAGTACATCTCTGGCCTTTGACTCTCTGCTGAGAAGTACCACACCTCCTTGGGAAACTCTGTCACATCTAACATTTACCAGGTCCATCTAGAAGGCTCATATCTATGCTCATGCTGACACTGAATTCAGCCAACACACCATTTGGTAACTTGCTAAAAGCATAGGCAATACAAAATAACCATTATGATTGCCACTGTGAGTCAGAAAACCTAGAGACAAATATAGTGTGTATTGTATTGTATAGCTTTCACAGACAGAATAAAAGCAAGTCACAAGGTTAATGTGGAAAAGGAGCCAGCTTTGGTCCTTAAAAATGGAGAAACCTATTCTCCATTAAAGTGACAGCTCTTATTTAGTAGGCATGGATTTAAGATTCTTAACCTTTTAAAAGTAATTTGCATTTCCTTCCTCCTCCTATGATATACATTATGCTTCAAATTAACCCTATTTTCCATTTTAGATTTCATTATTCAAAAATGCCAAAAACACCACTGGGCGAAGAAACACTTAAAACATGTTTATCCAGATATTGATCTAGCTTTGGACAACATCCATGTAATAAGTAGTGAGATTTTTTCCTTTTAATGTCACCAATACGTGTATGGTTAAAGGTCAGTCTGTGGCAACAGTTTGCATCTCTGCACTGTAATTACTTGTTCTGCTAAAAAAGAAAAAAAGGGGTGGGGGGAAGAAAAAGAAAAAGAAAAAAAATCTTGACTCATGACCTGACCAGACAGTTCTTTGCATCTCCTTTTATCAGATTTCTGCTGGATGAGGAAAGACCTAGGCAAGAGTATTTAATTTAGAGTCAAAATCCACGTGTATGCCCTGCCTCCTACAAAGCATTGGGACACCATGGGGTAGGGAGAGAAGTCCTTTGCTATGGAACAACTGCTCCAAAGTAACCTAAAGTGCAGAACTAGCGATGGGGCCGGCATGCATTTATTTTGACCTAAACTAGGATTCTGGTCTTTGAAGACCGCGACTGGGTTCATTTCCTAGAGGGAGAAAAGGGGAAGCGACAAGGAAGACTCCACCCAGGCGAACCCAGTCAGGCGCCTTGTGTATAAATCCAGGGAGACGGGCGCCAGGTGGCCAATGGATGAGAAGTCACCAGGCTGGGTACGCAGGTGGCCGGGGGTGGCAGATGGGCCAAAACGGGGCGGAGGCGGCCCCGGGGGGATCAGGGTGGGTGGCTGAGGGATAGGTGTGCGGGGGAGGTGGGCTGTCCTCCCACCCACCGGTCCCCCGACCAGCGAGCAAGCCTTGAACAAGGCCAAGCAGCGTTGGGCTTCCCAAAGCTGGGGGTCGGCGCAGCCTTCGGTAAGGGGCTCTGGTCGACCCGGCTCCCTGGGCTTGCGTCTGTCCACCGCTCAGCGGGCAGGTCCTGCCTCTGCTTCCTCCCAGTCACCCCCACCGAGCCATCAGTTCCTCGGGGAACCGGCTCCTCTCTCAGTGCCCGGGCCAAGGCGCCCTGGGAAGCGGGCGGGCGAGGGTCTGCAGGCACCGGGCCACTTACCCGCGTGCAGGCCGCCCGCTTCGGGGCCGCTGTCCGGGGCGGCGGCGCTGGGCGGCGAGTCCGAGTCGGTGTAGGTGAGCCAGGTGGATTCTGTCTCCCGGGTCCAGCTCTCGTAGTAGCGGGGCTCGATGGCATCCGCCCGGCTCCCGCCGCAGCCCATCCTCCTGCGCCGCGGGCGCGCCCGGCGGCTGCTCGGCTGTAGGCTCTGGCGGCGGCTCAGCCCCGGCTGCGCAGCCCCGGCCCGCGAGGAGGCGGCAGCGGCGACATTGCGTCCCCGCTCCCGCCCGCGCTGCAGCCGCGCGGAGCTCCCGCGGTGTCCGCCGCCCCTCCGCCGGGCCCTCTCCCCGCCCGTCCCTCCTCTCCGTCTCCAAGGTCCTCCCTCCCCTCCGGTCCCCACCGCCCAGTCCTCCCTCCCCACGCCCTGGCCACCCCAGGGCCCCCGCTCGCCCGCCCCCTCCCTCAGGGCTCCAAGCCGGCTCGGGAGCAGGAGCGGCGGCCCCGCAGCCGGAGGAGGGCTGGGGCTCCGGAGGGGCTCGGACCTGTCAGGCCGCGATTACAGTTCCCAGTCTCTGGCCCATCCATCCATCCATCCATCCCCTCACCCACTCATTCATTCATCCATCCTTCCTTCCTTCTTTCGATCCATCCTGGAAAGAACTGAAACGCTTATCATGGGACCCCAAGCTTTCTGGCCACCTGTTACAAAAGCAATGGAACTGGAGGCAACCCCGCAAACCCGGCCAGAGTATTGCCGCTAAGACTTAAGGAACAGTCAGAGCCTATGCCTGTCTTATCTGATTTGGGGAGGCAGGAGTAGGGCTATGATTTTTAAGAGAGTTGGGCTAGGCAGTGTCACTAACACCCCTTCCAGCTGTGGGACTTCATTATCCCCTGAACTTTAAACTCCAGAAAGCAATAGATCACCTGGAACCGCCCAGTATCCTGAACCCCCTCTCTGAGTGGAGCGTGGAGGCATGGCTCCTCCCTCCAAGCCCAGGGTGGCCTTGACATTCCTGGGGTCCAGTTGTCAGCCTTTCTTTTCCCGGTGTACCCTCAGATCCATGCGGGTTCAGACCTAGAGCTCAGACTTGGGTAGGCCAATGAATTTACCTGTTCCAAGAATCCAGAACAGGTGGTGAAAGATGAAAATCTTCTTAGCCTTCAAGAAGCGGGTAGGAAAGGGAAGGGTTTGGAAGAATAACTCTTCAATGACCAAGCTCTGCTAGAATATGGTATTAAATAAGTATCATATTCATTCATTCATTCAATGAATGTATATTTACTAAATTCCTATTGTGGCAAAAGACTGTTCTAGTAGACATAATACATATATAATATATTATGTATATTATCCACTATATGTAGACTACAGGGTGTGATGTTTAATACAACATGTCAAGCATAGAGAATATAGATATAGTACTCATTATATACTATACAATTTATGGAATGTACTAGAGTACATTGTCTATAACAGTACGTAACATCCAGTAGGTAGGGCAAGTTCAGAGCATTGCCTGGCACATAGTAGGCCCTCAGTAAATGTCCAGTGAATGAATAATAAAGTATCTTTTTATAGTAATTTGATTCACTTAAATTATTGCAATTTGGGCTAAAGGTGATCCAGTTGAGGGTGGAGCCATCAGACATCCCTCTGGCAGGTACTAACCAGAATTCATAATGCAGAAGGGAGCCAAGATTCATGGAACTGACCCCAGGCTCTCCTCCTCATGCTGAGTCCAGCACCCGTTCCCACCCCAGGGCTCAGGCTGGCCTCCTCTGCAGGCTTTGCTTCTCCTTTTGAGATGGCCCTGGCAGGCCTCTTCAACCTTGTTTTAGGTGTAAGGTGGAGGGAGTGCAGTTATCCAGGAAGTGGTGGCTTCCCTAGCCCTTTGGAATTCAGATGCCCTGTGCCCCTTTTGCTTCCCCCCCGAATATTTTGATTTCAGAAGAACCAGCTTTCGAAGAGAGAGAATATATAACATCTCTAGCAGAGCCTGTGCTTTCCTCAGTTCTATGGCACAGTGCTCCTTTCATAACCAGCTACTTCATGATGTTACCACTCAAAGAACAGACAGGCCAGAAACAGTGTCTAAGTTAGACTGTCCTGGGAGAGTTCTAGAAAATGAAAGAAACTGAAAGAGCTGCAGCTTGGTGAGCACAGGAAACAGAGTAAATGTGATATGCAGTGGAGGGGTATGCTGGGGCCAAATGGAAACCATATGCCCATATGTCTACATTGTAAAAGCTATAAACCAAGTGAGCAAGTTTAATTGAAACATGTGCTGTCCTCCTACCTTGACAAGTTATCTTCATAACAACCTAAAAGACCAGGTTCTAATGTAGAGTTCTCTCAATCTCTGGAGTTCTGCACTGAACATGGCAGTGGGATTGTGGGTGGAATTGACCCACCCACTCCTCTTTCTATTCTCAGTTCAGTCCTGCTACACACAGGTCCTTGTGGGCCCATGGGTTTAAGGTCTGTCCATACTCCCCTCCCACAAATAGCTGCCCTTAGCCATACCCCTGGCTGAGGAGCATGTGCCTAGCGGACGTGGTCTGCCCTCATGGGGTTTGTTTCCAGTACAAGCCCTTGAAGTAGGCTCAGGGGGTTTGGAGAAGACCGTTGCAAGGACTCAACTACCCAACAGGGAGGTTAGAAGGGACTGAGACTCAGGCTCCAGGTAGGTGCGTTCTGTGCCCCCTGGATTCCTTGGCCATAGAGAGGACCAGGGCTGGAGAACCAGAGTGGGACCTCTGGAGCAGGTGCTAAGAGCAGGGACCCCTCTTGCCAGGCCCTGTCTACTTGTTTGAATGGAATTATGAACATTTTCAGAATATAGAGATGGTTATCAAGTACTGCCTGGCTAAGGTTGAGTGTGGTCACTCATTTCACACACATACCTGATCATCTATTGTGTATAGTGTAAGCTTCTTAAAGACAAAGCCATGGTGACATGCTTGGAATCTTCAAAAGGGATTAATTTAATGCCTTCATAGAGTCAATGCTCACCAAATATTTGCTTAATGAATGAATGGCAAGAGGCAAGGTGGGAATACAGTTAAAAGTGCAAGTTCAAGAGTCTGACTTTCTGAGTTTAAAGTTTGGCTCTGCTACTTAAATGGATGGTCTTGGGCAAGATACTTAACCTCTTTATGCCTCAGTTGCAGCATCTGTAAATGGGAATAATGAATTGTGTCAGTATGTGTAAAGGGCCTCAAAGAGTGCCTGGCGCATAGAAACACTCCATGAATGTTGCTATCACAGCACTTTTGGGGCAACAAGCAACAATGTCATCTCTCTCCCTTAGGAGGGAAATCCCTGAAATTATTATGTCTTTCCACATGAGATAATGTTTGTGAATTTGCTTAGCACACTGCAGAAGTTTGGTAAATAGGTAGGTTTTTTCTTTTCTTTCCTTTCTTTTTCCTTCCCTTATGATGTTACTGCTAACAAGCTTCCTACAAATAAATTTTTTTACCACCATTTTTACCACAGAGCAGTGATATTTTTTCATGGAATCTCTTTCTTGCCATTACATAACACCATTGATTCAGAGAAATTCAGGGGCCAGAAAAAGTTAAAGAGCAGCCAATCCGGTCCTTCTATTTTACCAACTAGGAAATCATAGCTCAGAAACTTGCAGAATTGCCCAAGGTCACACAGGAAATGTCATCTCTGGCAGAGCTAAAGTTTCAGCCAGAGCTCGGGGCCTCTGGCTGCTGGTTCTGTGCTCTTTTAATTACAGCTCTTTAGCTGGGATTGAATTTTCTCCTAAACCTTTAGGAATAAATGTTATAAATTAAATGTAAATATGTAAAATGTAATAAATTATCTTAAACCCTCTGTTCAGAATCTGTAGCTTGACTGGCATGAATTGGTTATCTTTTTCCATCAAGTTTGAAAGCAACAAAAAAAGAATTCTAAGGAGAAAGGCTGGAGCAGGGCATTGGAAAGCCTGAGCCAAAGCTATCCAGAGCAATGAAATAAATTACACCTGTAAAAACTACTGCAGAGTGGTATTTGTTAGGTGATGGGATTCTCAAAATAAATTCTCTTTGGCTTTAAGAACCCCTGTGACTGGTACCACCTCTGACTCATTTCTATGGAAACTGGAGCAGAGGCCTGTAGTGCTTCTCCCTCCAAGGTCTCATTTCTGTGGCTCGGCACCACTGGGCTCTACCCGACTATTGTGAGCTGTAGAAAAGAGACCTTCAGTAAGGCGGACAATCAGGATGGAACAGAAGGGTCAGCAGGAACCTCACCCTGCCTTTAGAATCAGTCATCTGAAAAGGAGTAAAGATAGATTCACTGCCTTACAAGTTTTCATCTTTTTCCAAGTGAAAAAGTAGCATAAATGAGGAACAACAGTAGCAATAATTCTGGCCTACAGGGCACAGACCCTAGGTAAATCTCTTTGGTCTTGAATGCCAAATCTCAGCAAGTTTCCCCACTGCTCCAGATTCAGTGAACATACCAGAACCAGAGCTCTGTGCCCTCCCTCTGAATGATTTTAAAGCAGTTTCCACAGAGCATCCCTCCAAGTCCTCAATCTTGCTAGTTGACACATCCTCATTGATCCACAAATTGTCATTTAGATATAAAGGAAGAAGACTCAAAGTTAGCACCCAAAAGCACAAGATCCGATTTGGATCCCCACATCTGGAGGAAAAAAATCAGAAAATATCATTTGACATGAGCTCATTCTTGCATCTCTTGCCTTGAAGAATGACTGCTTTCCCCAGGGAAAGAATGGTACACCTGGAATCCAGGTGATGTGGGCAGATCGGGTAAACATCATCAGAGTGTAAGTAAGAAATGAAAGCAAATACTACAACAGCAAGAAGATAAGTGAGTTTTTTAATTTTGGTTTAAGAAGTTAGAAAAGGTGAAAAAGGGAACGTCGCAGAAAAACAACAAAAGAAAGTAATTGAATATGTTACAACAAAACATTTATATAAAAATGAAGTTTATATGTGGAATTAAACACTGTAGAATTAATTCTCAGCTAACCCTTAAAATAAATCCTTCCCATGAGAAGAGAGGCTGGCTCCTTTAGGTTAATTCTAGAGAGATTCAGCAAGTTCTTTCACTGATTGCCAAACTTAAGAGTCTATCTCAGTCCCTGGATTAATGTCCTGTGGTACTTTATCATACCCCAAATTAAAACACAGGACAAAGCAAATTTTTTTCTAGTGTTTCTCAGTTTCTGGTTTTACTACACTTCCTTACGGTATAGCACTAGCTCATTGATCAGATGTAATGAATAACTGACTTGTTCTCTCACATGGGAATATGACCAACATTCTACTGGAAATGGCCTGGAGAGGAAAACCCGCTGATGATGAGGTCATGGACCTGATTTTTAAATGACAGAATAACTTCAAGTTGTAGATTTTAATACAAGAAAAGGGGAATGAATAAGAAGTAAGAATAGATCCCAAAAGGCATCTATTATTCCCACAGGACTAATTCTAAAGAGAACTATGAAAACCCTGAGAAGGTTTCGATAAAAACATCCACATAGCATTACACCTTCTTAAAGGCCTTTGGAATCATGGTTATCTACCTCTAATGTTGCTCAGGCCACTTAGTAATACTGTCCTGTGCACTTTCTTTTCACCGGAACAAAGAAAGCTTGAGTAATTTGCCAAAGGTTACTATAAATGTCAGAAAGAGAAAGATTGGGGTATAGATCTCTTAGTCCAGAAACATGGAATTTTATTTCCCTTAAGAAAAAAAGGAAAAGCAGATTGTAACTTCTTTCTGAACTTGGAGAGAGAGCATTTTCTATAGATTCAAACAGTACATTTTTATAGTGTTTACTAAGACCTGTGGTTCCAATTCCATGTACCCGTTCTGATTGTATCTTCACCTTTAACTCAAGAAGATTTTGACAACATGAGTCTTAGTCCATTCCTGCTACTATAACAGCATACCTTAGACTGGGTAATTTATAAGCAACAGAAATTCATTTCTCACAGTCCTGGAGGCTGGGAAGTCCAAGATCAAGGTGCCAGCAGACTTGGTGTCTGATGAGGGCTGCTCTTTGTTTCCAAGATGGCACCTTCTTTCTGCATCTGCAAATGGTGGGAAGTCAAAAGGGATTAACACTGTGTCCTCACAAGGCAGAAGAGATGGAAGGGCTAGGTAGCTCCCTTCAATCTTTTTTATAAGAACTCTAATCCCACTCACGAGGGCTCCACCTTCACTTTCCAAAAGGCCTCGGCTCTTGATACTATCACATTCAGGATTAAGTTTTAAATTTGAATTTTGAGAAAACACACATTCAGACCACAGCAGTATATGAATCTGAAGAGCAGTGTGAGAATCAGAAGTCACCTGTAAAAATACAATCCGATGAAAAGAGAGGAACTGAAATAGATAGAGTAGATTTTGTCTGATGCTTTTGGCAGAAAATTGCTGGTGCTGGTATACAATGCCAGGAGCCTAGAGTGCATGACTTGGGTTTCTAAGGCAGAGCTGGAGGAATGGAACAGAATGTTCTCTTTAACCGCTGACCATGGCATAGAGCATAGAGAAGAACTGTTTCTTGGGCTCTTGAAGGTTCTCAGAGATTTTCATATGGCACAAAGCAGTCCAGAAGACTGAGTTTCTTTCTCTGAGAGAAAAGAAAACATATTCAGAACATTTTGTTTGCTCTTTGCTTAATTCTACCACAGTTAACCTGGATCTTCAATCATTAAAGAGACGTGATACATCTTATTCCCTTCCCTTTGCAAAGAGTTGCTTGTCTACCCAGGAAGAGCAGAAAAAAAAAAAAAAAAAGTCCTTTTCATATTATTCTACTGCTTCTTAGGATGGGGCAGGTCGTTCGTTGTACTTGCATGTAAAGTTAGGTCACACTGCAGCAAGGCTCAGGGGAGCAGATGGTGACTTTTACTCATCATTTCCCAAGATGAGGGAAAGGGACTACAATACTTGACTCTCTCAATGCCATCTTGGTTGTTGCTATTATGACTGATGCTTCCGTCAGAGGAGATACAGATATAGAAGAGAGAAGCTGAGACACCAGGAAATCAGGCTGCCTCTCCATCCTGCTCCCGTTACATTAATGTGGAAATGAGATTCAGTTTGCTTTTTGCTGGACTTCAGTCAACAGAAGAGTAATTGCCTTATCCTAAATGAAAAACATGACTTCCTGATTATAGTAAATACAGAGAAGGGGGTAACATGAGCAGGACAATCCGGTCTTTCACTGTAATTACCCAGCAAAACACTGCCTCCTGAGAGAGCTGGGAGCCCAGGGGCTGGTGGAAAAGAAGCTGAGGCAGCCCGCAGGGCATTTTGAAGGTGAAAGTTGTCCCTACGCAGAAGCTCCTGGTACACTGCCCATTAGGGTGGGCTGATCTTCTGCCTGAATTTGGGGTAATTAAATCAAGGATTAGAATGATATTTTCATTTGTTTTCATAAATGAACCCGTGTTCAATTAAGCATAATACCTACTTCACAGTATTGTGAGGAAGCAGAGACACTGTGTGAACATGTTTCACAGAAGTCCTAACACATAGCAACTGCTCAACAGATGGCAGCTATTATTTTAATCTTTAAAAATGTTTTATTCTTGTGATTGTTTTTCCTTGACTAACTGGGACATTTGGGTCTTCTTTCTGTCCTGCCTTTGACCTTGCAGGGGTGAACTTACGCGCTTACTGACAATGTCCTTAAAGTCCTGGCATCCTCAGAGCAAGACAAAAAGAATGGGGGCGAGCAAAGGTAACCCCCAGTGGGGCTCTGGAAGTGTGGAGGCCCCTCTCCTTTCCTCCTTCCTTCTGCCCCTTTCTTCCTTCCACCTCTGGCCAACGAGGCAGAACTCACAGGCAACACCTGGTTTCTGCACAGATGCAGCTGCACTTTGAACCTAGAGGAAAGTATGGACACTGACTGAGGAGCTTGCGGGGGTGGGCGTCCCTCCCTAGAAGGGCACCCTTTCTGATCCAGTGGGTCAGATGGGCCTTGGTGCACATAGGCAGGCTTCCCAGGCTGGGGACATTGAGAGGGAGGCAGCAGTCCTCTCTCCTCCACTCCAGTGACTAATAAAAGCTAACGTTTATGTAGCACTTACATATCCCAGTCTCCGTATAATAAGCACTTTGAACATAGATGATCTCACTTAACCCTCACAACCACACTAGGGGGTAGGTACTACTAAGAGCTCCATTTCCGTAATGAGAACTCTGAGACTTAAGGAGGTTAAATGACTTGTCCAACGTCATCCATAAACACTGAAGCCAGGATTTAAATCCAGGTCTACATGGCAGCAAAGTCCACACTCTTGATCACAATGCCAGTCTCGTATTTTAAAGCTGTTCTCATGGGGCTGGCTATCCAGAAACATCCAAGGCTGCTGCAGCTGCTTATGTCACAGTCCAGGTGGAGAGCCTCTGAGGTCCTCTTGAAGGACGATCCCATTGCAGGAAAGCCACATGTGCTGTCCTACAGTTCACAGGAGGAAAATCAGAAATGATTAAAGGCCTTGAGAAAAATTTTCCAATCCAAGAAGCATCTATGCTGTGAGTAATCCTATTCAGAATCGAGAAAAATAGAACAGTTACTGAAAATAGGGTAAAAAAATACTCCCTCCACAGTTGAGAACTCCCTCATAAACAGTCATATGACCAAATCCAGGAACAGGCCATGAATATAAGAATGATGATTTGAATTTGTTTATTACCTATGTTGCACAGGGTTTCAGCCTGACAGCTCTGAGGACAAATAAGTTAGTAAAAATGATGTGTGGGCTGGTAGAATGTTTGAATTATCTGCATTGTTGATTTTGTCTCCTGATACATTCTTTCATAAGGTTGAATTAACTGATGTGCATTTCAAGTTCTCAGCTACCACAAGCAACTTAATGAATCTCAGAGAACTGCTGCTGTCACAGAGGCCAGAAAGCAAGTAGCTTCACTCTTATCAAAGCATCTCAAAAAAGAACAGAATTTTAGGATTTTAAATATATATATATATATGCACCCTGCTGAAAAAGCCCTACATTAGAAAGAACAATATACCTCAGGAATGCATGCAGATATTCTGTGGGGGGGGGGGGGGGGGGGGGGGGGGCGGGAATAGTGGTGATTACAGAATTAAAGAAAAGTAGGTGATAGTCGTAGGGAACAGGTTAAAGCTAAATTATTCAAATATTTCTAAACATATCTGGACAAAGGCTTGGGTGGCCTCTATTTGCTTGACAGACTGAGAATCCTTCTGGGAGGAAGGTTTTGGGACAGCAAGCTTGCTCACAAAGCAAAGCCTTAGCCATCAAACATCAAAGAGGGAAGCTTCTTAGTGCAGCCTGGTGCAGGACGTTCATATGTGCTTTCTGCCCTGCGCATTCATCAGCTCCCCAAATTCCCTTCCTCCATGAACCTGTGGCCAAATCCTATAGAAAGGAGGAGGCTGTAAGTGAAACTTGGAAAATAATTTCACTCAAAGCTCTTTGATGTTCAGGGATAGATTCCACTCATTTGGCACTCTTCTGACCAGATGTAACATGTACAAAAGTGGGAGAGAAATGTGCTTTGGCACCGCTAGAGCTCCATGTCCTAGTAGGACACTAGTACCCAGAAGTGGTAGCACCCAAGGAATTAACAAGGGGCCCCAGTGAGAAAAGCAAGTCTGGTGCAGAAACCATGGTAACAAGTTTGGATTTTGTTTTAGGGACAATGAAAAGTACTTTTATTAACAGAGATAATAATTTGATATTCTGTTTTTGAAAGATCACTTGTGGCCGGGAGTGGTGACTCATGCCTGTAAACCCAGCACTTTGGGAGACTGAGGTGGGTGGATCACTTGAGGTCAGGAGTTCAAGATCAGTCTGGCTAACATGGTGAAACCCTGTCTCTACTAAAAAAAAAAAAAAAAAATAGCCAGGTGTGGTGACATGCACCTGTAATCCCAGTTACCCTGGGAGGCTGAGGCAGGAGAATCGCTTGAACTCAGGAGGCGGAAGCTGCAGTGAGCTGAGATCATGCCACTGCACTGCAGCCTGGGCGACAGAGTGAGTCTGTCTCAAAAAAAAAAAAAAGAAAAAAAAGAAAAAGAAAAAAGAAAAAAAAAGATCACTCGTATGGAGAACTGATTTGGGGAGCCCAGGGAAAAGGCAGGGAAATCAATTTGGAGATTGTTACAATAGTCAAGGAAAGAGATAATAGTGATTTATACACTAAGGCAGTGGCAGTGACATTGGAGAAAATGGATGGATTCAAGACACAGTCTGGAGGTAGAGTAAGCAGGCTTGCTGATATTTTAAATGTCAGAAGTAAGGAAGAGGGAGAAAACAAGGATGACTTTCCAGTTTCTGCTTGTATATCTGGGTAGGTGAGGAAGACTTAATGAGGAATAAATTTGGAGAAAAAAAAATCAGGATGTCTGTTTTGGATATTTTGAGTTAAACATGCCTGGGAGACAAGTAGGCAATTAGATAGAGAAGATGAAGAATCAAAAGAAGATCAGTGTTGGAGCCATGAACAAAAGTGTGCAATTTCCTAAGGAGAAAGTGGTAGACATAGAGAGAGAGAAAGAGGATGGCCTGAGATCACACTTTGAGGAAACCCCTCTTTAAAGGACTGGCAGAGGAAAATGAACTTGAGAAGAAAGCTGGGGAGGAGAAATCAAAGAAGCAGAAAACAAATCCAAAAAGGTATAGTGTCACAGAAGTCCAGAAAAGAGCATCTGTCAGGAAGAAAGCATTCAATTTTGACTAAGGCTCCTGAGTGTTTGTGTGAGTCAAGGATGAAAAACAGCCCATTGGGTGGGAAACATGAACATCACTGGTGAATTTGGTAAAAGCGGCAGTGGAGGGGTGGAGTCAGAGCCAGAGCGAGTGGGTTAATGAGTAGATGGGAACACATGCATGTAATTTTACTTGTTTTTGAAGCCAAACACACACACACACAAACACTAAAGTGATTATCTTTAACATAAATTCATGAGGATGGTAAGACGGGGAGAGGACAAAAACGCCACAGTATTTTGAAAGCTGGAAACCATTTGAAGTAGTTTTAACTAATTTAGCAGGCTAAAGAAGGCAGAATCCTATGTCAGTAGTGAGGAAACTTAAAACCAACACCATCTGCACCTCAAATTTTTCAAAGTCTCAGGAGTTAGTGGCACCAGGAAACTTTAAAAGTAGAGGTAGGGCACGGGAGTGTGAATTGGCATTAAAATAAGGCGAATTAGTTGAAAGCAATTTAAAAAGTAATTATATTTGCAGACCCCTACCCTACTCTTAATAGATGCCCTTCCCCATCCTGGTAGAAGACTGGATTCATTCTCTGGAAAAGATCAAACAATGAGTCTCTTGACTGGGATATCAAATAGGATGATTAAGAGACTGTACATTTACCTGTGCTGAGACTTTCAGGCTTCTTTCCCTCCTCACCTTCCAGAGCACAGGTAGGAAAGATTCTCTTGGAAAACCAACCAATCCAGAGAAAATAACTAAAGATACATCAGGGCTGCCCAAGGAAATAGTCAAGCCAGATCGCGCCACTGCGGAGCTCACAGTGGTTAAGTTCCACTCAGGTGAACAAAGGCTCAAATCAGCTTTTTGGTTTCCACAGTCAAGGATAAGCAGACAGCAGGTATTAAAAGATATCTGAAGAAAGACTCTAATGCAAAAGAGCTACTTGGAAAAAAATGGAAACTATATAAGAGTAAGAAAACGTCAAGAAAATTATATTTAATGTCCTCAGAGAGATCAGAGATGTTACAACCCTGAAAAAAGAACAGAATACAAATAAAATAGAACATTTAGAGAACAATCAACAACAACCACAAAAAGTCCTTGGAAATAAAATATATGATGGCAGAAGTAAAACACTTAGTAGAGAGCTGGAAAAATGAAACTGAGGCATAAAAAGGCCAAAGAAATAGAATATAGAAAAGAAAAGAGAAGAAAATTAGAGGATCAGTCTAGGAGGTCCATCATCCAAATAATAGGGATTCTAGAATCAGATAAGAGAGCACAGAGGGGAAGAAATCACCAATGAAATAATTCAGGAAATTTTTCGAGAATTAAACTGTCAAAATGGATTAAAATAAAGGTCCTCCAAAGAATGTCATCATAAATTTTCAGAAACCTGGGGACAAACAGAATATCCTACAGGCTTCCAAAGAGAAAAATAGGTCACATACATAAGATTAAGAATCAGAATGCCTGATAGGAATGGTGACAAGTGTCTATCATCCCAGTCACTTGGAAACCTAAGGTGGGAGGATCCCTTGAGCCTAGAAGTTCAAATCCAGCCTGGGTAGCATAGCAAGACCCTGTCTCTAAAAATAAAAAATAAAAGTTTTAAAAGAATCAGAATGTCTTTGGAATTCTCAATGACAAGACTAGAGGCTAGAATACAGTGGACTGTAGCCTTCAAAATTCTGAATAAATTATTTTAAACCTAGATTTTTTATTCCTAGCCATCAATTAAGTGAAAAGTCAGAAAAAAGGCATTTTTATTTGCAAGGTCTCAAAAATTTTACCTCACGTGCACTTCTGAAGAAGTAACTAGAAGATGTATTCCACCAAAACAGGAAAGAAAAGGTTGGTTAGAGCCAGGGCCCAGGCAAAAGATGAAGGGAATCCTTAGACTGATGAAGAGACCTCTAACAAAACTGTTCTATTCATAATAACAAAGACACAGGATCAACCTAAATGCCCATCAATGGCAGCTTGGATACAGAAAATGTGGTACATACACACCATTAAATGCAGCCATTATAAAGCACGAGATCATGTCCTTTGCAGTAACATGGATGGGGGTGGAGGACATTATCCTTTGCAAACTAACACAGGAACAGAAAACCAAATACCGTATGTTCTCACTTATAAGTATGAACTAAATTCTAAGAATTAATGGACACAAAGAGGGTAGCAACAGACACTGGGATCTACTTGAGGGTAGAGTGTGGGAGGAGGGAGAGGATCAGGAAAAATAACTATCAGGTACTAGGCTTAGTACTTGGATGACTAAATAATCTGTACACCAGACTTCCATGACACAAGTTGACCCATATAACAAATCTGCACGTGTACCCCTGAGCTTAAAATAAAAGTTAAAAGAAAAAGAAAACACAACAAAACAAAACAGTGCTATACCAGGGCTTGAGGGCAGTTTGGATACAGTCCAAATTGGAGAAAGTCAGAGGTTTTGGAAGGGATTCTTCAAGAGGACAAAACTAATAGCATAAATCTAGATGTTTTGAGCAGAAAAATAAATTATGGCAGTTTGAATTTGGACTGGTAATGAGTAGAAAACGAAGCAAATAAAAAAGTTATTCCCAAGGCAAATTAAAAGTTGTGTAAGGAAGAAAAAGTAGTCCAAGCTTACTAGATGGCTCTGCTCTCAATATCACTATATAATCAAAATAAAGTAAACATGGATTATTGAACCAAGGAAAGTTAAGATGTAACCATGCAGGAATGGTAGGAGATGGAAGAATGTATGTGTGTGCTGTGGGAAGGGGAAAGAATGAGAGCTAAATCTTCCTCCTCTGTAGGGGCAGTCAATAGCTACTGCTCACAACTGAGGGATCATGAAGTAGCACAATACTAGCATCTTATTCAGAAACATAGAGCTAAATGTCAAAAAGAAAAAGCAGCTAAAAGAGTTATAAGTAGCTGTCTCTGATGGGGAAAGCAGAGGACTGTTGTTTTTCATAACAAGTCTTATAGAATTCTTGAGTCTTTAAAATATGTGCAAAAAACCTTGCTAAAAATAGAAACCAAATAAAAGCAAAGGCAAATGGAGAGTGAAGAAGTGAAAGTGGCAGCTATAGACATGAGAGATATGGCTTTGAGAGATAAGGTTCTTAAGAGAAATAGAAAAGTGAATTATGGTAGGTTGGGTCAAGGGTGGGTTTTGTTTTGTTTCATTTTGTTTTGAGACAGGGTCTTGCTCTGTTGGCCAGGCTGGAGTGCAGTGGTAAGATCATGGCTCACTACAGCCGTGACCACCTGGGCTGAAGTGATCCTCCCACCTCAGCCTCCCAAGTACCTGGAAGCAGTGAGTAAGTAGGGAGGAGCAGAACTACCCTAAGAGCAAATTATGATAGATGTGCCATGATTGAGATCCTCACTCTTGGGCCAGCAGCAAGCAGGGGAGGCCAAGACCTTCATTAAACCAGAATTCATAAGGAGCTCGAAATGGTTCCAAGTTGGCAGTGACACCTGGCTCTCTGGGTGCCACCATGCCCAGCTAATTTTTTATTTTTTGTCAAGACGGGGTTTCACCATGTTGCCCAGGTTGGTCTTGAACTCCTGGGCTCAAGTGATCCTCCTGTCTCAGTCTCCCGAAATGTTGGGATTACAGGCATGAACCACCACACCTGGCCAAGGGTGGGTTTTTTAAAGATGGGAAATAGAGCACATTTGAGATGGGAACTGTCTCCCTGCGAGAGAACTGATGGTGCAGGAGAGGGAGGATTCCAATGGAGCAGGGTCCTTGAGAAGATTAAAGGGATGGGATCTAAAACCCACAGTGTGGGGTGGGCTTTTCTTCCCTTTACTGAACAAAAGGGAATAAAAAGGTAGGTGGAGACACAAGCAGAATTGTAGAATTTCTCATGGCTATGCTTGTCTTATCAGGCCTTAAGACACCCAGAACAGAACACAATATAATATACCAGTAATTCTGTGAGAAGCAACACACAAACTACACCCAGACATGTGATCCTTCAACCTTCCTACAGTGCAGAATGACAGAATTGCATATGTTTGATGAATAATTCCCTCACAATAGATGTATTACCATTTTGCCTCATAGAAATAAGAAAATCTACATTTAAAAAAAAAAAAAAAAAAAAAAAAACTTCCACTGATAACATCTCGGACCAAATATTCTTGCAGGCCCTTGATATGGTTTGGCTGTGTCCCCACCCAAATCTCATTCTGAATTGTAATCCCATAATCCCCACGTGTGAGACCCAGTGGGAGGTAATTGAATCGTGGAGGTGGTTACCCTCATGCTGTTCTCATGATAGTGAGTGAGTTCTCACAAGATCTGATGGTTTTATAAGGAACTTTTCCCCCTTTTGCTCGGCACTTCTCCTTGCCGCTGCCATGTGAAGAAGGACATGTTTGTTTCCCCTTCCACCAGGATTATAAGTTTCCTAAGGCTTCTTCAGCCCTGTGGAACTGTGAGTCAATTAAACTTCTTTCCCTTATATATTACCCAGTCTCAGGTATGTCTTTATTAGTAGCATAAGAATGGACTAATACAGCTCTCCTTCTGCAAAACAATTACATCCTAGATAAAACATAGATGAGATGGGCTTGTAGGAAATATAAGATGTTGCCAAGGGACTCCTCCACACAAAATGGAGCAAACTATAAGTAGAAATTAGAGCTGGAAGCAGTGAGCAAGCAGGGAGGAGCACAGCTACGCTAAGATCTAATAATGGTAGACGTGCCATGATCCAGGTCAGCAATGGGGAGGGAAGGCCAAACCTAAGACCTTCATTAAACCAGAACTCATGAGGAGCTCTAAATGGTTCCAAGCTGGCAGTGACCCATGGCTCTCAGAAGAAGCAGATGCAAATTTTCCCTAGAGAGAGCACCCCCAACCCAAGCTGAGAAGACTCCCACAGATGAAGACCTAATAAATACACAGTCAGAGATCAGCAGGCCCAGGAGGGGCAATGCCACCATGAGTGAGAGTTGGCAGACACATTTTAAAGAAAAGATGGGAAAAGCAAATCACAAATGAAATAAAAGACCCATCTGTGGCTTTGAATATCACCTGAATAGTTAATAGAATGCACATATATGGGTCCCATTCCAGACCTACTGAGCCTGGGAATGTCTTAACACTCATTCCCCACAGAGAGGAAGTCAGACAGCTGGGTGCACCGTCCCTATTTTCCTTTCCACAATTATCTTTGTATAGCTTTTGCTAACCTTGCAGGGAGATGTAAATACAGCAGGCCCATCCATTCAAAGGCAAAAATAAAACTAAGAAAATAGCTAAACAAGATAGCACCCCCTAGTGCCAGGAAGGTAGGAACTGACTTGGCTTGGGTGCTCCCTGTCTCCTGCAGAGCAGAGCACAACCCTAGACTGTCCCCACGAGCCCTTGAGGCATCACTATGCGGGAATGAAATGTTCATCACTCCTCAGTGACTACAATGCACAAAATACTGTGATTGAAGATAATGGGAAATGGGCGCCATAATAATAACGAATGTCTTAATAGCCTAAGGTAAACTGTGTTCACTGGGAATCTAAAAGCGCTTATATAATCCATAGAAAACTTCGCAGGAGGACCAAGAAGGGGCTGGGAAAAGAACTCGTTTTAAAGAAAGAGAGCATCAGGCATGGGCTGGGTCCAAAGACAATGAGCCCATTCCAAATAGAAGTGCTAATTTTGAGTACAGTAGAGGTTGGTTTTAATTTACCTGGTCCAACCTCAATGGCCCTTACCTTATGGAGAGCACCCAACAAAAAAGGGAAAACTGCAAACAAAGGATAGCACTGCTTTGCAGTTTTGTAGCTTAAGGAGCATGCTATTAGGCTAAGAGGAAAATGGGAATTGGAAAATGCCTTGTGTGAAAACCAGTAACAACAGCCAAGCATGGTGGCACATGGCTGTAATCTCAGCACTCTGGGAGGCTGAGGCAGGCGGATTACTTGAGGTCTGGAGTTCAACACCAGCCTGGCCAACATGATGAAACTCTGTTTCTACTAAAAATACAAAAATTAGCCGGGCGTGGTGGCGCATGCCTGTAGTCCCAACTACTCTGGAGTCTGAGGCAAGAGAATCGCTTGAACATGAGAGGCAGAGGCGGCAGTGAGCCAAGATCGTGCCACTGCACTCCAGTCTGGGCAACAGAGCAAGACCCCATCTCAAAAAAGAAAAAAAAAAGAAAAGAAAGAAAACAAAACAACAACAATAACCAATCAATCAGGGTTGAATGGCATCAGCCCTATCAGGCAGGTGTTACTACTGTGATTATGTTACAGATGAGCAAAATGAATTCAGAGAGGTTGAGTAACTTGCTTAACTTTACCCAGCAATAAATTGTGGAGGCAAGCCCAAGCATAGGACTTGCTCAACTTTACAGGTCATGTTCTTAACAGATTTTTTTTTCTGATTTGATTGTTTAAAGAGGTGACTGAATTTCATGATTCAAGATTTAGGAAAATTATTACACAATGCTTAGTGAAAATTTCTTCTGCTATCACTGCCCCCAGGCCTCGAGCTTCCCTCCTCATAGGCAAACAGCGTCATTAGATGAAGTGTAATATTCTAGAGATATTTTCTGAGTTTGATTTTGCTGCACCGTTCTGAAGCTCACATTTTTCACCTAGGAAAATATCTTGCAGATCGCTCCTTATCAGTACACAAACGGCTTCCTTGTTCTGTTTTCCAGCTGCAGGATTTCATTTTGTGTGGAGGTGCCATGATGTCGCTCACCAGTTCCCAGTCAATAGACATGAGCCCCATTTCCATTCTTCACTGTAGCTGACGCTCTTTATTCTGAGAAAACTCCACTCCCTCCTGAGAGATCTTGGGAGACTCCCATGACAATGAGGCTCCTCTAAGCCACAAGACACGGCCACATTCTCAAGTTACTTTAACCAGTGAGAGTGCATTGTGAGACACACAAGAACACAGACCAAAAAAAAAAAAAACTGGGAAGCAGCTTGACAAAGGCAGGCGGAGAGTAGCTCCACCGTGGGCACCAGGCACCTCTGCCCATTTCCTGCCACCACCCATGGCTGTGAGGGGCTCCATGAGCCACCCGGACATTGTCACCATATCTACCATCCTGCCAGTTGCTGGGCTTCTGCAACTAATCAGCCTACATCTAAAAGCAAGGTCATTTTAAGAGGGTCTCCGTGACTCTGGCCTACTTGCTGAGTCCAAATGTCCATGCAGGAGAGGGGCAGGGTCTCTATCACGTGGCCCCCTTGCTACTGGTGGAAGGTGTCCAGGTTCTTGGGGTCTTGAACAAAGAATTGGACAAAATTACAAAGGAAGGAAAGAATGAAGCAACAAAAGCAGAGACTTATTGAAAATGAGATGGGAGTGGGCCCGAGCATAGGGGCTCAAGAGCCCCGTTACAGAATTTTCTGGGATTTAAATACCCTCTAGAAGTTTTCACTGGTTACTTGGTGTACACCCTATGTAAATGAAGAGGATCAAGTAAAGTTACAAAGACATTTAATGGGTTTACACCTTGTGTCAATCGTGAGGATATTTCCTGTAATAGCCGAAGTATTTCCATTTGATTTAGTTCTAGGAAGTCAGCATGAATCAGTCTTATGTTCCCTGCCTCCAGACTGCATTCTCCTGTCTCACCCCGGGCAGACTGGGGAGCTGCTGGCTGGTCAGCTGGTCAGCTCCCCTGGGAACAGGGCCCATCCCAATTCCCACCAGGTGTAGCCAGGGTGGTGAAGTCAAGTGGGAGAACGTGAGGTCCTGTGCATAAGGTCCCGTTTCCTCAGAAGGGGCTTGGGGCACTCAGGCATCAGATACTGTACCTTCTGCCCAGGGATCCCAGAGCTGCCTGGAGGAATTTGAGCAGGCTGGAATTCCTGCTGAGCAAGCAAGGCCAGAGTCTCAGAGACCCTCTTAAAGTGACCTTGCTTTTAGATGCAAGCCGATTCAGTCTAGGGAAAAAAATGACCACATGGAACCACTTGTAAGGGTCTCTAGCTTAAAAAAAAAAAAATTATATACCTTATCTCACCAAAGTCTCAGGAAGCAGATATTATCAGCAGCATTCCCATTTGACAAATGAGAAGACAAGCTTACAGAGGTTACCTGAATTGCCAGGATCACACCGCTAGTCAGCAAGGGAGCTGAGACTCAAACCTGCGTCTTCAGACTCCAGTTTGCACCTCCTTCTGACTGCACAGCCCTGCAAGCTCCAGAACATCTCCCTTGCCAGTTCTCCTTCTTTTCCCTGGCTGTTGAATGGTGACGCTCCCAAGGCCGTCCGTTAGGGCCTGCATTTCTCTCCCTCTCCACACTCTCTGGTTGTTCTCATTTACCTCCTTGCCTTGGCCTAATTTCAAAAAGTCAGTGGCCCCTAGAACTCTCTCCAGCCCAGATCTTTCTCCTGAGTTCCATACCTATAAATCTAATGCCTTATTGGATGCCTCCACTTGCCTGTCCAAGTCACCTCAAGCGCAGTGTTTCTAAACTGAAACTCATCTTTCTCTGTAAACTGCTTCTCCTTCTGTGCTCTCTGAGTAGCAGTGACTTCACTTCTGAAGCACAGACTATGTGTTAATTATTTCATACATGCAAGAGAGGGGTATCATCGTCCCATTTTACAAAGGATAAAAGTAAGGCTTGGAGACATTAACTTGCTTGCACAAGGCCATGGTACCAAGTTGTTGACAGAGCCAGGGTTCAAACCAAGCTCTATTCTGCATTTTCTCTCACTGGCACAGGCTGCCTGGAAACCATGGGGCCTCAGCCCTTCACTCTGTTGCACGAACCAAAAGTCATGGGTCATTCTTGACTCCTCCAACGCTCCCCACCCTCCTCCCACCCTCACCCACCCCAGCTTCTCACCCCCACAGCTGCTTCAGAGCTGAGTCAATCAGTTCTACCACCTAAATGCTTCTCAAGCTGTGCCTTCTCTCCATTCCTATTGTCACTTCCTTAGCTTAGCCCCTGAATTATGTCTCCCTCAATATCTGAAATAACTTCCTAACTAGTTTCTTCGTCTCTAGTAACAACCCCGCTTCAAATCCTCTCTCCCTGTGAATGAGCTTTCTAAAATACACCCGATCATTGCATTCACCTGGTTAAGAACCTCCAAAAGCTTCCACTACCTTCAGGATAAAATCCCAAATTCCTGTTTCTGCTGCTGCCTGTATATGCAGGTGATCCCTTGCTGGGTCTCTGAAATGGGTTCATCTCTTCAAGGTTTTTGCTAACTGAGACGATACAGTCCTCTTGTTGCACATTGCACTGATCCAGGCCATCTATACTGTATTCCAATGAGATACAGAATAATGCTTGAGTGAGAGCCTTTCATATGCAAAAATAAAGACTGAATTATGCAATAACTATTGATAAGTTTACAGTAATCCATCATGCAATTGTTTACCCAATAGATTGCATTTATATTGTCTTTGGTACCACGTAATTTGTAAATTTTCATGACAGTGTAACCAGTTAGGCCTAGGGTGGCAGGACTTAAGTGTTGCTGAATCATTTATTACTCCGCGCCTCATTGAAAAGTGCTTCATAAACTTTCTAAAACTGTTCAACAGAGAGAGGGTAATTTGTGCTCTGCCAACAAAGGATTCTGTTGTTGGGTGCCTATCAGCATATTAAAGGCTCAGAGAAAACCAGCAATGCAGAAACTAGAGCAATTTTATTCTCAGAAGATGATTTTCTTCTGCACATCCATCATCTTCTGAAAGAGTTTGCCCTCAACAGAAGTTTGAGGGCATTGGGAGAGAGTGCCGAGGCCCTGAAGGCTTCTGGAATTTCTCTGACTCTGACATCAGGATGCAAGCACAGACCTGCTACTCTCTCAGAAACATCTTTGGTTAACTCCTGTTGGTCTTTCAAGATTCAGTTCAGATGGCATTTCCTCCTAGTGCACTTCCTCTCTCTGTCTGTCACACACGCACACATGCACATGCACCCACACATTTGTGACATGTGTAATAATTGCATGGGATTTCCTAACACCCTCTCTCATAATACCTGTCTGTATTTTCTATTGGTTGATAGAAAATTCAGCCCAGACTGATGAGAGCCAAAGGGAAGTTTATAGGCATTGGAGGCACCCTGCTGCAGCAGCTCCAGTCTCACCCATCCCCACTCCGTCCCAGGTCCAAGTTCAGCAGGAAAGCAGGATTGTCTCATAGGTTTTGTGGCCAGCCTGAGGAAATTCCCCAGACTATGAATCCCCGAAGGTGGGCCAGGGTCTCTTATCCCACATCCAGCCCCTAGCACCTTCCTTGGCATGCCTTGTTTTCAACAAATAACAATGGGGACAGAAAATGTTCAAAGCAAGGCTCCTACCTTGAAGGAGTTTGTAGTCTAGTTCAAGAGTCAGTATGTATAAACAGAATAAAAATACAATAGACCATACAAGGTAACATAAGTGCCAAATGAGTAACTTGGGCATTAAGTGTCAAAGGAATTCAAAGATGGGACAGTTTTGGGAGTTGATAAATAAGACATATATCCTGAACTGGAGAAACTGTTTCTAGTAGGAAAGAAAGGTGTGTTACACAGCAAATGCCAATACAGACTGATAAGTATGGGGGCAGGGTGTTCATCAGCATCTTCTGTCAGTTCTAGAAAGGTTTTCTTTTTTCCTAAATGATTCAAATAATAGCAGCCTTATTTTTCTTGGTCTTATTTCCTTTTTTTACTAATATATTCTTCAAGACAAGAATAGGGGCCCTCTGTTGGTGTGTGACTGACTCTGGAGACGGGTCTCCACATCTCAGCCTAACACAGAGCAGCCTGATTTCATTTCACTGCAGCATCATGGTTTTCCATAACTTCTCTGTGTTTTTTTTTTGTTTGTTTGTTTTTTGTTTTTTTTTTTGAGACAGAGTCTCACACTGTCACCCGGGCTGGAGTGCAATGGCATGATCTCAGCTCACTGCAACCTCTACCTCCCGGGTTCAAGCGATTCTCCTGCCTCAGCCTCCTGAGTAGCTGGGATTACAGGCACCCACCACCACGCCCAGCTAATTTTTTGTATTTTTAGTAGAGATAGGCTTTCACTATGTTGGCCAGGCTGGTCTTGAACTCCTGACCTCATTATCCGGCCACCTCGGCCTCCCAAAGTGCTAGGATTACAGGCGTGAGCCACGGCGCCCGGCCCATTACTTCTCTTCTTAGCTGAGCATTTAGCTGCTGTTAAAGTCAATTAAGTCCTGCCCCTAGAAGCGTGCTGTGGATGACCGCAGTAACACCTCTGCCGAAGACCATGCAGCTGGGTGTATTGACCTCATGGAATAAGGGTTGCAGACATAGGCCGGGCGCGGTGGCTCAAGCCTGTAATCCCAGCACTTTGGGAGGCCGAGACGGGCGGATCACGAGGTCAGGAGATCGAGACCATCCTGGCTGACACGGTGAAACCCCGTCTCTACTAAAAAATACAAAAAACTAGCCGGGCGAGGTGGCGGGTGCCTGTAGTCCCAGCTACTTGGGAGGCTGAGGCAGGAGAATGGCGTGAACCCGGGAGGTGGAGCTTGCAGTGAGCTGAGATCCGGCCACTGCACTCCAGCCTGGGTGGCAGAGCGAGACTCCGTCTAAAAAAAAAAAAAAAAAAAAAAAGGGTTGCAGACATGGTGAGAAAGGTTTCCTCGCTCTGATAGAACATTCTCCTCTCTGATTTTGACACTGGAATTTGAACAAATTTCATTTTAAGGGTTGGTCTTCAACGTGCAGGGAAGAGTTTGGCAGAAGAAAGAGGAAGAGCTGGTGACGTATGTCTCTCACAGTCCCCAGAAGACCCTTGAGTGGCTCCACATCACTCACAAGACAAAACCCCAACTCTGTGATGATGACCACCAAGGCCCTGTCTGCCACCTCCAAGCCAGGCTCATCTCTCGGTGCTTCCTAACTTGCATTTTACCTCCAGCAGCTCAAAAGTGTTCCTGCTCCCATGCATCCTATCCTATGCCCTTGCTCGTGATGTTTCCTGGCCTGACACTCACCACCTGTGGCTTGGTTAACTGTGTTATCCTTTAAGCCTCAGCTCAGCTATCACCTCTTCTGGGAATCCTTCTCTGATCTGTCTGCCTATTGAGGAGTAAGTGCTCCCATTATACATTGTGTGCAGCTCTATTTGTATGTGTGAACTAGAGTAGGACTTAACCTTTGCTAAAGGGTAGATCCATCACCAGCATTCCACGCAGGGCCCAGCATGAAGTGGACATTCAACACAATGTTTGAATGACAATGAATGAATGAATGAATGAATGAATGAATGAATGAAAATGCATCGTACACAAATGGATGCTTGCCTCTGGCACCTTGACCTCCTCCAAACCCTTTCCCTTCTGGGTGTCTGTTCCGTGTTTTCACCATTTTCCTTCCTTCCTTCCTTCCCTCCTTCCTTCCTTCCCTCCCTCCCTCCCTCCCTCCCTCCCTTCCTTCCTTCCTTCCTTCCTTCCTTCCTTCCTTCCTTCCATCCTTCCTTCCTTCCTCCCTCCCTCCCTCCCTTCCTCCTTCCTCCTTCCCTCCCTCTCTTTTTTCTTCTTTCTTTCTTTTTCTTTCCCTCTCCTTTCCCCAGATGTCATTAAAATCTTCCAATAGGAAGACGTCCTACAAACTCATCCTTACCAAGTGCAAATGGGCAATATGACATAGCATGTCTCCATCCACCACCAGCACCACCACTGAGTACTTTTTAAAAAACACAACACATAGTCTTAAAGCCAAAGGAATAAAGTGATAATATTGGGGTTCAGCATTGGCTGGATCCATATGGCCTTGCTGGCACCTGTCTGCTCACCCACCATGCTTCTCTGCTGCTGGAGGACAGAGCAATGGGTGTGCCAGGGTCAGAGGCGATGCTGTTACCCAGCAGAAAAGCAATGAATACGGGCAGCGCTGCATGTGGTAGGGCTTAGTGGTTGTGTGCTTGGGGCTCTAGAGTCCAACTGTCTGGATTGAAATATCAGATTGACTGTTGTGTGACATTGGACAGATCACTTAACTTCTCTCAGGGTGGATAAAAATGCTTACCTCTGGGATAATCGGAATTAAATGAGGTAATCCCTGCAAAGCATTTAACATAGTAAGTGACTCATCATCAATACCTGCCAAACATTAAATATTGTATCCGTTAGCCAGTGCTACATAACAAATCAGCCCAAAACTTAGTGGCTTCAAACAATAACAATAATTTGTTTTTACCTCGTGAGTCTAGGGGTTCTCTCTCTCAAGCAGTTACAGTCAGATGGTGACTGGGGCTAGAATCATCTGGAGGGTCACTGGTGTGTCTGCACCTAGGATGAGAAGCCTCAAATAGCTGATAGCTGGAACCGCCGGATTTCTCCAGCAACTCACTCTATCTCTATGTCATTTTGCAATGAAGACTGTCCAGCATGAAGGCAGGCACAATATCACCTTTGATGCCCAAGCATCAGAAGTCTCAGATACCACTTTCTTCACACTCTACCAGGGAAGACAGTCACAAAAGCCCATCCAGTTTCAAGGGGAGGGGACATAGACTCTCCCTCTTGGTGGAGATGTGTCAAGGTTTCAAAAGAATATGTGGGGGGTGGGGGGAAATATTATTAAGACCATTTTTGGAAAATACGATAGGACACAGTATTTTTATAGTTACCATTTACTGAGTCATATGCCTTATGACTTGCTTGTATTATCTTGAAGTATCTTAAAGCATTGGATTGGTTGGTTAAATGGCAGGGTTAGGAGCGTATTTCTGAGCATGGAAATATACATAAGGCATGTGATCTGAAAGTCACAGAAATTAAAATCCTTTCTTTTCTATAGAGAGAAGAAGTGGGGATAGTTGTTGATTATCAAACATGCAAGAGTTACATACAACCCCTAATTCAAATTACATTCAATTACTCAAAGCAAAGCTTAGAAAATTGTATTTCAACTGACTACTTGAGAAAATTAGACTAATTTATCTGTAACCAGCTACAAATAATTTGCTGTATTTCTAACAAATAGCGTCTGTGAAACTCCTGGGTTTATGTTGTTGTTGTTGTTTTGTTTTTTCACACCTGAGCTCCTTTAACTTTCCCAGTGGCCCAGATAAGAAGGTGTCAAAGGAAGAAGGAACATCCAAGCACCCAAGTTTCTACATGTGAACAGAGGAGGAGATGGCTATGGCTATGTCTACTGCATGAAAACCATGGGTTAGCTACTACATCTGAGATTTCCTCCATTTTTGACATTCCATAAAGGCCTTTCTAAGAAGTATGTTTATCTAAGCCAAGGAAGTAGGTTATATGGGAGGGAAATACTTTAGCTTGCATATTAGGGAACTAGTTTATCTCACAAAAATCCATGACCACTTATTGCTACCAATCAAAATGCAGTCCCTAGGGGTGTGAGTGATGGAATGGAAGGGATCTAGGGCTGGCAGGAGCCTGGAACCTTGCATACTTGTGGTGGATATCTGGGCATCGGGGCTCTGAAAGGAGGTATCTTGGATCCAAGAACAAACTTTGTTCTTCAAATTTTTTCCACTGCCAGCCATACATATGGTAATCAGAGATCTATATCAGTCAATAAAAAGGGATATAGATCAGTTGGGGGTAAGTCAGGAAAATAGAAACCCCAGGACTTGTTTTAACAGAAAATTTAAAACAAGAATTAGAGGACTGAAAATTGCAAAAGAAAAACTGAGATTACACAGAGATCATGAATGCAGGAAGCAGCTCTCATTTCTAAGGTTGAAGGAACAAAGAAAAGAGTTTGAAGTTGTCAGAAATTAAATGCTTAAAAAACAGACCTATACGAATGGCACAACAGACCTCTAAGAAGAAGCCACTGTACTGCTCAGCAGGTGCTGGTACCTCTAGAGGGAGCGTGTTGGAAGAAACTGGAGACCAGACCACTTACAACTGTAGGGAAGGGGCTATAGAGGAAATGCAAACAGAATGACAAACAAACAGAAAGCAGTCCTTCAGTCTTGCAATCTCCCTCTATTGCCCAAGTGGCAGAATCTAACAAAGAAGTAGCTGGCAGAACCTAACAAGGAATTAGCTGGCAAAAAAGAAACGCAGTTTGCAGAATATCCACCCCAGCATCACAGAGCAGAGAATAGAAGGGTGTTGGAGTGGAGGGAAAAGAGATTAATAATTGGCCCAAGGTGTGTCTCAGGATATGCAGGTGCTGGCTGTCAGAGCCTCTTACAACATAATGTCACAACTCTTCAGGTGAGCAGCTCAGTTGACAACCCACTTGATTTCCCTCTGTGCTTTGGTGGACAGTAAACTTAGGGCTACACTTTGCTAAGTGAAAGTACCCACCTTCAGATATGATAACTTTTACTAGGCTATCTTTAAATTCACTGACTTTTCCCTCTTTCATCTCCATTTTGCTATTAAGCCCATTAATGACTTAATTTATTTCAAGTATATATTTGTTTCAGTTCTATAATTTTCATTTGGTTCTTTTTATTGTTCTATTTCTCTGCTGAGATTTGCTCTTTTGTAAGTCATCACAACATATTTTCTTTTGTATCATTTAGTGTAATTATAATACCTGCTTTGAAAATTATTTTAAGCTTTTGTGAGCCTGCTCATTCCAACATCTAGGTCAGATCCAAATCAACCTCCATTAATTATCTTTTTTTCTTGAGAATGTGGCACATTTTCCTATTTCTTAGTGTGTTGAGTTATTTGGGATGGTATCATGGACATTGTGAATGTTGGGCTGTGCAGAGTCTGGATTCTGCCATATTCCTCCAGTGAAGGTTGATTTTCTTTTAGCAGGGAATTAACTTGGTTGGATTCCAGCTGCAAACTCTGCCTCTCGGGGTGCAGCTCAAATCTCAGTTCACTGGGTTGCTTGAAATCTGCACTATGTATGCATGATTTAATGGTTAGTCAGAGAGTTGGCCAAAATATAAGGAATTTGGGGCTCTCTGGCTCTTTCCATGTCTGGATTTCCCTCTTTCACTTTCCAGGAGTTGTGGTTGCCCTGAATGTTATCATCTGATTCTTCAGGCCGGAAGGATTGTAGCTTTTGGATTGGCATTTTAGCTATCTACCATGTGGTACGATGAGGCCTGGCTTTAGCTGAAAAGCCATGAAAACAAAACAAAACAAAAAAACTCACCCCATGCTATTTCCATCTTCGAAGTATTGATTGTCCAGAGTTTATAGGTACAATTTGTGGGAGGGTTGGTCCAATGAGAGCTTATTTTGCCAATATCAGAAGCAGAACTGCAAGTAGCCATGCTTAACTTAGACTCTTTTAGACAATTATCTCTCTGATACCCTTCTTACTTGGTATTTGCTGTTTTTAGCCCTCATCTTACTGATTATATCATATTTGTGCTGTTGTAAGATGCCTTGAATCCTCTCCAAATGCAAATGTATGTACATAATTAATAAACAAATGGATAGATAGGTTAAAAAATAAAGCCCTGCTGCTTTGGGAAGAAAACTACACATACTCCAAGTAGTTTCTTTCTCTAGGCCAGTAGTTGCATGATTTGGTCTCAGACAGGCCGACTAACTCAGTGAATGGGAAGAATAGTGGTTCACAGTGAAGGGATGTCATTTCAATTCCAATTCCAGGCAAGAAAGTGCCAATTCTGTGAACAAAGGGAAAAATGGGCTTGTATTGGCTGAGGTGGCACTCTATTCCATCCCCTTCTGCTGGTTCCCCTTGGGGACCTTTGCCCATTCTGTGAGGTCCTCATGGGACTGTAGATCATTGTGCACCAGCCTCCCACTATAGAGATGGCCACACCACTCAAGCTGGCCAATAAGGGCTTCCCATCTCTTGGCCAAAGATGTTGGTTCAGGGGTGGAATTGCCTCTGGGATTTATAGCTCTGTGGACTCTGCTGAAACAAGCCTCCCTTCTACTGTGTTTGCTGAGCTGGGAAGAAGGAAACACGGGAATCAAAAAGGACCAAGAGACATCTTGCCCACCGTAAGAGGAAAGTTTGTTGAAATGAAGGGAAACATAATTAGCAGAGCTGAGACACAGAGAGGCAACCCTATATTCAGCCATATCTGAAAGCAAATTCACCTCTAGACACTTCCCAATTATATGAACCAATGCATTCTTTTTCAGCTCAAGCTAGTTTAAATTGCGTTCCTTTTACTCTTAACCAAAGAAGTTCTGACAAATGCCAACAGCAGTATTATGAGATTCAAGCACTAGAATTTGTGGTACTCAGTATACATCGGATTCTTTGTAAACTATACAGCTGTGCTAATAATATTTTATGACAATGCATTCCTATTCATTTCAAAATGCCTACAAACCTATACAACATATGACACTGATATCTTAATCATAATCGCTTCCAATCGTCTCAATTCAACAACATCATAGCAAAGCACAACTTAAGAAGTAGTCTCATTTCCTTCTTTGAAGGCAAATAGCATTTCTTAAGTGGAGACTTGCATTTTTATTGCTAAATCATGATTCAATCTAAATAAAATTAACAAAAGACAACAATGACTTCTAATACTCCATATTTGATAACTGTTTAAAACATTTGCCTTAAGTAAATATTCACTCGCTAGTTCCCTTAAGTAAATGTTCACTGGGCTATACAATAAGGAGAGTGGGCCATGTTGATCCTTTTATTTCCGGGAAAGAAGATTCCAAGGCTAACATTTACCTAACCACACTTCTTTGTTGAGAGAGTAATACTCAGTATGGTACAAACAGAAAAAGTCTTGACTCTTTCTGACCTCTACCTCTTTGAGCAACTTCTCTCAAATTGTTTTCCCTGCACCTGGATGAATTCTCAGAAAGGTCCCATAGCTTTTCCAGTCATCCCATTTATTAATGAAGGGTCTTCTTTTTCAGATACTGGAAAGTCCAGAATAGGGCAGAATGAGGTCCCATAAAACTGGGATAGTTCATTCTACTATGAGATATTTTGGTCGACTACCAAAGCTATAATCCCACATCCACTTTAAAACTCAGAACCGATTCGGGCTCAAAAACCCAACATAGGGAAGAAGAAGCCTGGGGGCTTCTCTCTGTTTCCTTATCTTGCTCAAATACTTTCTGGCACCTCCAAATTTGGAGATGTGGATAAGGGGCAGAAAGTTCCAGCGCAGTTTTTGATAACTGCAGGTGTTTTCTGGAATCAGTGCCCTGGGCATGGCACACCTCATGCTCACTCGCTCCCATGTGGACTCCTGTAGGTTTCTTGGAGGTCTCCGATGATGCTCCTCAAGTTGTGTCATGTATGTATGACTCCCCCAGCCTCTGACTTCTGAGGTCCACTCACCTCTGAGTCACTCTGCTGGGATCACCTTGCCTTCTAGATGGTTCTTTGGGGCAGAGTCCCATTCAAGATAACTCAGCGCCTGCTCTCTTCTGTGGGGTCCTCATCCAGCCGTGGAAAGCACCCTCCTGCGCCCTGTGGCTGTGAGTGCAGCTCACTGCACGCCCCCTCTCCTCATCCTGCCACCATAGGCCACTCTAACAGGGCTTGGCCTTTAGGGTTTGAAATGTGGCTCAAGTATGAGTCCTTTTGTCCCTCCAACTCCCCAGTGCACCTGTCAAGCTCCCTGAGGGTTGTTTTGAAGCCTCAAAATCTCACGAGGCTTGTTGTGGGGTGGTGGTGGGGACAGGAAGGGGGCACGGTGAGACGCTCCTGCCTCATTCCTCCAACAGCTCTCATTCTAAAGAACTCCCCTCTGCCTGTCCCTTGCTCTGTCCCCCCAGCCTCTTCTTGTGTAGTCGCCAGGCATATAAGGAGCCAAAAGTCTGAAAATGGATTTTATAATCTTTTAGTGAGTCCTGCATAGATAAGCAGTTATTTTTCTTTCCCTCTGGGGTCTCTGCTGAAACTGTGGAATAACAGGAGAAGTTGCACCTAACATCCTGGTAGAAATGATTCACAGTAAGCATCCAAACACAGTTTCCCCTGCTCCCCACTCACACCCTGAGAGATGGATGGGCCAGATGTCATAATCCTCCTCCCACGTGACAGAGGAGCAAAGTGGCAATGCGAGTTACCTAACTAGAAACAGAGGGGTAGGCTGAACCCAGCTCTCTTGACTCAATCTGAATGTTCTTTCTGCGGCCAAAGGCCAGTGTGCAGCTTGGAGTATCCCATGGTGGCCACGAGGGGGCAGTGACAGGCATGCTGACCACAGCGGCCCACAACCCAGCCAGAGGGGTCGTGGAGGCCCTCCCATCTCACTCACACTGCCAGCCACGCCTGCCTTCTGATCTTTCTTCAGACACACCAAGCCCTTTCTCATGCTGGCGTTTACGATTAGCATCCTAGAGCCAGAAATTGGGCACTTAAAACAGAAATCAATCTCTCTCCTGGTTCTGGAGGTATAGGAAATCAAAGTGTCAGCTGGGGTGGTTCCTTCTGAGGGAGAGTCTGTTCCATGCCTCTCTCCTAGCATCTGGCAACAACAGGCAATGCTGGGTGTCCCTTGGCTTGTCGCGGCATCACTCCCGTCTGCTTTCATTCTCATGTGGTCATCTTCTCTCTGTGTGTCTTTCGCCTCTTTTTAGGAGAATACCAGCTATATTGGATTAAAAGCCTCCCTTACTCCAATATGACCTAAAGTCATCTGCAACAATCTTATTTTTAAATAAGGTCTGATCCTGCAGAGAGTCAGGTGGTTAGAATGTCAACTTATCTTTTGGGGAAGACACAATTCAACCCTAAAACCACTGCCTTTGTCTGTAAATCCACCCCCACTTCCCTGACCGCTCGTTTCATTACTGAGGTCTCAGCCTCTGCGTCAGCTTTCCCTCTCCCTGGGCCACCTCAAAGCTCAACGCCAGCCCAAATAGCTAGAGCAGGATCAGCTGAACTTCAGGGCCAAGCACACCTAGAAACGAACCATGCTGGCTGTCAGCTATGGGTGGTGTTGGTGAAAGGACAGTCCTTCCTGAATGGATGCCTGTTACTCCCAGGGCCACCAGAGTAGGGTGGGCTCTGCCATCAGGGTGACCCTGAAGATGATGATACTGCTTCCTCTACAGAGTTGTTGGAAGGCAAAGGGAAGATATGCTGTAAAAACCTACCACAATGTCTGGTACAGAGTAAGCATTTAATAAATGTAAACTATTATTGTGGTCATCAGGATGTCTGGAATCACGGATGCTGTCTCTGTTTTCTCTACACATCTCCACCCCACCAGCCTGTTATCACTGTTACTGTTTCTAAAACATTGAATGATGAGATCGGGTTTCTGTATCAGCTTCCCCTACTGAGCCGGGAGCTCTTTGAGAGTAAGGACTAGGTCTCAGTTTTCCTAGTGTCTTACATGACATCTGCTTCAGGAGAGATGCACACATTAATTACCTAACAATTTTTAATACAGATGAGAATAATTTGGGGCTGCCATTAATTCCAGGAAAGGGGAAGCTTTTGAGCTGACTCTTGTCTTTATTCTATTTCCTTTCTTTCTTTCTTCAGTCCCCTTGGCCTCTGTCTTAAACTCCCTGGGATGGGGTGATGGGTTTGGTTGTTAATGTAAACCCAACCACTCCGAAGTGGTTCAGGAGGCTTCACCGGCTTCATAGACTCGAGGTTTCCAAAACCATCAACAAGAGGGACTTGTTGATGGCAGGGTAGAGGGTGACATTGGTGGGCCTCAAGTTGTCCCCAGTAGCAGCTCCTCAGGCTCATGAGACCCATGTTAGCAACCACACAGTCCCCTCTGCCTCAGGCCCTCCAATCCTCTTAGCTCCCTTGCTTCTGGAGTTACTGGAAAGAAATTAGATCATTTGCCAGCCCATGATTCCTGGACTGAGAAATGCTAGTCTGGTTCACTTTCTTTCCTTGAGACTTCGAGGAAGCCCACACTTAAGGTAAATAGAAATCTGATTTGTGTACAAAGGCCTCTTTTAAAATCTCTCTCAGATCCCATTCTGATATCTGCTGACTTCATGATGTCTATTTTATTTTTTTCATTTTTTAAATGATACATGGTATTTGTACATATTTACAGGGTACATAGGTATTTGGAAACATATACACGATGTGTAATGATCAAATCAGGACATTTGGGATATCCATCACCTTGAGTATTTATCAATTTTTTGTGTTGGGAGCATTTCAAATCTTCTCTACTAGCTATTTTGACATGCATGATACATTGTTGTTAACTATAGTCACCTACTGTGCTATCAAACATTAGACGTATTCCTCCTGTCTAACTGCGTATTTGCACCTATTCACCAATGCTTCTTCATCCCACTTCCTTCCCAGCCTCTAGTAACTGTGCTGTTTCAAAACACTGAATTACAATTCAGGCCCATGGCCCCTGCCTGAACCCTTGTTGTGGGTGGGAAACCCAGTCACCCCTCAGCTGATGGCACGAGATCAGCAGGATCGATAGGTCACATGACAAAGAGAGAAGCAGGTATTCTCTCCACATCTGATAAACACCGACAAGAGTTAGGTGATTCTCCTACACATGGCACTATCTTGTTCTGAGAAAGGATTTGCCTCAACCAAATACAGGGCCTGACAGCTTTTCTCTCCAATGAATCAGTGGGGAGGAGCTGAAGTGACTTTTTGTTTTGAAAGAAATGAAATATTTAAAGAGAGAGTTTTCTATTTTTCCCCTAGGAGAAGGGAGCCCTTAATATTCCCATCAACGATGACACGTATGAATCACAGCCCTTTCTTTCCTATAAAAGCATCATGATTCATTACAAAGCCCGCCAGCTGTGGGCTGCATGTGATTCTCCTGACAGTGCAGGCTTTCCTGGGAGAAGAACTCTGGGAACACACCACTCCCAGCTGCAGGTTATGATGACCAGCCCTCTGTCTGCATCTTTTCAGAGACTGGGGAGGGGCTAGGGGCAACCCTTGTGATGCATGCAGAGCACTCTGCAGAAAGGTCGATCTCCTGTCATCTGTGAACCAGGTCACCTTGGCTGAGAAAGTAAACTGCATTTTTTTAGTTAAAATTTTGTGCATAGACAAAACTGTATAATTGTTTGTTGAATAAGCTTTATAGACGCATAACTTACATACAATCAACTATGCCCATTGCTGTGGACTAAATATTTGTGTTCCCCCCAAAATTGGTATGTGGAGACCTAAGCCCCAGTGTGATGGTGTTAGGAGGTGGGGCCTTTGGGAGGCGATTCAATCATGAAGGCGGAGCTTTCATGAGTGGGATTAATGCCCTTGTTAAAAAGACCCCAGAGAGCTCCCCCATCTAGTCCACCATGAGAGGACTTGGTGAGAAGTTGTCAAGAGGGCGCTCATCAGAACCTGATTGTGCTGGCACCCTGATTTTGTACTTCCAGCCTCCAGAACTGTGAGAAGTCAATTTCTGTTGTCAATAAGCCACCCAATTTGTGATATTTGGGGAGAGCAGCCTGAACAGACTAAGATACCCAATTTATGTGCACATTTTGAGTTTTGACAAATGATACATGTGTGCATCCTCCACCCTAACCAAGAGAGAGAACATTTCTGCCATCCCATAAAGTGTTCTTGTGTCCATGTGCAGTCAGTCTCTCTCACTCCCACCCTGGTCAACCACTGAGCTGCTTCCCATCACTATAGCTTAGTTTGCCTGTTACAGAATTTTAATAAATGGGCACATGTACAGTCTTTTACATACATGGACTCCGGTAATCTTTTACATACATTTACATAAATGGATTCATGTGCAGTCTTTTGTATCTGGCTTTTTTTAAGCTCAGCATGATACTTTTGAAATTCACTAATACTATTGCATGTATGTATAGGTAGTTTGTTTGAGTGGCTGAGAAGTATTCCATTGTATAAATACGCCGCAGCTGGTTCAGCCACTGGCCTGATGATAGGCATTTGGGTTGCTTCCAGGTTGGGGCGATCGTGAATAGAACTGCTGTGAACATTAATGAACAAGTCTTTCTGGGGACATGTGCCCCCCTTTGTCTTGCACACATATTATACTTAGGAGTGGATCAAATATGATGATACAGAGCAGGAGCAGGGATTTGGGGGAAAGGTGAATATTCCAGGTGATAGAAAAGAAAACTATAATATTCTAATAGAGTGGAAATCCACGTGGCATGGGTTGCTGCAGGATGGGTGATACGGCAGCAGGCATGGAGTGTCTTGCAGTACAGAGATTTAACAATTTCTTGCTTTTCTCCAGATTACATGAGCTTGGACAAGCCCCTTACCTTCTGGGACCACCACAAAATGAAAATAATAATATCTGATTCTTACCTCGCCAAGCTTTAAGATCATCTCTTGGGAAATGTTTGGGTCCTTTAAGAGAACTTTAGCTATAAAAAGCCAAGGTGACATACATTGTACTTACATATATGGATTGAGTCCAGGAGGCCAGGCACAGAACAGACATATGGTAAGATCTGTTGGGGAAATATAACCACAACCAAAATCTTCTCCCAACCCAGAAATCCTCTCCACAAAAGTAATAGAAAACAAAAACACTTTGAGTATTGAATAAGCATTAAACCAGAATGTAGTGCCCATTGCAGGCCGTCTGCTGAGAGATTGCAAAGACAGAAAGAAATCTCATCCCTTTATATAGTCAAGTAGGTATAACCCATACATACATGTTTTCAAGATCATCAATAACTAGTTGTCAAATCAGAGGACTTGACAGAACTATTTGCCTGTGTTAGCTAATTGACTTTACTCAGAGGATGAACAAACGTCCCCCCCTTTTTTTTTTTTTTTTTTTTTTTTTTTTTGAGAGAGAGAGTGTTGCTCTGTAGCCCAGGCTGGAGTGCAGTGGCGCAATCTTGGCTCATTGCTATCTCTGCCTCCCGGGTCCTGGTTCAAGCAATTCTCCCGCCTCAGCCTTCTGAGTAGCTGGGATTATAGGCACGTGCCACCATACCCAGCTAATTTTTGTATTTTTTTAGTAGAGGCAGGGTTTCACCATGTTGGCCAGACTAGTCCTGAACTCCTGACCTCGTGATCCACCTACCTCGGCCTCCCAACGTGCTGGGATTACAGGCGTGAGACACTGCGCCCTGCCAACGTCCCCTATCTTTATGAGAGAAGGTGGTTTTGCAACTTGGAGCAAGGTGCCCACTGAGGTTAGGCCCCTCACTTCCCTCAGAAACTGGGACATAGGGATACTACCTCCCTTAATGCTTACATTGCAAAGAGATGGCCTCCTGATCCTTGAGAAAGACATTCCTAGGTCATAAAGCTGAAAAATGCCAATCTAGTCTTCAAAAGGGTTTATATACATTTCAAAGAGAGAAGAAAGAATTTACAATGATAAGGTTTCTAAAGTAAAAGTTCCAAGAAAAAGGAGGGGAGAGAAATCTCTTATCTTTAACAGGGAGACTTAAGCCTTTTATTTTTTAATTCGTGTTTGTCCTTACAGTACATGATGATTGATTCTTAAGATGATGCATACAAAATAACTCACGTATGGTTCCAGCTCTCAATCTGGAGCCTTAGGCTCTGGGATGAGCAAAGGTGAGGATAAAATTGAAGGCTCCAACCCTGCCCGCCTCCCCGCAACCTCTGGCTCCCACAGTGGATGCCACCCAGCATTTCTTTTCCTTTCCGATCCAACCTTTTCTATCTCCGATTCATTTTTATTCACAAGGAGGCGCCTCCTAGGAAACCACTCTTCTGTTTCCCCCACTGCTGGCTCCGGGGCTTTGATTTCTGTTGGGGTCACTGCACTCCTTCAGAAGCCCCAGCAACGTCCTTAACTGACCCTTTCCCTCTGGAGGCACCCGGGTTCCTGGAGGACACAAGACTCCCCACTGTGCCGGGCGTTGTTTTGGTTCCAGGAGCCACCCCCTGCACCCCACTTATTAGATCCAAACCTGGTCATGACCTGCACCCTCTGTCCTGGGCTGATTCCCCTATTGTTCTGTCTGAAAAGAGGCATCTGTAAGCTGCCCAGTCCAATTACCGCGGTTTTTGCCTAAAATGTTACCAATTTTTAAATATTTTTAACTGAAATTGGGTGGCTTCCCTTTCTAATTAATTCAAGTGGCCTCTTCCCTGATGGTGGTGGCTATAATTATAATCACTTAACTCCCAGAGGACTATTTAAAATTTGAGGATGTGCAAGGTGACTTTTTAAAAATCACCCTTTGTTTACCTGGATTTGGTTTCTGGGGAAGAGAAAGCATTTGCACAATAAATGTGTTATCTTACCGTGTTGCTCAGAGAACCACATGTGTTGGCTCCATTCATTTCAGCCCTGTGGAGAGCTGGGGCCGGTGAGTGTGTGTTTGGTGATGTGTGATACTGTAGGAGGAGGGAGATGATGATACTGTCATTATTTAAAATCACTTCCACCCACTGGGCTGAGTCACTGGAACGTCACGGCATGGAATTTTGCATCAGTCCCAAAAATATACCTCTGCGAAGCTTTCTGCTCTCTCTAGCGTGCCTATTCCCTCACTCAGGCCCTCCTTAAAAGGAAGTCTGCGTGCATCTTCTATATAGAGTGCCTAGATTCTTTGCCTGCGTCGTCCTGACCACAGTGATACAGCACATTTGTGCAACACTCGGCATGGCCAACCTGAGCTCTAAAAGGGGCAGTGTGAGTATCCCCACGTTACATGCAAATAAAACTCCTGAACATTCTAGGAGGCTAAGGATTTGACCCAAGCTAAGGAGAGAAGCCTGGGCTAGAATCCAGTTTCCTGCCTTCTGGTCTAATCCTGAAGTGACAAGAGAGGAAAAAGGACTTTGGGTCTAAAAACATGGACCTCTGGGAAAATGCCCCAGCAGAAGACAAAAACCCACTTTAGCTGAAAAGATTCTACCTTCCATTCAATTTCAGATTTCAGAACAAGCCAGACCATTTTCTTTTTTTCCCTCTTGTATTTCAGATCATGATACATATTCTCTCCCTGCTCCTCAAAATCCAAAACAAGAGTCTTCCTATAAGGGCTTGGCTGATTTCCAGAACACGAATAACCGTTCATAAGGAAAAGAGTGACTTTCCAGGCATTAGGCAGTAAGGCCTGGCCTAGCAGTTCTAAGAACACAGCTTTGGGGCCAGACAGGGCTGAGGAAGGTGACTTTGGGCAGGCCACAGTGATGCTGCATCTAGTTTCTTAGAGTTGTACCATCACAGCGTTGTTACGACAGTTAAATGAGATGGTGACCGTAAAGCGCTTCTTAGCATGGAGCCTGCCACTTAGCAAACCCTCTAGAAATGTGGGTGATAGCGATATTATGAATTTTTAATAATTATACCACATACCTGGTGGATACTGGATACTGTAAGTAATTACTCTTGTCTCACTTTTTAGGCAGCTTCTATAATGGCAGTCTTAAGATTTCCTCTGCAAAAGAATTTTAAGCATGTATCTTAAACTCAATGTCTAATCACACTACCAAAACAAATCTGTAATGGAAACGTTTGCTTTACATTTATCATGTGGGTGACTGGAGCCCCCTGCTGTCAGGGAAGCCCTAGTTACCTGTTTTGGGGAGGTTTTGTTTTGTTATTTTGTTTTTTAAATCCAATTTCCAGATAAATTCTTGAGCACCTTCTAGGAAGAATCCTGGTGAGGTTCGGGAGGATTGGTTAACCCATCAGGTCATTACCCAACAGGTCTCGCACCACCAGGGACATGAGAAAACCTGCCCACTCCATATTTACTGGGCATCCTCTCCAACAGCAGGGTAAGTTGGGATTTCTTGACACTTCTTGAGTATTCCAGAGTCCCCTTTCCCAAATAAGAACCTCCATCTTCCTCACAAAGAGATTGGAATCCTCTTGCTGCCCTGTGTACAAAATGTGTCTTGGGGTTCTTTGCTATGTGGAAAGAACCAGAATGACCATGGCAGGCATCTCATTGTGACCCCCTGTCCTGCTCTAAGGAGGGTGGGGCCTGCAAGCCTCCCCCAGCTCCTACCCTTCCCAGGTAAGTACTAATCGCGGCTGCAGAGGGATCTAGTCACATGGTACTGGCAAGAGTTGCAGCAGAGATGTGCCATCTGCCAAAAGGTGGCCTGCATAGGATTCAGCCCAGCAACCCCACTGCTGATGAGACACTCAGATGAAAAGCCTGGTTAGATAATTTGGACCAGTTATCATCATAGCATAACAACAATAAACAGACATTTACAGAGCATTTACTGTGTGCCAGGCATGGTTCTAAGCACATTACATTGATTAACTCTTGAGTTCTGTCCTCAGGCCCCAGAATGGAGAGCATCTGAACTCCTTCCAGACCCTGGGGTGAGGACGCATGCCAGGTAAGAGGAGGAAGGAAAGGAGAGAGCTTTCTCTGTTCTGGAACATCTGCAGGCTTCAAGCCCTCCATATCTCCTCAGAGATGTTCCTGCATCACATCAATTAAGTTTTCTCCTACTTCCAAACTCAGGCGTCTCCAAAATATTTTTTTCTGAAATGACTGGGATCCCTCCCCAACATCTTCACCAGACCACCAGGTGACTCTGGGGTGGCACGTGCCTTCTCTGAGCCTCACTGCTTTCTAGATCATCATCAGCATCTCTAGCTGGAGCTGCCTGCCCAATCTCTGGCCCCAGTAGGACATAAAGATCCTCAATCCGGCCAGGCACGGTGGCCCAAGCCTGTAATCCCAGCACTTTGGGAGGCCGAGGCAGGCGGATCACCTGAGGTTGGGAGTTTGAGACCAGCCTGACCAACATGGAGAAACCTCAACTCTATAAAAATACAAAATTAGCTGGGTGTGGTGGTGCATGCCTGTAATCTCAGCTACTCAGGAAACTGAGGCAGGAGAATCGTTTGAACCTGGGAGGCGAGTTTGCGGTGAGCTGAGATCACACCATTGCACTCCAGGCTGGGCAACAAGAGCAAAACTCCGTTTAAAAAAAAAAAAAAAAAAAAAAAGACCCAATCCACAAGGAAAGTATCAAAAGGGACCTTGGGGCTGAAGGATGAACCATCTTTTGAGTCCTTTCAATAGTGCTAGAAAAAAACCCATGAGCTTCTCCAGAGTTAAAATATTTTCTTTTCTCTGTAACTCCTACAGCTAACAATGACCCCCACACAGCAGGCACTCAGTAGATGTCTACTTAGGAATGACTGACTTGATCATCCCACTCAGCACACTCAGATCTCCCTTCGAGAACACCAAGGTTTGGAATGTAGTTGATGAGCAGCTGGTGGGCATTTCTAACTAGAACATGGTACAAATAATTAAGTAAATGTTAACTGAGCAGAGAGATTGTGAAAAACAAATACACTGACATGGTGGAACTATTCAATCCTTTGCCCATCTGCCAAGAACAGTCTGAGGCACATGTATGGATGATAAAGGCAGAAACGGGCTGGCCTTCAGAATCCCTGTTCATTCAAAGATTTTATACCAGGTCAAAATTTCAGAGGCACTACAGGCGGGGTCAGTACTAGACAATGGGAGAAGAAATTCAGTTCTATCCTTTGTTCCCATCAAACCTGCAGAATTCCCCAGTGTGGCCTCCTCCCAGCCCTCAACCTACCTTCTGCAGCCAGAGCCCCCTGCTGCACCACCATACCAACCAGGGGAAAGACCCAACGTGACAAAATGCAAAGGGAGAGATGAACCAACGTAGCGAGCAGCAGGGTTTCCTGCTAAATCTGTTCCTCCACAAGAGAACAAAAATTACCCACAGCGACCTCCGCACAGATAGCAGAGATTCCATATCAACACACAGCAAGGAGAAGGGGCTACAGAAGCCAACCGAAGTGGTACTTTTTAAAGGATTGATGATAAATATGTACTTTTGATGACATATTTTTTCACCAAGATTTTAAAATGCAAACTTTGGTTTCCTTTTATCTTCAACAGCATATATTTATAAATATATATATATCAGATATTCAGTGTCACTGTTGCCTCTGGGAGGAGAAATATCACGAACAGAAATATGCCAGAAGGATGGGGAGTGGTGGCTGCAACTCCAGCATTTTGGGAGGCTGTGGTAGGGGAATTGCTTGAGCCCAGGAGTTCAAGACCAGACCGGGGAACATAGTGAGACCCTGTCTCTATTAAAAACTAACCTGATGTGGTGGTGTGTGCTTGTGGTTCCAGCTACTCGGGAGGCTGAGGTAGGAGGATCGCTTGAGCCCTGGAGGTCCAGGCTGCAGTAAGCCAAGATCGGGCCACTACACTACAGCCTTGGTGACAGAGAGTGGCTCCGTCTCAAAAGAGAGAGAGACACAGAGAGAGATAGGGACAGGGACAGAGACAGAGAGAGAGAGAAATGTGCCAGATACGGAGTACAAAAGAAGTAAAACAAAACTCAGTTGCCTAGTGCCTGAGGGAATGCCATCTGAATTTTCAGACTTCTTCAGAAATTCCCACACATCAGCTGCATGATGTGCAGGTGACTTTAAAATTGTCTGCTACAGCATAGAATAAACCCAGAGGCAAGTTGGGACCTCTGACAACCAAGAGTATAGGATGTGGCACCAGTTAGCCAGCCATTCAGAGGGAAGTCAACCAAGAGGCATTTTTCTAAGCTTCCCTTGCCCAAAGCAGGGCCCTCCTCAGTCTGGCTGCCCATCAGCTCTGGAAACCTGGTCTCTCCTGATTTCCTCTTGCCCACTCCATTCCAGCCACACCAATGTAAACTGTTTTCATCCGTGCCGGGAGGTCTCCTGCCTTCAGTATTTGCACTTGCTGTTCCCTCTGCCCCAGAGCTCCTATCCCTGGTATCTTCATGGCTTCCTCCTTATCTCCTTTGCTCAGATCTCTCACTTTCTCAGGAAACCTGACATCCTATTCAAAATGACAGTCCCTCCCCCAGCGTCTTCTAGTGCTTCCCGGCTCTCTCTCTCTCTCTCTCTTTCTCTCTTTTGCTTTATTTGTTCATTAGTTGCCTTGCCCCTCTAGACTGTAAACTCCTTGATGGCAGGGATTTCTTTCTGTCTCATATACTGCTATATCCCTAGCACCTAGACCCTAGCACACAGAAGCTCTGAAATTATTTTTTTAATGACTGGAGCAAATTAAAGCTATTTATTGGATTTGAAAATGACTTTGCCTTTTTGACAGATCACAAAGGGGCAACGTTTAAGGGTTTTAAAATGTTATTTGTGATTTTACTCATGTCCTCCTCTGAATATTAAGACTGTGAATGTTCATGAATGTTTAGCATCTCTAAAAAGGCTAGAGTTTCACTATGGGAGGCCAAGGCTGGCAGATCACTTGAGGTCGGGAGTTCAAGACCAGCCTTGTCCAACACTGCGAAACCCCACCTCTACCAAAAATACAAAAATTAACTGGGCATGGTGGTGGGTGCCTATAATCCCAGCTACTTGGGAAGCTGAGGCAGGAGAATCTCTTGAACCTGGGAGGTAGAGGTTGCAGTGAGCTGAGATCTGTGTTTTTCTTCCTCTATCTGCCACATCCTCTGTCACCACCACCATAGCCTTCCCCCACCCCACCCCTGTCCTCTACTACAACGTATACACACACATCCTCTTGGCTTTCTTCCCATTTAAGCATCTAGAATATTTTGCAAATTGAAAGACGCTATGGTAGGGGGAAAAAAAAAAGAGGTGTCTATTGGCTGGGCGTGGTGGCTCACACCTATAATCCCAGCACTTTGGGAGGCCGAGGTGGGCAGATCACCTGAGGTCAAGAGTTTGAGATCAGCTTAGCCAACATGGTGAAACCCGTATCTACCAAAAATACAAAAATTAGCCGGGCATGGTGGCAAGCGCCTGTAATCCCAGTTACTTGGGAGTCTGAGGCAGGAGAACTGCTTGAAACCGGAGGCAGACGTTTCAATGAGCCAAGATCGTGCCACTGCACTCCATCCTGGGCAACAGAGTGAGACTCCGCCTCAAAACAAAAACAAAGCCCTCAAAAAAGAGGAGTCTATTTTTAGTTTCAAAAGCTTAGACCCTGAGAAAATTCAGAGCACAGAAAAATTATGATGAGTATGGGTCAGATTTCTATATCCTCAGACAACAAAGAGATTTCCCAGGCTGTTGGAGGTAAGGACTGGGAGGGCAACAGGGATGAAGGGAGAAAGGGAGAGGTTAACGGAGCCCAAGACAAGGGGACCTTATTCCTGGAAGAGTCATGGGTTCAGGAGCTGACTCAGCAGCCTCACCGTCCATCCTGGTGGGCATAAATGCCACCAGAGCGGGGGAGCTTTCTGAAGGTCGTTCCCACTGACTTCTTGTTACAATGCTTTTGGCTGCAAGTAACACCTCTGTCTAAAGACAGCTTAACAGAGACAATTATCTCATAAGAAGTCCTAAAAAAGAGGTCTTAAGGTTGGTTCAGCAGCTTACTGTCATCAAGAACCCAGGCTCGGCTGGGCGCTGTGGCTCACGCCTGTAATCCCAGCACTTTGGGAGACTGAGGCGGGCAGATCACGAGGTCAGGAGATCCAGACCATCCCAGCTAACACTGTGAAACCCTGTCTCTACTAAAAATACAAAAAATTAGCCAGACGCGGTGGTGGGCGCCTGTAGTCCCAGCTACTCGGGAGGCTGAGGCAGGAGAATGGCATGAACCCAGGAGGCGGAGCTTGCAGTGAGCCGAGATCACGCCACTGCACTCCAGCCTGGGCGACAGAGCGAGACTCTGTCTAAAAAAAAAAAAAAAAAAAAAAAAAAAGAACCCAGGCTCTATCTCCTGCTATCTCAGAGGGATGGGCTTTCTCTTAGGCTGTTACCTCATGGATGCAAGTGGCTGCCATAGCTCCAAGCATCACACCCTCATGTAATTGCATCCACAGACAGAACCCCAGAAGGCAGAGAAGGAGTGCTATTCTTGTGCATGTTTCCTTTTAGCAAGGAGGAAAATCTTTCCTAGAAACTCTCAACTGACTTCCCCTTACATCTCATTGGTTAGAACTGGGTCACATGTGCCCTCTCCTAGCTGCAATAGAGCCTATGAATATCTGGCATATTCTGTCTCTATAGGGAAAAGTGAGTGCTACCCCCAGGGATGAATGGAAAAGGAATATGGAGCTACTCTGCCAAGGAGAAAACCATCAGTATATGCCATGACCTCTCTGACAGGTTGTCTGTCATCCACTAACCGTCCTCCAAGAGTGGCACCTGCCTGTGCCCAAGACTTGGTCCCTTTCTGACTTACTTTTAATGTTGCAGGACATGCATAAAGCCTCTTTGAGGAGAAGAGGTCCCTAGAACCCATCAGGGCGATGGCACGGGGAAGGGAAACATCTCACCCTTGTCCTTGGACAGGGTTAGCTGGAGGATTTGCTGTGGACTCAACTCTTTGCTACCCCTCAAGCCAAGACAGTGGGGCACTCTGCAGACCCCATCGTACAACCAAACATCATACTAGAATATCAAAGGCTCATGGCCACTTCAGGCCCTGCCACCAGAATGATCACTAGCAAAATACCATGTGAAGTGTGAATTCAGAACTGATTTCCCCATCGCAAGTCTACATAGAATAGCCCAAGGAATAATGTAGACTGGAAATAGAACTTGATTCTGAGAATTCTGGTAGGTGGAATTTAGTTCAGTAGTAAATAAAGCAAAGCTGATTGTTGCTTTTCTATTTAAGACTTGCTGTTTCTTAGAGCTAAGCCAGCAGGCACGCTGCTTCTATAGATAAATATAGATTTAAATAACAGGATCATCTATATCTGGTTTCATTTCCTTTTCTATTAAAAGGAAATAGCCTGAACACTTGCATTAAAATTAAAAGTGGGTAATCAGGCGCACTAAATAAGAATGTGCTAGATAAGTGAAAACAGATTACCAAATAGGACATTTTAAAAATCACAACTATGGGCAGGGCGCGGTGGCTCAAGCCTGTAATCCCAGCACTTTGGGAGGCCGAGACGGGCGGATCACGAGGTCAGGAGATCGAGACCATCCTGGCTAACACAATGAAACCCCGTCTCCACTAAAAATACAAAAAAATTAGCCGGGCGTGGTGGCGGCGCCTGTAGTCCCAGCTACTCGGGAGGCTGAGGCAGGAGAATGGCGGGAACCCGGGAGGCGGAGCTTGCAGTGAGCCGAGATCGTGCCACTGCACTCCAGCCTGGGCGACAGAGCGAGACTCTGCCTCAAAAAAAAAATAAAAAATAAAATAAATAAATAAAAATCACAACTATGGTATATATACACACACACTATATATATATGTATATACACACACATACTACATACATACAGACATACATAATGTAATACATTAAAACAATAACATAATTATGTGGGATTATGGATTATTTGAATTGTTCTCTTTTGCGGGAAATAGGAATGACGGAGAACTAAATTAATTAGGCATTAGCCATATTGAAGCCAGATTGTCTCAGTGCCTTATTCACTGCCTCACACTGAGGCTTCTCCAGGCCCTGATGAAGAGCACAAGCTTCAGCGGCTAACGTGGTCCAGCTTCAAGGGCGGACGGGTAAGGTGAGGTGCTTGGAATCAGGGAAAGAAGAGAAGAGACAGTTACGTTTCCATGTTTAAACGTATGTGGTGTGTTCAGCTCAGAAACTTCTCTTATTAAACAAATTCCATGTGATTAATACAATTCACTAGGTTTACATGGATAAATTTAACTGCACCACTGCACAGCAAAGACAATATATGCCTTATCCTAGAAAACATGACTTCAGAAAATCCACTTTCTAAATTCCTCCATCTAGATAATATGACTTCTAAGGGTGAGGGGTTGGGAGGGGCGTGGATGATGAGAAGGTACTTAATGGGTACGATGTGCATTATTTGGGTAATGGATACCCTAAAAGCCCTGACGTCACCACTACACAATTTATGCATGTAACAAAATTGCATTTGTAACCCATACATTTATACAAATAATAAAATGGGGAAATCATGCATAAATAAAAATAAAGGATCTATTTGGCACTAACTGTTTGAATATAAAAGTACATTTCAGGCTGGGCGCAGTGGCTCACGCCTGTAATCCCAGCACTTTGGGAGGCCGAGGTGGGTGGATCATGAGGTCAAGAGATCGAGACCATCCTGGCCAACATGGTGAAACCCCATTTCTACTAAAAAAATGCAAAAATTAGCTGGGCATGGTGGCACACGCCTGTAGTCCCAGCTACTCAGGAGGCTGAGGCAGGAGAATCCGTTGAGCTCGGGAGGCGGAGCTTGCAGTGAGCAGAGATCACACCACTGCACTCCAGCCTGGGCAATACAGCGAGACTCTGTTTCCAAAAAAAATAAATACATAAAAAATAAAAAACAAATTTTATTTATTTTATTTTATTTTTTGAGACAGAGTCTCACTGTGTTGCCCAGGCTGGAGTACAGTAACATGATCTTGGCTCACTGCAACCTCCACCTCCTGGGTTCAAGCGATTCTCATGCCTCAGCCTCCCCAGTAGCTGGGATTACAGGCGCACACCACTATGCCTGGCTAATTTTTTCTATTTTTAGTAGAGATGGTGTTTCACTGTGTTGGCCAGACTGGCCTCGAACTCCTGGCCTTAAGTGACCCACCCACCTGGACCTCCCAAAGTGCTGGGATTACAGGCGTGAGCCACCATGCCCAGCCTAAAAGTAAATTTTAAAAAGGCAAATGGAGGGTAAAAGAAGGCATCCGTTCTTTAAAAAAAAATGATAATATGACTTTTGGGTTCTCTGTTGACAAATCTGAAATACTCATGATTCTAAATGTATCTCTTTGATATTTTGCAATAGGAAATCTAGGCTAAAAGAAATTTTCGATGGATCATCTAGTTGCTGGCTGGTTTCTTCATTAAGTTAAAAAGAATGGTGCACTTTGGAAACCAGGAGAAGCCTCTTAAATGCCTCACTTTGAGAGATTCCTTGACTGTGCTAATGAGCCCAGGTAAGGAGGAGCAGAAACGTTTATCCATCAACATTTGCAGTCTTTCCTAGTTCTGCTTTTCAAAGGGGAACTTAATGAGAAAATGGCAATAATGAACAAGAAGAAACCTACAGTGCTTGTTTTTTTTTTTCTTCAGTGTTTGATTCTTCAAGATAATGTATACTACAACTACACGAAAGAACAAATTCAGTCTTGTTTAGCCACTTCACAAAGTCAAGCAGAAAATGGTTTGCCTGTGAGTTTCAAAATTTGGGGGCCACAGCCCACAGCAAGAAATACATTTTACATCGCAAGGTTTTGCAAAACAGTATTTGCCCTTATGGCTTGCATAGCACACTAATGCTTTTTGTTTTACTCTATTCTGTTCTACTCTGAGGTCTTACTTACTCCCTCCTTCTCCCTCCTTCCCTCCTTTACTTCCTTTTTTCTTCCTCTTCTTCTTTTGAGACATGGAATGCGGTGACTTGATCCCAGCTCACTGCAGCCTCGAACTCCTGGGTTCAAGCAATCCTCCCATCTCCCCTTCTGAGTAACTCAGACCACAGGGACACATCACCATGCCAGCCGACTTTTTTTACTTTTACTTTCGCAGAAACAGAGTCTCCCTATGTTTCCCAGGCTGGTCTCAGACTCCTGGCCTCAAGTGATCCTCCCACCTTGGCCTCCTTGACGTGGTGAGCCACCATGCCTGGTCTCTTTCTTTCTTTTCTTTTTTCGTTAAGAAAGTACTGATGGAAACTCCATATGCTGGTTTCACAAACCCCTGATAAATCTTAGTCTACAGCTTGAAAAACACTGGATTAAATGGTAATTATAAATTAATGAGGATTAATACAAAGGATATTTTTAAGTCAGTTATAATAATTGAATTGTGCTAAGGAGAATAAAACAAATTCCCATGTTATAAAGTATATCATAATAGCAGGCTTTGTGATATTTTATTCCTTCTTTCTTTACTTAGGAAAAAACGTTTTGATTAAGAAAATAATACTAGACTCAAATACAGTCTCACTATAAAAAATGCCCACCGATTGTAAACTAGTTCAACCATTATGGAAAACAGTACGGCGATTCCTCAAGGATCTAGAACTAGATGTACCATATGACCCAGCCATCCCATTACTGGGTATATACCCAAAGGATTATAAATCATGCTGCTATAAAGACACATGCACATGTATGTTTATTGCGGCACTATTCACAATAGCAAAGACCTGGAATCAACCCAAATGTCCATCAGTGACAGACTGGATTAAGAAAATGTGGCACATATACACCATGGAATACTATGCAGCCATAAAAAAGGATGAGTTTGTGTCCTTTGTAGGGACATGGATGCAGCTGGAAACCATCATTCTTAGCAAACTATCACAAGAACAGAAAACCAAACACCGCATGTTCTCACTCATAGGTGGGAACTGAACAATGAGATCACTTGGACTCGGGAAGGGGAACATCACACAACGGGGCCTATCATGGGGAGGGGGGAGGGGGGAGGGATTGCATTGGGAGTTATACCTGATGTAAATGACGAGTTGATGGGTGCTGACGAGTTGATGGGTGCAGCACAGCAACATGGCACAAGTATACATATGTAACAAACCTGCACGTTATGCACATGTACCCTAAAACTTAAAGTATAATAATAATAAAAAATAAATTTTAAAAAAAATGCCCACTATACAGGCCAAGTAGAAGTCCTTGTGGCCTACTCCTCACTCCCACCTGGTACCTTCCCAGCAGAGCGTGCTTTCCAGGCCTTTCCTAGGCATTTACACACACGTCGGTCTATTTAGAAAGATGAAGTTTTGCTCTGTGTTTTCATAAATAGCTGATGAGGATCAGGATACGCTACCCTAAATGATGGCATCTTGGCACTTGAGAAAACAGCAGAAGCGGGAAGGTCACTCTCGCCTTCTTCCACCCTTCTCCCATGAAGCAGGCCATAAAAACCTAGGATGGATAATTCTGACCTCCCCCTGAAGTAGGGACACACGAGAGATGCCCTCTGTATACCCGGAGAAAAGGAACGTTCTCATCCCTGAAGCGAGGGGACACAGAAATGAATCTGAACAGGCCTTGCTGAATTTCCCCCAGTTCATTACCATTAGGTCTGTTGTAGGAATTACATAAGAATCAAAGTTCAGTTCTTTACACTCTATATGTTAATAACTTCAACATCATTGGTGGCCTATGGCTGTTGCAGTTGGAGGTTGTTAATTTGATCTCTTATGTATAAACATGTCCCATTTTATTGTACTTCATTTTATTGTACTGTGCAAATATTGTGATTTTAATAAATTGGGGGTTTGTGAAAACCCTGCATCGATCAAGTCTGTTGGTGCCATTTTTCCAACAGCATGTGCTTACTTCATGTCTCTGTATCACATTTTGGTAATTCTCACAATATTTCAAATTTTTCATATAATTATATCTATCATGGTGATCTGTGATCAGTGATTTCTGATGTTACTATTGTAATTGTTTTGGGGTGCCACAAACTGCACCCTATAAGATAGCAAACTTAATTATCAATGTTGTGTGTTCTGACTGCTCCACCAACCGGCTGTTCCTCCAACCCTCTTCCCCTGCTCCCGCCTCCCTATTCCCCGAGACACAATATTAAAATTATGTCAGTTAGTAATCCTACAATGGCCTATAAGTGTTCAAGTGAAAGGAAAAGTTGCACATCTCTCACTTTAAATCAAAAGCTAGAAATGATTAAGCTTAGTGACGAAGGCATGTTGAAGCTGAAAGCAAGGCCTCTTGCATCAGTCAGTCAAGTTGGGATGCAAAAGAAAAGTTTTTGAAAAAATTTAAAGTGTTACTCCAGTGAATACATGAATAATAAGAAAGGAAACCAGGCTGATCTAAGTACGGTCATGCTTATAACTAATTAATCAAAACCAGTTATTCTTTGTTCCTTCTCCACTCCCACTGCCTTCTTGACATAAGAGAAATATGGGGGTGGGGGAGGGAGAGAGGGAGAAAAGAAGGAAGGAGGGAAGGAAGGAAGGAAGAAGGAAGGAGGGAGGGAGGGAGGGAGAGAAGGAGGGAAGGGAGACAGGGAGGGAGGGAAGGGGAGGGAGGGAGGGAGGGAGGGAGGGAGGGAGGGAGGGAGGGAGACTTATTGCTCATATGGAGAAAATTTGAGGGGTCTGAATAAAGATCAAACCAACCACAGCATTCCCTTAAGTCAAAGACTGATCCAGGGCAAGGTCCTAACTCTCTTCAATTCTATGAAGTTGAGAGAGGTAAGGAAACTGCAGAAGAAAAGTTGGAATCCAACAAAGGTTGGTTCATAGAGTATAAGGAAAGAAGCCATCTTCATAATATAAAAATGCAAGGTGAAGTAGCAAGTGCTGATAGAGAAACTGCAGCAAGTTATCCAGAAAATCTGGCTAAGATCATTGATGAGGGTGGCTACACTAAACAACAGATTTTTTAGTGTAGACAACATGGCCTTCTATTGGAAGAGGGTGCCATCAAGAACTTTCATAGCTAGACAGAAGAAGTCAATGCCTGACTTCAAAGCTTCAAAGGACAGGCTGACCTACTTGTTAGGGGCTAATGCAGCTAGTAACTCTAAGATGAAGTCAATGCTCATTTATTATTCCAAAAATCCTACGGTCCTTAAGAACTATGCTAAATCAAAGAGCCAGACACAGTGGTGCATGCCTATAATTCTAGCTACTGTAATTGCAACTACTTGAGAGGCTGAGGTGGGAGGATTGCCTGAGCCCGAGGCTGAGGTGGTAGGATTGCCTGAGCCCAAGAGTTCAACCAACCTAGGCAACAGAGCAAGACTACATGTCAAAAAAAAAAAATACACACACACAGACACACACATATATATACACACATACATATGTATTATATAGGCTGGGCACAGTGGCTTATACCTGTAATCTTGGCACTTTGGGAGGCTGAGGCAGGAGGATCACTTGAGGCCAGGTATTTAAGACCAGCCTGGGCAACATAACAAGACCCTAATGCTGCAAAATTTTTTTTAAGAAAACAATTAGCTTGGCATGGTGGCACACACCTGTAGTCCTAGCTACTCAGGAGGCTGAGGAGGGAGGATTTCTTGAGACTAGGAGTTTGAGGTTACAGTGAGCTTTGATCACACTACTGCACCCCAGCCTGGGTGACACAGTGAGACCTTGTCTCAAAAATAAATTAATAATTAAAAGAATTATGCTAAATTATTTCTGCCTGTGCTCCACAAATGGAACAACAAAAATTGGATGACAGCACATCTGTTTATAGCGTTTGTTTACTGAATATTTTAAGCCCACAATTGAGACCTACTGCTCAGAAAAAAAAGATTCCTTTCAAAATACTACTGTTCATTGACAATGCATCTGGTCACCCAAGAGCTCTGTTGGGCATGTACAAGGAGATTAAATGTTGTTTTTGTGCCTACTAATACAATATCCATTCTGCAGCCCATAGATCAAGGAATAATTTCAACTTTCTAGTCTTATTATTTAAGAAATACATTTTATAAGACTACAGTTGCCATAGAGAGTGATGCATCTGATGGATCTGGGCCAAGTAAATTGAAAACCTTCCAGAAAGGATTTACCATTAAGAACATTTGTGACTCATGGAAGGAGTTCAGAATACCAGGTCTGGGGCATGGTGGCTTATGCCTGTAATCCCAGCACATTGGGAGGCTGAGGTCGGGGGATCACTGGAGCTCAGGAGCTCAAGACCAGCCTGGCCAACGTGGTGAGACTCCATCTTTACACAAAATGCAAAAATTAGCTGGGCATGATGGCATGAGCCTGTAGTCTCAGCTCTTTGTGGGGCTGAGGTGGGAGGATTGCTTGAGCCCAGGAGGTGGAGGTTGCAGGGAGGTGGAGGTTGCAGTGAGCTGAAATCACACCACTGCACTCCAGCCTGGGTGACAGAGTGAGACCCCATCTCAAAAAAGAAAAAAGAATATTAACATTAACAGGAATTTGAAAAAAAATTGATTCTAACCCTCATGGATGACTTTGAGGGGTTCAAGACTTCAGTGGAGGAAGTAACAATAGATGTAGTAGAAATTGCAAGAGAACTTTCATTAGATAGAAGTAGAACCTGAAGATGTGACTGAATTGCTGTAATCTCATAACCAAACTTGAATGGATGAGGAGTTGCTTCTTATGGTTGAGTAAAGAAAGTGTTTCTTCCATCATTTTCAGCAAACTATTGCAGGAACAGAAAACCAAACACCGCATGTTCTCCCTCATGGGTGGGAGTTAAACAGTGGGAACACTTGGATACAGGAGGGGGAACATCGCACACCAGGGCCTGTCGTGGGGTGGGAGGAGTGGGGAGGGATAGCATTAGGAGATATACCTAATGTAAATGACAAGTTAATGGGTGCAGCACACCAACATGGCACATGTGTACATATGTAACAAACCTGCACGTTGTGCATATGTACCCTAAAACTTAAAGTATAATTTTAAAAAAGTGTTTCTTATGATGGAATCTACTCCTGGTGAAGATGCTGTGAACAATGTTGAAATTACAACAAAGGATTTAGAATATCACATAACTTAGTTGATAAAGCAGCGGCAGGGTTTGACTCCAATTTTGAGCGAATGTCTATTATGGATACAATGCTATCAAATAGCATCACAAGCTACGGAAATCTTTTGTGAAGGAAAGAGTCAATGTGGCCAACTTCATTGTTCTCTTATTTTAATAAATTGCCACAGCCACCAAAGCCTTCAGCAACTACCATCCTGATTGGTCAGTAGCCACCCACACTTCAACACTGAGCCAAGACCCTCCACCAGCAAAAACATTATGACTCACTGAAGGCTGAGATGATTGTTAGTATTTTTTAGCAATAAAGTATTTTTAAATTAAGGTGTGTACTTTTTAAAGACATAATGCTATTGCATGCTTAGAAGACTGCAGAGCCATGTAAACATAACTTTTATATGCACTGGGGAACCAAAAAATTCATATGACTCACTTTATTGCAGTGGTCTGAACCAAACCCATAATATTTCTGAGGTATGCCTATATAGGATTTGTAAAGGTGGTAAAACAGTTAGGATGAAAATAATATCAGTAGGGTAGTTCATGTAATTTTTACTTCTTGAGTATCTATAGTACTCATGTGGACTAGTTTAGTTGTTACTATTAATGAAATGATATAAAGGACTGAAGAGCTAATTAAGAAAATGATGATTAAAGTGTAATCATGGAAGTGTAGAAGTTCTGTCACAGGTGATGTTGCATCTTGAAAGCCTAATTGGAATGAGTATGCCATAAAGATATAAAGAATTTTAACCTATAAATTAACTTTGACGAAGTTATGTAATTATTTTTCCTAAGGTCTTGCTTGTTGAAAAAATCATATGGATTCACAGTTGAATTCTACCAGAGGTACAAAGAGGAGCTGGCACCATTCTTTCTGAAACTATTCTAATAAATAGAAAAAGAAGGAATCCTCCCTAATTCATTTTATGAGGCCAGCATCATCCTGATACCAACGCATGGCAGAGACACAACAACAAAAAAAGAGAATTTTAGACCAATATTCCTGATGAACATCGACGCAAAAATCCTCAATAAAATACTGGCAAACCAAATCCAGTAGCATATCAAAAAGCTTATCCACCATGATCAAGTTGGCTTCATCCCTGGGATGCAAGGCTGGTTCAACATATGCAAATCAATAAATGTAATCCATCATATAAACAGAACCAAGGACAAAAACCACATGATTATCTAAATAGATGCAGAGAAGTCCTTTGAAAAAATTAAACAGCCCTTCATGCTAAAAACTCTCAATAAACTAGGTATTGATGGGATGTATCTCAAAATAATAAGAGCTATTTATGACAAACCCACAGCCAATATCATACTGAATAGGCAAAAACTGGAAGCATTCCCTTTGAAAACTGGCACAAAACAGGGATGCCCTCTCACCACTCCTATTCAACATAGTGTTGGAAGTTCTGGCCAGGGCAGTCAGGCAGGAGAAAGAAATAAAGGGTATTCAATTAGGAAAACAGGAAGTCAAATTGTCCCTGCTTGCAGATGACATGATTGTATATTTAGAAAACTCCATCGTCTCAGCCCAAAATCTCCTTAAGCTGATAAGCAACTTCAGCAAAGTCTCAGGATACAAAATCAGTGTGCAAAAATCACAAGCATTTCTATACACAATAACAGACAAATAGAGAGCCAAATCATGAGTGAACTCCCATTCACAATTGCTTCAAAAGAATAAAATAACTAGGAATCCAACTTACAAGGGATGTGAAGGACCTCTTCAGGGAGAACTACAAACCAGTGCTCAACGAAACAAAAGAGGACAAAAAACAAATGGAAGAACATTCCATGCTCATGGATGGGAAGAATCAATGTTGTGAAAATGGCCATACTGCCCAAGGTAATTTATAGATTCAATGCCATCTCCATCAAGCTACCAATGACTTTCTTCACAGAATTGGAAAAAACTACTTTAAAGTTCATATGGAACCAAAAAAGAGCCTACATTGCCAAGACAATCCTAAGCCAAAAGAATAAAGCTGGAGTCATCACACTACCTGACTTCAAACTATACTACAAGGCTACAGTAACCAGAACAGCATGGCACTGGTACCAAAACAGAGATATAGAGCAATGGAACAGAATAGAGCCCTCAGAAATAATACCACACATCTACAACCATCTGATCTTTGACAAACCTGACAAAAACAAGAAATGGAGAAAGGAGTCCCTATTTAATAAATGGTGCTGGGAAAACTGGCTAGCCATATGTAGAAAGCTGAAGATCCCTTCCTTACATGTTTTACAAAAATTAATTCAAGATGGATTAAAGACTTAAATGTTAGATCTAAAACCATAAAAACCCTAGAAGAAAACCTAGGCAATACCATTCAGGCCATAGGCATGGGCAAGGACTTCATGATTAAAACACCAAAAGCAATTTCAACAAAAGCCAAAATTGACAAATGGGGTCTAATTAAACTAAAGAGCTTCTGCACAGCAAAAGAAACTACCATCAGAGTGAGCCGGCAACCTACAGAATGGGAGAAATTTTTTACAATCTACCCATCTAACAAAGGGCTAATACCCAGAACCTACAAAGAACTTAAACAAATTTACAAGAAAAAATCAACCTCATCAAAAAGTGGGTGAAGGATATGAACAGACACTTCTCAAAAGAAGGACATTTATGCGGCCAACAGGCACATGAAAAAATGCTCATCATCACTGGCCGTCAGAGAAATGCAAATCAAAACCACAATGAGATACCATCTCACACCAGTTAGAATGGCGATCATTAAAAAGTCAGGAAACAACAGGTGCTGGAGAGGATGTGGAGAAATAGGAATGCTTTTACACTGTTGGTGGGACTGTAAACTATTTCAACCATTGTAGAAGACAGTGTGGCGATTCCTCAAGGATCTAGAACTAGAAATACCATTTGACCCAGCTATCCCATTACTGAGTATATACCCAAAGGATTATAAATCATGCTGCTACAAAGACACATGCATACATATGTTTATTGTGGCACTACTCACAATAGCAAAGACTTGGAACCAACCCAACTGTCTATCAATGATAGACTGGATTAAGAAAATTTGGCACATATACACCATCAATACTATGCAGCCATAAAAAAGGATGAGTTCATGTCCTTTGTAGGGACATGGATGAAACTGGAAACCATCATTCTGAGCAAACTATTGCAAGGACAGAAAACCAAACACTGCATCTTCTTACTCATAGGTGGGAATTGAACAATGAGAACACTTGGACACAGGGTGGGGAACATCACACACCGGGGCCTGTCGTGAGGTGGGGGGGTGGGGGAGGGATAGCATTGGGATATACACCTAGTGTAAATGACGAGTTAACGGGTGCAGCACACCAACATGGCCCATGTATACATGTGTAACAAACCTGCACATTGTAAAAAGTAAAAAATAAAAAGCACCCTGAAAGGGTAGAGGTAAAATTTTGCCTCCCTAAAAAAAAAAAAAAAAAGTCATAATTGTGATGAAATCAGCTTGAAACCAGTTAAGGGGGTATGTTTCCTTCCTTCGTTCCTTTCCCTTCCTTCCTTCCTTCCTTCCTTCTTTGCTTCTTTCCTTTCTCTCTCTTTTTTTTTTTTTTAAATAGAGTTTTACTCTTGTTGCCCAAGCTGGAGTGCAATGGTGCCATCTCTGCTCACTGCAACCTCCGCCTCCCAGATTCAAGTGATTCTCCTGCCTCACCCTCCCGTGTAACTGGGATTACAGGTGCACGCCACCATTCCCGGCTAATTTTTTGTGTTTTTAGTAGAAATGGGGTTTCACCATGTTCGCCAAGCTGGTCTCGAACTCCTGACCTCAGGTGACCCACCCACCTCTGCCTCCCAAAGTACTGAGATTACAGGTGTGAGCCGTCATGCCAAGCCCCTTTGTTTCTTATTCTAAGCTCTTGTGTAAGCAGGCTCTTCAAATATCTGATATGCTAGTGGGCAGCCAGGAGGCCATTCAAGTTGTAGTTGAAAGTTCCACTACTGAGAATTCTCGCTACTTTCTTGGCACTTCTTGGCTTCTTTCCACTACCGCGAAAGTCTCTCAGATTGTGAAGATTATTAATATTACTGCCATTGATTAAATATATAAGCCTAGCAATGAGATGGAATTGCATGTTTTGTATGCATCAGGGTAATTGGAGTAACTCAGAGAATTCTTGATAAATTAAGGAAGTATCATGGAAAGCAAGCTAAATTAATACCTACAAATAAAATTGTAAAATAAATTTTGGCTTGGGTTGAATTGAGTGTGTAACCTGAAAATAGTGGGAATCAGTGAAGAAATCCTCCTATAATGGCAAAGCCTGCTCCTATTGATAGGACATAGTGGAAATGTGCTGCCATATAACATGTTTTGTGAAGAACAGTGTCTAGCAATGAGTCAGCTGATTCCATTTCTATGAGGCCAGCAACTGTAAATAAAAAGATAAAGCCTAAAGCTCATCATACAGCTGGAGATTTTTTAATGTTACCTCTGCACGGGGTTGCCAGTTGGCTGAACCCTAACTCCTGTGGGAATAGCAGTGATCATAGTGGCTGGCGTAAAATATGCTTGAGTGTCAATGTCTATCCTTACTGTAAACATATGATAAGCCCATATGATAAAGCCTAGAAAACCAATTAATATCATGACTCACACCATTCCTATATAACCAAATGATTCTTTTTCCCCAGAATTATAGGTTATAATATGTGAGGTTATTTCAAAGCCAGGGAAGATAAGAATATATACTTTCAGGTGGCCAAAAAAATAAAAAATAAAAAAATAAATGTTGATATAAAATTAGATCTCCTCTTGCACCTAGATTTTTTAAAGAGTGATATTAGGGTTTCAGTCTTTTAAGAATATGATTGCTAGTGCAGAATGAGAGAGAAATGATAATACAGCTGTGATTAGCACTGATCAGACAGTAGTGTCTGAGATTGGGACACAGCTGGTGGTTTCATGTTAATAATCGTAATAAATTAATAGCTTCTAAGGTTGATGCTAGGTATAGTGAGAAAATTGCAAAATCTACAGAGGCTCCTGTGTGCTCAAGACTTCTGCCTAAGAAGAACAGGTGACTACTCCTGTGCCAGCGCTGATTTCCACTATTGAGAAAGCAAGCAGGAGTAGAAATGACGGTGGGAGAAGTCAGAATCATGTTATTTATTCAGGGAGATGCTATATCAGGGTCTCTGATTAATAAGGGGACTAATCAGTTGCCACGTTCTCTCATTAAAATAGGCATAAATATTAAAACGATTATTATAGATACAAAGCTGATTAAATTGTAATCATGGAAGTGTAGAAGTTCTTCTATCATATAGGTGATATTGCATCTTGAAAGCCTAATTGGAATAGGTATGCCATAAAGATATGGTGCCAATGACATTATAAATTTGATTGTCACTTGGCCAGGCGCGGTGGCTCACACCTGTAATTCCAGCACTTTGTGAGGCTGAGGCGGGTGGATCATCTGAGGTCAAGAGTTCAAGACCAGCCTAGCCAATGTGACAAAACCCTGTCTCAAAACTACAAAAATTAGCCAGGTGTGGTGGTGGCGCACACCTGCAGTCCCACCTACTCAAGAGGCTGAGGCAGGAGAATAGCTTGAGCCCGGGGGGGCGGAGGTTGCAGTGAGCTGAGATCACACCCCTGCACTCCAGCCTGGGCAACAGAGCGAGACTCGGTCTCAAAATAAATGAATAAATAAATAAATAAATTTGATTGTCACTTAATAGGACTCCTGGTTGACCTAATTCTACTCAGATTACAAGATTTAGGGCAGACCCTACTATTCTGGCTCAAGCACCACGTAGAAAATTACAGTGTCGCTATCTTTATTGTTTGTTGAGAATGATCAAGGGTTAATGAGGATAAAGTAGCCGAGTAAGTATTGGATTGTAAATCTAAAGACAGAGGTTGAACCCTCTTTTCACCCAGTCTTGAGGTGAATGTTCACTCTGAATTGCCAATTCAAAGGAGCAGCTTCAATTCTGCCCAGTCTTCTTTCGCCTTTTTTCCCTGACAGTGGGAGAAGTAGATGGAAGCCAGTTGATTAGAATGTTTTAGCTGTTGGCCGGCGCAGGAGCTCACGCCTGTAATCCCAGCACTTTGGGAGGCCGAGGTGGGCGGATCACGGGGTCAGGAAATCCAGACCATCCTGACTAACATGGTGAAACCCTGTCTCTACTAAAAATACAAAAAAAAAAAAAAAAAAAAAAAAAAAAAAAATTAGCCGGGCGAGGTGGCGGGCAACTGTAGTCCCAGCTACTCAGGAGGCTGAGGCAGGAGAATGGCGTGAACCCGAGAGGCGGAGCTTGCAGTGAGCCGAGATCGCGCCACTGCACTCCAGCCTTGGCGACAGAGGGAGACTCTGTCTCAAAAAAAAAAAAAAAAAAAAAAAAAAAAAAAAAAAAAAAAAAGAATGTTTTAGCTGTTAACTAAGTTTTTGTGACTTTGGATCTCACCAATCTAGTGAGGATTTCACTTAATTACAGTTTTTTGGGTTTTTTTTTTTTTTTTTTTTTTTTTTTTTTGCATTCAATTGATGTAAGAGTCTTGGAATCCTTATGTTTCAAGAATTAAGTGTAGGGCACTTGCTTAGAGCTTTGAAGGCTCTTAGTCAATCTGACCTAAATTGCTAGTTTGATGTCGAGAATATTGGTGAAAGTGGGAGGGGAAGAGTTGATAGTATAACAAGTGATGGGACAAGGAATGTTTGTTTTATACATATGTATTTTAATTTTTTTATTGAGACGGTGTCTCACTCTGTCACCCAGGCTGGAGTGCAGTGGCATGATCATAGCTCACTGCAGCCTTGATCTCCCAGGATCAAGTGATCCTCTCGCCTCAGCCTCCTTTGTAGCTGGGATTACAGGTTCATGCCACTACGCCCAGCTAGTTTTTTTTAAATATTTAATAGAGATGAGGTCTCACTATGTTACCCAAGCTGTTTTATATTTTTCAATTGTCATTTTGTTTTTGTGTTGTTGGTTGTTGGAAATATAGTTAATGATAAAGAATAGTCATACATAAAAATATAAGTTGAGTAACACTAACAGTTATCAATGGGGGGCAAGAAAAAAGAAAATAATTATGAATGTTGGCATAATAACATTCTTGAATGTTAATTTACTTGGGTAGAAATCCTGTAAGTAGGGGTAGGCCTCCTAAGAATAATGGAGTCATAAGGATTATAGAAGTTATTATTGGTAGTTTATTTCATGTGTGCAATAGTGATAGTGTTGTGGTATTTATGTTTAAACTAAATATTGTGAATATGGTAACCAGTGGAATGATAAAACTTAGAAGGTTTATGATTATTGTGGGGGATTATAAATAAGGATAGTTATTATTCAGACTATATGCACAGTTGATGAATAAATAGGCTAAGAGTTTTCATAGTTGTGTTTGATTAAATTCTCCTCATCCTCTTACTAGAATAGATAATATGGTGATTATTTGTATTATATTTAGATTAATTGATGATAATGATATTGAAAATGTAATTGAACTTGGTCCCAGTTTTTGTCATGTTAATAGGATTATGCTCGGTATTAGTGAAATTCTTTATGTTACTTCTGGGACTCAGAAATGGAATAGGGAGAGTCCAAGTTTTATCATTAGTGCTATGGTAACTACTAGGGATGTTGTTTGGTTAGGAATTTTTATGACTCTTAATTGCCCAGAATACAATATGTTAATGATGCTGTCTATCATTATGGGTATAGATATGGTTGCTTGTGTTAAGAAATATTTGGTAGCTGCTTCTGTGGATCATGGATTTGCTTTTTTCATTAAAATGGGAATCATGGCTAATATGTTTATTTCTAATCCCATTTAGATTATTAATCAATGTGAGCTAAATATTGTGGTTGTTTTCCTATGAAGAGAGTAAATAGAATGGTAGAAAAAATAGGGGATTAATTAGTATAGAAAGAATATAAACCAATGTTTTTGGGGATATGTGCCTGGTAGCTTATTTAGCTGACCTTACTATAGAATATGGTATATTAGGCAGCACAGAGATTTTTGTTTTTTGTTTTTTGTTTTTTTTTTGAGATGGAGTCTCACTCTGTCTCCCAGGCTGCAGTGCAGTGGTCAGATCTCGGCTTACTGCAACCTCCGCCTCCCGGGTCCAAGCAATTCTCCTATCTCAGCCTCCAGAGTAGCTGGGATTATTGTAGCTGGGATTATTGGCGTGTGCCACCACACCCAGCTAATTTTTGTTTTGTTGGTAGAGACTGGGTTTCACCATATTGGCCAGGCTGGTCTCGAACTCCTGACTTCAGGTGATCCATCTGCCTCAGTCCCCCAAAGTGCTGGGATTGCAGGTGTGAGCCACCACACCTGGCTGATTTTTGAATTCTTTAGAGTAGGTTCAATTCCTATCATTCGGGAAATAAGAGGACTTAAATCTATCATTTACTCTCTTAAAGTAACTATTTTATCAGACAAATTTCTTACGTGTGTGGTGGAATATGCAGTAGTAAAATAGGTACTGAGATGTGTCATATGCATAAGGCTAGTTTGTGTGGTTAGAAATTTTTTCATGGAAGGTACATGAGTTCATCATAGTGGAATCATGGGTATAATGCTCAAAGTCAAGAACTATAAGATAGGAAAAGGGTGTTCAGGATGAAGTTGAGTGTATAAATTTCAGGTATGTGAATATCATGGAGTTCTTCTAGGTGATGGATAGTGGTTAGGGCATTTATTATAATGACGTTGGTGTACTATGCTATCTAAAAAAAATAGGACAAATTGCCCTGCGGCATATTGAATGTTAAAGCCTGACACAAGTTCCAACACCTTGTGTCAAACTGAATGAGGCTCCATTAGTTTTTGCTACTGTTGAAGTAAATCATACTATGGCTAAGGATCATGATGAAAAACATCGTCATATGTATTCTCAGGTATCAATTAAAGTTGTAATGTAAATGATTTGCTTATTGAGAGAACTAATAATGATGGCTGAGATAACTTCATATAAATTCATTTGTGCTGCTGCTCATAGTGCACCAATTAATGCACATTGTCAAACTGATGCTCATCCTGATTGAAGGATGGAATATATGGGTAGGCTTCATGTGGTTAAAATGAATAGTGTTCCTATAGTCATGCTAATTAGTGGGTACAGTAAGGTTAGTAGAATTCACATAGTAAGTGCAATGGTCAGGGTCAGGGTGGGTGCAATGGCATATGATAGTAAAGAAGATGTTAGTGGTCCTAATGGTTCTTTAATGAATAGTTTTATGGCATTAGTGAAGAAGTGAAATGGGCCATAGGGGCCTACAATATTAGGTCCTTTATGAAACTGTATATAATCTAATACTTTTTATTCAGCTGTTAGCAATGCTACTGCAAGGAGAGGGGGACTAATAAGTAGAAGATTAACCATAAACATGTTGTTAAGAAGAGGAGTTGAGCTGATTGTAAAGTTTTAAGTTTTATGCAATAACTGGGCTCTGCCATCTCAATAAGCCCTTGTCCTCGGCAGGACATTTAATAGTATTATAGGTTGAGATTATATATAATCTATTAAAATTAAGGAAGTTTTTTTGAAATGGGCTCTGTTTCTCCTATTCTTTTGTACTAGGAGAAATACTGAATAGGTAGAAATGGATCTGGATTGCTCCGGTCTGAACTCAGACCACATAAGACTTTAATTATTGAACAAACGAACCGTTAATAGTAGTTACACGGTTGGAATGTCCTGATTCAACATCGAGGTTGCAAACCCTGTTGTTGATAATAAACTCTAAAATAGGGTTGTGCTGTTATCCCTAGGGTAATTTGTTCCATTGATTAAATTGCTTAGGTTAATAAGTAATTATGTTACTTTGACTGGTCTAGTCTAGATTTTAATCATTTGGATGTTGTGTTGTGCTCTGAAGTCACCTCAACCAAAATTTTTAGTCTGGTAGATTAGGTGTTATTCCTTTGAGTAGTTAGGTTAAAGTTGTGTTATGTAGACTAATTCATTTACATTCCATAGGGTCTTCTTGTTTTATTTTAATATCCCTGCCTTTCTGTAGGGGCAGGAAGGTCAGTTTCACTAATTGGAAGTAAGAGACACTTGAACCCTCTTGTGGTCATTCATACAAGTCCCTATTTAGGAAACAAATGATTATGCTACCTTTGCACGGTCACAATACTGCAGCCGTTGAACATGTGTCACCAGGCAGGTGACATACTAGTCTGATACTAGTTATATGAGAGGTAATGCTTTTGGCAAATAGGCAAGGTTTGTATTTGCTGAGCTCCTTTTAGTTTCTTTAATCTTTCCTTAAGTAGTGCAGTAGTGGATGCCTGTGTAGGGTTAACAACTGGTCTTTTTTGTTTTTTAGAGACAAGGTCTCACTCTGTCACCCAGAATGGAGGGCAAGTGGCGTGATCATGACTCACTGCAACCTCCAACTCCTGGGCCCAAGGGATCTGCCTACCTCAGTTTCCCAAGTAGTGAGGACTACAGGCACATGCCACCACACCCAGCTAATTGGTTTATTTTTTGTAAAGATGGGATCTGGAACTCCCGGCCTCAAGCAATCCTCCCACCTTGGACTCCTAAAACATTGGAATATAGGTGTGAGCCACTGAACCCTGCAATATTTGTTTAGATAAACAGTCAATTGACTGGTTTAATTTATTGAGTTGGCAACTATCAGCTAACATTAGGAATGCTATTGTATCTAATATAAGCTTATTGCAAGGATAAATTTTTTCTTGTTACTTATATTAACAGAATTGCCTCTATTTATACATAGGTTAGTCCAGTAAAATATTAGGAGTTTATATAAATAGTTGGAATTAAGATATTGATTGTTGAGCTTGAACCCTTTCTTAATTGATGGCTGCTTTTAAGCCAACTCAGAATTTAATAGTTTACATTCTATAAAAGGTTGTTTCCTGTTTCTAAAGTGTTGGCCCTCTTTAAATTAACACTTAAATTTACATTAAGGTTAAATATTTCTTTAGGTAAATTTAAGGTTGAATTGAAATTCAGTGCTCACCCAGCTCAATTGGCATTTACCTCTACTGAAGGATAGTCTCACAATTTCACCATATGGACAAGTTTGTTCTTGTAACTGTCCATGAGTAACTCATCTGGTTTTGGGGTTTTTAGCTAAAGTTTTCTTTGTAAAATTGTTCCAGTTAATTCATTATGCAAAAGGCATAAGGGGTAAGCTTTGTTTTGTTTTGTTCTGTTTTCAGTTATTTCATCTTTCTCTTACAGTACTTTTTCTATAGCATCTAAATAAATTTCTATCTCCTATTCTCCCTGTTGTAAATAATGTTTTGGTTAAAATGTGTATGTAGTTCTTAAATTTTGTTAGTTTTAGTTCAACCTTCCAGGCACAAGCCAGGTGCCTTGAGTTAAACTACATCGTGGTTTGTCCAAGCACCCTTTCCCGTATTCTTTGTTCTGACATATCCTCTTATAGATGGGTCTGTGTTAATTATAAACTTGGGTTTATTGAAGCATTTGAGGAAGGTAATGGGTGGTCTATTCATGCTTCACAACCGTATTCAATTAAGCTCTCTATTCTTAATTTACTACTAGATCCTCCTTTGGCCTGTAGTTTCATAAAGCTTATCACGAGTTGGGTGTACTTTAATCAGACACTGTAAGCCATTTCTTTCCATCTCATAAGCTACACGTGGACCCAATGTTTCCATGTAAGTACTTGTGCTTACTTTATGACCTTTTTAGAGTTTGTTGAAGATGGTAGTATACAGGCTGAATTGACAAGAAATAGTGAGGTTTATCACTGCTTATTAATTATGAACCAGGCTTCTGTAGAGGGGATGGAAATACCATACCACCAAGTCCTTTGAGTTTTAAGCTGTTGCTGATAGTACTCTAGTGAATAACTTTAAGTTTATGGCTAAACATAGTGGGGTATCTAATCCCAGTTTAGGTCTTAGCTATTGTGTATTCAGATCATATTAAAGTCATTTTTGTAGTTTATTTGCACTATCCTAAACACAAACGTGCTTTTCAGATTTTATTAATTTAGGTTTACGACTGTGGTGACTGACACAAAATTTACTAACCCTAAGGAAAATTAGCATAGTTTAGTCAAACTTTTCATTTATTGCTTTTGATTATTGCTATTTCCTGTAGGGGTGTGGTTGAGCACGATGTTAGGTGCTACCAATTAGTGTGCTTGATGCCTGCTCCTTTTACTGATTACACATGCAATGCAGATACTTGCATATGTAATCTTACTAAAAATTAACAGAAGGGCCAGAACCAAACCTGTGTGTTTATGGAGTTACATGAACCCATCTAGGCATTTTCAGTGCCTTACTTTAGTGGACTGAGCTACATCGACTTATATCTAGAAAATTGTCTCTTGGGGAAAAACTGCTAAATTATGTGGCATTGGAGGCTCTTTCGATAATCTTAGTAGGAAAAAATTTTTAGCCTAGAAAGCCTAATTTTTAATTGCTGTTTGGGTTTTTGAAAAATGCTTTAATTAGGAGTTGGGTTAACGCTAGATGAACTTATAATTAAATTTAATAGCATGTGAGTATATATAGGAGCTTTAGCTAGCAGTCAGTAGATACAAGATTTCTTATTTGGGCAGGGTTGGCAAGAATAAAAGACTTATTCAGATACTACAAGAGCTTAAGGAGGGTAGAGGGGTTTGCAAAGTTAACCATATATGGCAGGAAGAACTGCTTGTATGTGTCCGTCTGTATCTTGTTTTTATTATGACCATTGAGCATGAATCAATTAGCACCAAATGATTTTATGTGAGTAAAGAATATTCCATTTAAGCACAGCTACAATCTAGTTGACTGTGTCAAGGCATTGGCAGCCACGTTGGATCCCAGCACCCCCCAAAATTAAAAAATACCAAATACATGACACCACAGTTACATGTGATCATGTGCTAGTTAGTCATCAGTCACTGAGATGTCTTATTTAGGGGGAACAAATGAGTGGTTTCAAATCTATGGCCCTGAAGTGAGAACCAGATGTCAGGTACAGTTTCAAGTCTAGAAGCCCCCAGGTTTTATGGGCCCAAAGCAAGAAGGACATTTCCCGAGTAGGTTGCTGGCTTATCAAAGCTTTGCAGCAAAGCAATCCTATTGGAGGTGATAAGCATGTTGTTGAGGATTGATTTGATGCAATGTGCCATGTACAATCAATGATATTATGTCCTATGTAAAATAAAGGAATTAATGTACTGGACAATATCCAAGTGTTGAACCTATCTTATGTAATCTTGCACTATAACATGCTGTGCACTGTAATTAGTGCAATGTACATGCACATATGCATGGGGAATGGACCTTAATGCACAGTAAAACATTTATGTACAATGAAGCATACATAGCACTCGTACATTATTAACAGGGCAAGGCACGTAATGCGGGTGGAGGGTCTCTTTTGGAGGTTAAAAAGAATAAAGAATGTGGAGGAAAATGAAAAGATAGTTCCTCAAATGAGAGGGACATAGGGGTCAAAGAAAACGGTTGTCTTTTTTTTTTTTTTGAGACAGGGTCTGGTTCTGTCACCCAGGCTGGAGTGCAGTGGTTTGATCCTGGCTCACTGCAGCCTCAACCTCCTGGGCTCAAGGCATCCTCCTGTCTCAACCTCTTGAGTAGCTGAGACTACAGGTGTGCACCACTACGCCTGGCTAATTTTTTTAAAAATAGAGATGGGGGTCTCACTATGTTGCTCAGACTGGTCTTGAACTCCTGGGCTCAAGCAATCCTCCCACCTCAGCTTCCCAGACTGCTAAGATAATGGGTGTGAGCCATCGTGCCTGGTGGGAGAGGTGTTTCTTAATGAAAGAAACAGAACTGTGGGCCGGGCGCGGTGGCTCACGCCTGTAATCCCAGCACTTTGGGAGGCCGAGACGGGCGGATCACAAGGTCAGGAGATCGAGACCACGGTGAAACCCCGTCTCTACTAAAAATACAAAAAATTAGCCGGGCGCGGTTGTGGGCGCCTGTAGTCCCAGCTACTCGGGAGGCTGAGGCAGGAGAATGGCGTGAACCCGGGAGGCGGAGCTTGCAGTGAGCCGAGATCGCGCCACTGCACTCCAGCCTGGGCGACAGAGCGAGACTCCGTCTCAAAAAAAAAAAAAAAAGAAACAGAACTGTGTTTATATAACGCAAATAAAAAGGAGAGAATTAGACAGAAAAGAGAAGAAAATTTAGGAGCAAACAAAGCGGCAAAGGCCTGTGTGCAGAGGGACAGGTGCTGGGCGGAAGATCAGAGCAGAGTGTGGCATGCAGAAGGGGCAGGGCACGCTGGCTGGAAGAGGACACACCCTCCCAGCACGAGGAGGACCCAGCATGGGGAAGTCTGGGGCGTTTAGCACGTGGCACAGTGCCAACACCCAGCAGGCTCCCACGACTACCAAGACCAACGGCTTCAAATTAAACCCCAGTCTTATCACAGTAGCTGTGTGACCTCAGCAAGGTAAATAACCTCTCCTATCCAGGAAGAGGCCAGATCTTAAGCAAAGCACAAAGGAGTTCGAGTTTTGGGAAGGGACTCTGTGAAAAGGGGAGAAGATTTGGAACAATTCTTGTGAAGAATGGGAGACAGATGACCAGAGACCAGTACAAAGAATGCGTACAAAATGTGGTAAACAGGCATCGGAGTAGTATAAATGTAAAAATAATGCCATGGTTAGGAATTGAGACTTCAGTCCTTTTTTAAAAAAATTTGGGTTTAATTTCTGTATATGTCAAACAACAAATAACCCCAAGGCCAGGATCGGGGCCTTTTGTAACTGAGAAAGCAAGAGCTGCCTGAGATATTCATTTTATGCATCAAGTTGACAGGGCCTCAGGGTGCTCAGATGGTCAGTCAAACATTATTCTGGGTGTTTTTGTGACGATGTATTAGTCCATTTTCAGGCTGCTGATAAAGACATACCCAAGACTAAGCAATTTACAAAAGAAAGAGGTTTAATGAACTCACAGTTCCACGTGGCTGGAGAGGCCTCACAATCATGGTGGAAGGCGAAAGGTACATCTCATATGGCAGCAGACAAGACGAATGAGAGCCAAGTGAAAGGGGTTTCCCCTTATAAAGCCATCGGACCTCGTGAGACTTGTTCACTACCATGATAACAGGATGGTGGAAACCACCTCCATGATTCAATTATCTCCCACCAAGTCCCTCCCACAGCACAAAGGAATTATGGGAGCTACAATTCAAGATAAGATTTGGGTGGGGTCATAGCCCAACCATATCAGTGTTTTACATGAAATTAACATTTAAATTAGTTGTCTTGTGTAAAGCAGACATAATGTGGGTGGGCCTCACCCAATCAGTTGAAGGCTGACTAGAACAAAAGGCTGACCCTGGTAAGACTGAACTCTCCTGCCTGATGCCTTTGCACTGGGACCTCAGCTCTTCCGGGTTCCACAGCAGCTTCCAGCCTTCCGACTCAAACCAGGACATCTACTCAGCAGATTTTGGACTTACCAGCCTCTGTAATTATGTGAGCCAGTTTCTTATAATAAACCTCTTCATATACTGGCTCTTGTCTTTAGAGAACTCAGAACTCTGAACTCTTGTCTTTGGAGAACTAACACACTACCTCACTGCATGATTTTATCATTTATTACCGTCAACCTGAGAAAGAATTTGAAATAGTTGCTTAGCTACATAAAGTTTCAAGCAAGTGGGCTTTCATTTAAACTACAATCCTTGCAGGAAAAAAATGGCAAGTTCATTGGAAAGGAGTCCTGAAATGAAGCAAGGAAAAGGCAAGAAAGAATAGAAACAGAAGAATTCCCAAGGTTGAAGAGGAACCAAAATGTTAAAAGAAAGATTTTGAACAACCAAAATTAAGAAGCAAACAGGGGGGAAACTAGGCAACAAAAAAGGTAAATAAATAAATAAATAAATAAATAAATAAATGGATAAACAATGGCAACCCAGGCAACATAGTCTACAAAATATTTTTTTAAATATCTGAGTGTGCCTGTGGTCCCACCTACTCAGGAGGCTGAGGCAGGAGGACCACTTGGGCCTGGGAGTTGAGGCTGTAGTGAGCCCTGATGGCACCACTGCACTATATAGCCTGAGGGACAGAGCGAGATCTGATCTCAGGAAAAAAAAAAAAAAAAAATGAGGCACCAAATAAATGTTACTGTCTCTTTGCAACTCTAATGTGGGATTTAAAGAGTGTTCAAGGGCTGCTGAGCAGGGACAACATTGTGTACCACCATGTAGCTGAAGAGTTAACTTTCCTAGTCAGCAGGAACTGAAGCTGTGTGCCTGGTTGTAAAGATAAGAGCCATCCAAAACATTTATTTTAGAAAAGAAAGTCTGACACAAGGGCAAGCAGCCAATTAAAATCTGGAAAGCTGTGACTATGGAAAATTTTACATTTCCTTTCAACGTAAGTACCTAATGACACAGGACCCCATTCCAGAACTAACACTAACACTTCTCAAGCAATCAATTCATATATTCCCATGTTAACGTCTCTCCAAAGTTGCTGTATTTCCCCTGGAAAACAGAAGAAATCCGATATAGCTACCTAAACAAATACCTTAAATGACTTAAGAGGCAGGGACAGAGAGAAGTTGGAGCAGCAACAATTTATATGCTGGACTTAAACACTTATTCTACTAAGTGGAGATCATAGCCTCTTGTCTCTCAGCAAAAGCCTATAATAGTTTGAAGCAAAAAGACAACCCTCCCCTCTAAGAAGAGTGGAAGCGAGAAATATGACATATTGGAAAAATGAAAAGGAAACCAGAATGCTCCCTGCCTCATGCAAAATATCCCTGTTGTCACATGTTGGCTATCATCAAAAGACTACTGTGTGACTAATTTGGAGCTGTGGAGTCAACCAGAGCTGTGGAGTCAACCAGTGATGTGTCAAATATTATTTAAAATTCCAATTTGATAAACAGATGATGACTATGTGAAGAAATCAAGGCAGTCGCAAAAGAATTTAATAATAAATTTTACGAATTACTACTACTAAGTTCTGCCTGGATCTTCACGGAAAGATCCAGGCAAAGCATTCAGTATGTTTGCAAAACACTCTTAAAGTCTGAGAAGCTGCAGAGAACTTTCGGGTGCAATCTGGCACACTTCTGGGTTTAGTACATTCTCCATGAATTCATCCACTTCAGTTATGAACCAGAGCCCAGTGCCTACTATGACATGTGTCAAGCACGATGTAAGAAATTGGGGTTACAAACACACAAGTATGACTACTGCTGGGGTGATCCTCGAAACATGCACACGAGACCCTAAAATGGGTTCCCTTTGTCAGAAGAAAAAAGTCTGAGTTCTTCATGTTCTGAAGACCCTGCCTGGTGCATCTGCTGCACGTCCCACACCCTCACTCACTCGGCTATTGCCAGGCCGACCCTCTGTTACACACCCCCACTCACTCGGCTATTGCCAGGCCGACCCTCTGTTACACACCCTCACTCACTCGGCTATTGCCAGGCCGGACCCTCTGTTACCCAACCTCTCTGAGCCACCTCCTTCCCCTACGTCTTCACGTGGCTGGCATCTTCTGGGGTACATCTAGACACCCCTCTGAAGCAGCTCTTCCTACCTATTCCCAGTCCAGGTCAGTCCTCAATGGCCTTACAGGTGCAGAGGGCGAAACGTCTTAACCTTGTTCACTATGTTTATTGTGTATCGTCCACCAGCAGGTAGGTTCCATGCGGACAGCGTCCTTTTTCTCATTTGGCTGCTCCTGCCCTAGCACCCAGGTATTGAACAATTACTAAGTATTCACTAAGTGAACGAGGATTCTGCCCTCAGCAAATGGTTGCTGAACAAATGATGGAACTATGGGCACTTTTACCTAAGCAAGTTGCCAGTGACACGTGTACTGAAACAACAGAAAGATATCATCAGACCAGCAAAGTTTCAGACGCCTTATCCCCAGCCAGCCAGCTATCTTTTCTTCAGGGACTGCTGACATGAGTGACTGCTAATGTGATAACCGGTGAGATGAGCTACTCTGGGACAGATTTGCGACCTAACCCCCAAGTGGAGGAGGCGGCTGCAGATGGCTGCAGCCAAGGCCAACTGAGATGCTGAGTAGACAAATGAAAACACCAAAAAAGGCAAACAGACAGAATCGACAGCAAGAGCACTGGACGGAGTGAAACCCCAAAGGGCAAATCTCCTTACCATTCATAAAAGGGAATTCAAATTAACTTTTTAAAACTCTATTGATATAAACAGATAAGCAAAGAATTAAGAGAATTTGTAGAAAATGTGAGCTAATTCCTGGTAGGTTTTTTAAATTGAGAAACAATTCATATACCGTAACATTCACCTTCTAAAGTATACAATTCAGTGGTTTTTAATACATTCATAAAGTTGTGCGATCATTAGCACTATTTTAACTCCAGAACGTGATTGCCCCTAAAGAAACCCTGTACCCATTAGCAGTCACCACCAAATCCCTTCCCATCCTGGTTCCTGGCAACCACAAATCTTCTTTCTATACCGATTTATTTCACTACGCATGACATTTCCTATAAATGAAGTCATATGTGATCTTGTGTGTCTGGCTTCTTGCACTTGGCCTGATGTTTTCTAGGTTCATCCATGTTGTGGCATGGGTCAGTACTTCATTTATTTTTATGGTTGAGTAATATTCCACCGTGTGGATACACCAGATTTTGTTTATCCACTCATTCATCAGTTGATGCTCACTCGGGTTGTTTCCAATTTTAGCTATTATGAATAATGCTGTTAAGAACTTTTGTGTACAGGTTTTTGTGTGACTATATGGTTTCAGTTGTCTTGGATTTGAACTTGCTGGTCATGTGATGCCAGCAGGTTTTTAATGGGAAATCTGCCTTCTAAACAGATGCAGTTAAAGAGGAACTAATTTCAACTCACGTAAGATATGAGGCAATAGGCAAAAAAGAAACACAAATCATGCAGCATGGAAAAGGGTAGTACTAACAATAACAGCAGCAGTTAATATGTTGAGCCCCTCATCTGTGCCATGTACCTTGCTAGAAGATTTGGACCTGCAGTTTAATCCTCATTCTCACAATAGTCCTATAGTGTTATCCTCATTATCCTTCTTCTACAGAGGAAGGAATGATTCAGACCCTGGGATGCTAGGCTGCCCACAATTTTACATCCTGAGAGAGCACAGATGTGAAGCTGGCCCATGTGTCCCACTTGGAGGAGGCAGGAAAGGAGACTGCTGGAGCATCCCTAGGAATCATCTACGGTCTCAATTCCTCCTCCAAAGCGGCCGCCATCGAATCAACAAACAGTAAACGATATTCTCCTTTCAGAGAACACATAGAGAAGCCAATTCTAAAACGGAAAGAAGTCCAGTTTGAACAGAGACTTTATCCTGACGGCAAGTGAGCAGCAATTCGGGACTTCTGAGCAGTGACTTGCCAGTCCTCCGGCCTCACAGCCAGGGTGAGCTGAAGGTGACCAGAGACCGGGGACAAGTGGCCAGTTAGGAGGCTGTCAGAATAGACCTGGAAAGAAATATGGCCAGTGGAGATGCCAAAAGAAGAGCTGGGAGTGGAGGATGGGGCGGGAGGCCTCCAGAATGCTTCACAAGCCTGAACGCAGAGGGTGGCCAGCTGACAGTAGGAGGTAAAATCCATGCCACATGTCACTGATGGAAAACAAGTCTCTGACAGAGGGCTCTCCCCTTCCTATTTGCCTCTTTCCAAGGTCAACGGTGAGTTGCTAGACTTCTCAAATAAGGCCTTAATGGTTTCAATGTTTTATGAACCTCTTACATATCTCAGTCAATAAAGACAAATAATGTCATTCAAAAGCACGTGGTGAGCATCTCCCTGATGTCTCCCTGCAGAGGCTGGAATAGTGAATGCCCTGCACACAATGGATACTAAGCGAGCAGTGATTGACAGGAGAAATTATATTCCCATTAGAACCACACAGCTGTGTTTTCAATTCTGCTGATTCAATATTTCCCGTCAGAAACAGCTTCTGGTCTTTCAATACAACAACCAGTTTACTCTTGTGCACATCAATGCACAAAGTATATGTAGTTGTCTTTTGTGGTCAAAGAGAATGCTGTCCTGCGTAGCAATCTGAGGCACATCAACAATGATACCAAGAGCAATCCTTTCCTCTCTCAGGCTTGCGGGGATGTTAAATGTGGCAATCAAAGTAAGCAGAAGCAAGGCTGGCTCGTACAGTCATAAAAACAAACGAAAAAGCCGAAGGATATGGGCTATACTGGAAACTCAAGGTCAAAAAGGCTCATTAGCCAGGTGTGACCAACTAGACCTGTATGTCCAGCACAGTAGCCGCCAGCCACATGTAGCTATTTAATTAGCTAAATAAGGTTAGTCAGGTGCAGTGGCTTTCACCTGTAATCCCAGCACTTTGGGAGGCCAAGGCAGGCCAATTGCTTGAGCTCAGGAACTTGAGACCAGCCTAGGCAACATAGTGAGGAGTCTCTACCTGGAAAAAAAAAAAAAAAAGCCGGATGTGGTGGTGTGTGCCTGTGGTCCTAGTTACTTGGGAGGCTGAGGAGGGAGGATGGCTTGAGCCCAGAAGGCGGCCTGGGCGACAATGCCAGACCCTGTCTCAAAAAAAAAAAACAAAAAAAAAAACAGATTAAAAAAAATTCAGTTCCAGTCACACTAGCCACATTTCAAGTGATCTTCAGTCACATGTGACTAGGGGCTACCACATTGGGTAGCACAGCTATAGAATGTCCATCATAGGAAATTCTTTTGGACAGTGCTAAGCCAGGCCGACTAGGTGGTCAAACGTGACAAAATGATGTGTCTATTCTTTACCCACTGACAACATAGGTTGACTTTCCTGGACAGATACCCTTAAATCAGTATGTTTTCAGACTGCAGGTTTCACAGATCAGTAAAATCCTTTTCCTACCTTAGGGTTGCCAGGTTTGTGTTTTGTCCAGTAAGACTGCCACCAGATCACCAGGCTGCATGCCCCATCAGGGCAGGTAGGCACTGTGCCCATCTGACGGCTTGCATTAAATCCCCAACGCCTAATGCAATGCCTGGTTCATAGTGCATGCTCAGTAACTGAGTAAGTGATGATGCACGTGCACACACATACATATATCCTTACCTTTTTCATTTGATCTTCAGTGAAAACTGCCACTGGCTGGCACCGGTCTGCTGAAAGGTGTGTGGGTTTTATGCACACACACAAATACAGAGGCTAGAGTGTCATAAAATAAATAAGTCATCTAACATTTTTTGAAAACTTTATATTAATAAATGCTTGTAACAAAATATACCAGACCAGACTGCAGTGGAGTATAGGTTTCTCTAAACTGACTGTACATGTCAGAACCAAAAATGCAGCGAGGAGAAACTGTTTGCTTTTCAATGGCACCAGAGTGCCCTCTTGTGGTAAAATATGGTATCTGCATAGTCACAATTTCTATTCAAAAAACAAGTGTCTAACAATGCACAAAACCTGTACTGGACTATAAAGCACTCTTGAGAAACAGTATAAATATGCATCTATATAGTTTATGTAAAATACGGCAAGTTGTGCTGGTGAAAAAAATAATTAAGATCTGTCACAGGACTTTGTGGTGAGGTCATCCACGTATCTAGGAACTAACAAAATACATGAAAGCTGTTCTTGGGATTTGATATTCTAAATAGTTCCTGTTCATCTTCTAGTTAAAAACAAATGACTTTCAAGTTCAAGGTGGCATCATACAGTTTATTCCTTCCTTTGTCCAACATCAACAATAACCTTTGCTGCCTCCAACTCCTTTTTTCACTTTCATCTTAATAGCCCTTTTCTGGGGGGGAGGAAGGCTTCCTCACATAAACCATTCTTTCAAAGTCTGCTTGGTTGTTCCTTTTTACACTTTAAAAACAGTGATACATCATGTCCAGAATGAGTTCTCAATTAAAAGATGAAAATGTGACCTTGATCATCTTAAGAGTTCTTGCAAATTTCAACTTGATATTCTATGGCCTTCCAAGGGCAAAACACATCTTTATTGATCAATTTCTGCTGAGACAGAAATCTCCAGTTCTACTGATTTAACGATGTGGAATATTTCTTCAAATGACAGTAGAAAAAGCTGATTTACCCATGAAGATTCTAGTAAGTGTGGTCTCTGTGAATAGAAAAGAATCACTATTTGAATGAGACCTCAAGATGCTTATAAACTCTAAATCAACACCCGAATCTGAGGGTTCAGAGGAAGAATCTTTAAAAGACAGTATCCGATAATAACTGACTAACCCCTAGCCTCTGATTCTCCTGGGTATTTGTTTAAAATGTAGGTTATTCCTCGGATCTACTTAAGACTTTAAACCACATCTCTATGGAGTTTGGTAATGAGCATTTTTATTAAATTCCCCAAGTACAAGCCCCAGTGTACACAGTAAGTAATTTCAGTTTTGAGCAACTGCCAGAGAAGGAATGTCCCCCTTGTGTTTGTTGACTGCCTTCTGATTTGTTTGAAAGCCTTTTTCTTCTTGCATCATCTTGACCATTCTTGGTATGAAGGATGTTTTCTTGTTTCTCCTCAGTTTCATCTTCTCCAGAAGAAGAAACCATGCCAGGCGGCAGTCTCCTACTGTTCCCGGCTTCCATGGCTTTACTCTGTTCCCTTTTTCTCTAACAAGTCATCAGCTCAGATCTAAAAATACTCTAAGGGTAAATCCACTGGTGAATAAAATGGGTCCAATGTCCCATATTCCTTTTTTTAGAAAGCAAGAATTTCCTGCATATATGAATCTAAAGAATCAACTGTTACCTATGCTAGAAAAATAAAGACCATGAACAAGTCTGCAATATTGAAATGGGTGAACATCAATTTAGAGACAAGTACTAAACTAGGAAAGTTTTTGCTAGGTTTCCTCCAGAACATAATACCATTTTTAGACCTTCTAGGACAAACCATCTTTTATTGACATTAACAGAAGAAGATAATCACATTTTTAATAAAGGCAGGCAAAGTTTTCATTATAAGCTGTTCTATAATATTTGTATATGTGGTTTTTAACCTTGTGCATATGCTACTTTGATTTCTTCAACATCTGAGAATGAAGGAGAAAAACCTCATATCTAGATCAATGTCCTATATTTTATTTCCAACATTTGGGACTAATTTTGAAGTAAGAGCAAATAAAGGTTCACATTTGCTGAGTATTTTTTATGTACAAAGTATATAACTTTAAAGGTACTACTGGATATGCACTCATTCAAAAAGCTGGAATATGTTCCACAAAGATTGGTTCAACAAAGATCTTTTGTCCCACGAAGATTTCAAAGTGTGGAATATGTTCCACAAAGATTTTCTGCTGAAGAGCAACTTCAGCAGGGTAGTAGAGAGGTAGAAAAATCTCCTAGGTTGAATAACTGAGGCTACTGAGATTGGCATGCAAACAACTAGACACATTATCTAACCCATCACAGATGAAATGTTCTGGACTCCTGGGTTCCTGCCAAAAATAATAGCAACACAGGCCAGGCACGGTGGCTCACACCTGTAACTCCAACACTTTGGGAGGCTGAGGCAGGAGGAACCCTTGAGCTCAGGAGCTCGAGACCAGCCCGGGCAACATAGTGAGACCTCATCTGTGCTAAAATTTAAAAAATTGGCCAGGCATGGTAGTGCAAACATGTAGGCCCAGCTACTTGGGGGGCTGAGGTGGGAGGATTGCTTGAGCCCAGGCAGTCAAGGTTGAGGCTGCAGTAAGCCCTGATCATGCCACTGCACTCCAGCCTGGGTGACAGAGCAAGACCTTGTCTCAAAAAAACCAAACCAAATAGCAATACAAGTTAACATCTGATTCTCCATACCCAGTATCTTTCCTATACCATTGTCCATCTCGGACTCAGGTCAAGGAATGTGTCTGGCTCATTCATACAACAGTTGAGTGTGGGGCGGGAAGTGTGACACCCCGCAGTCAGAAATCTTAGGTTCAAATTCTGACTGGCTCAAAATTTGTAACTCAACAAAGAATTCACTTATTTGACCTGAAGTCTCCATACATGAAAATGGGGACTGCCAGTGCTCCCTCCATGAACAACACAGGGAGGGGCCGGGAGGATGGTGTGGATGTGAATGATTCCTGACAGACGCTCAGTAAATGTTTAATGAGTCTGTTATCTAAGCACTATCCTCGAGGAGAACCAGGAGACTCCTCGGGGAGGCAAGTGGTCTGGGACAGTCCCTTCCCAGGAATGGTGACGGCCACCAACAATATCAATAATCCAGCACAGACTGGAGCTCAGTGACACAAACTGCTCTGACGTTATGTTAGACACAATGACTTCCTTCTAACCCTTGGACTCTACAATGATGTGGACCTGGATTTTCCCAAATTAAACACAGTGAAAAGGAACTACATGTGTTCCCCAAGGGCTAAGTACCTGCATCAGCCTCTCACGGTGCACCACTCGCAGCACTCTCTGTGCACATGGGGTCACACCAACTCACCCCAACGTCCCTAACGAGGTGGCCACTCTAACCATGCCCATTTTCCAGAGGAGGGACTGGAACTCGGAGACCATTCTGCCCAGGACAACACAGCTCGTCGGCAGCAGAGCTGGGACCTGGCCTCAGAGCATGTGCTCAGCCACTCTGCTGTAAGTCCCCTGGCGGAAACCACAGTGAAAGTCCCGTAGTTTCGACATATGCTGGGATTTTAAACCTTACGCAGTCTGTACCTATTCTCATGAGAACAACAGTAAAGTCTAAATAAAACCTTAAAAGTCACTGTGTGGCTGAGCTTCAGGTTAGTGACATGTTTTGCAAAAGAAGACAAAAAAACAGAATTTTCTGATATCAAAATTTTTCACAGCTTTCTCTTGTCCAAGGAAAAACTGAAGATAAATCCACATTCCAAACATGTCTTTAGTTTAGAATTCTGACAGAGGAATTGGCAGTGAGTGTCAAAAACTTAAATGTACATAACCTACGACCCTGCAAATTCTACTTCTGGGATCTTACAGAAAAACTAATACAAGTATACAAAGAAATCTGTGCAAGGATGCTGACTGCAGCAGTGTTTGTTAACAGCAAAAACTAAAAACAAGCAGACTAACCATTCACTCGGCTAAACACATGATGGCAGACACTCGATGGAACACCATGTAGCTGGTTAAAAGAATGAGGTAGCTCTAGCTTCACTGACATAAAGGATTATCTTAGATATACTATTAAGCAAAAAAGCAAGTGACAGAATGTGCATAGTATAATCCTATTTTATTAAAAATAAACTCTGTGTGTGTATATGTGTGTGTGTGAGAGAGAGAGATGTAAAGACATAGAAAAGGGCCTAGAAAAATACATAAACTTCCCTTGGGAGGTGGAAATTGATGGAGGGGGTCTCTCATGTTCTACATTGTGGACGTCTGTATTTGCTTAAAGTTATTTATGAAATGACATAAAATTTTGAAACAAAATATTCTGGAGGCTAATTTTCTAAAGGGAATAGCACAGCTTAGACATGCCCCTAAACTGAAATGTAAACTTCTTTCTCCCATTTGCAAACCTGTGAGTACATAGTAAGAGAAGCATTGCCACAAAATCCTCTTTTAAAAGCTCTTTCAGGACACTACACTAAGTCATTCACTTCTGAGATTTTAAAGGCCACCAATGTCTCTATTTTCAGACGTCACAAATGACATAAATGCCAAAATTATAGATCTTAAGAAGAAAATACGTAAAATACAGATTTAGACAAAACAAATGACTAAAGCTGCATAGTTCTGCTAGACTTTATTCAAAACTGGCCCTATACTTATTTGAGAGACCTAAAATTCTAGTGTTCAAATGTAAATACCCATCATATACTGAGAAGTAATCTTCAAATTTAGTTCTAACCCAAATTTGGCTCAATTAAATCATACGTCAGATAACACAAATGGTTACACCTCAGCACATAACAAAATCCTGGCAGTATCATAGCAAGTGAGCTATGACATCATTTAACTCTCAAACTGAACTGTAATCTTAAGTTACACACACCACAATACACCTTTGCACAGGTAATTTTATTCCTCCTGTGGGTGTTGACAGTGCTCATTGATTGAAATTTGAAACATTTAGAAATCCCATACCTGAAGATGGTCACATATTCTTTACATCACGATTCAGTAACTATTCAACAGTTATGTCTACTAAATACAGTGAACAAAACAGTATAAATGTTTACACTATTCCCTTGTGAACAGGGCTTTTGTGCACAATAGTAACAAATGGAATTAATGCATACCATGATATCAATAAGGAAAAGACCTTCTCTTTAAATAAACTATTCTGTTTATAAATAAACTCTGATTTTTTTAGTACACATTTACAGACCTGATCAATAAAAAGAAACTATATATATATATATTTTCCTTTAAAAAGAAAATGTTGAGATACAGACCACTGTGGGAGAATTCACCTACGAAAGGGGCTCAGAAGCAAGCAAAGGATACTAGAGGTGAAAGTACGACCATACTGCAACTTATTTCTGTTAGCACACACCAACACAAGGACAGGATTGTCGGGGGAGGAGCCCATTTTCACTTGAATTCCAGCAAGTTGCAATCAATCTTGTAGTACACATAGGGGTAGTATTCTTGTTGACTCAGGTTTAAACCTGGAATATCCATAGGAGCCTATGGAAAAAATAGACACTCAATTTTGTATTTACAGAACTCAGAAAAAAAGAAAGCTAAGTATTAACATTTACCTTTTTATTGAACATCTACTCTGGGCTAAATGTATGCACTTAAGGTTAATTTATCTGAGTTAGACATTATTCCCATTTTGCAAATAAGAAAACAACCTCTGAAAGACTGACTTCTCCTAGGAAACACAGACAGTAAGTGGTAAAGCCAGGTTCAAGCACTCTGACTGCAAAGCCTGCATATGTATTTAGCATGATCCCACCAACCTTTTTTATGTACACTGTAAAAATTAACTTTTTAAATCTTGGACTTAGAATACTGAGTTGATGCGATACAAGACTTACAAAATGTGGAGTAAAAATAAAGCAAGTATGATTTAAAAGTAATGCTTATTCTGTAATCTCAGCACTTTGAGAGGCCAAAGCCTTGAGCCCAGGAGTTCAAGACCAGTCTGGGCAACATAGTGAGACTCTATAGCTATAAAAAATAAAAATAAACACATTAACCAGGAGTAGTGGTGCGTGCCCATAGTCCCAGCTACATGGGAGGCTGAGGTGGGAGGATCACTTGAGCATAGTGGTTGAGGCTCCAGTGAGCCAGAATCACGCCACTGCATTCTAGACTGAGCAACAGAGCAAGATCTGATAGCAAAACAAAAAACAAGCAAGGATAACACTTTTTATATATGCATGTTGTAAGAATTTACTGCTAGAACATTTATGTATCAAATAATTAGACCTCTTATTTTATCCACAATTTCATGAAAGTGTAGCGAGTCAGCCAGGTGCAGTTGCTCATGCCAGTAAGCCTAGCACTTTGGGAAGCCGAGGTGGGTGGATTACCTGAGGTCAGGAGTTCAAGACCAGCCTGGCCAACATGGCAAAACCGCATCTCTACTAAAAATACAAAAATTAGCCAGGCATGGTGGCAGGCACCTATAATCCCAGCTACTTGGTAGGCTGAGGCAGGAGAATTGCTTGAACCTAGGGGGTGGAGGTTACAGTGAGCCAAGATCATGCCACTTCACTCCAGCCTGGGCAAAAGAGCGTAACTCCATCTCAAAAAAAAAAAAGAAAGAAAGAAAAATAAAACAAGTTTAGCAAGTCATTTCCTGCATTTCCTTCTATCAAGAAAAACTGATTTTTCATAGTTCTAATTAATGCCTTATGTGAGATACTACCATCCATCCTAAACTTTTAAAAAGAAAAAAAAATCAGCAAGATATTTAAAGCCAAAAATATAAAATAAAAGTCCACTACAATTTTTTTTTTTTTTTTTGAGACAGAGTCTCCCTCTGTCACCCAGGCTGGAGTGCAGTGGCACAATCTTGGCTCACTGCAACCACCCCCACCCGGTTCAAGTGATTCTCCTGCCTCAGCCTCCCGAGTAGCTAGGACTACAGGTGCCCGCCATTACATCCAGCTAATTATTGTATTTTTAGTAGAGATGGGGTTTCACCATGTTGGCCAGGTTGGTCTCGAACTCCTGACTTCAGGTGATCTACCCGCCTCAGCCTCCCAAAGTGCTGGGTTTACAGGCATGAGCTACCATGCCCGGCGGCCCACTACAATTTTAAACAGCAACAACAAAAAAACACGAGTAACTCTGTTTATATCTTCTTTTGTTTAAAAAATAACACTTTTGT